>NC_136432.1:130525513-131125513 GCF_052849685.1 Lactuca virosa | reverse complement strand
TAACTTGTACCTGGTTCCTGATGAGGTTAAAAGAAAGTCTCAGAGAGGGTAAGGAAGTAGCGTTCATATCCAATATGGACGATATCGTTAGTTCTTGCGTAGATAATGTTTTCACTGATTCTTATCATGGTTACACTTGTAAAAGCGTCCACAAATATTTACGCACGAGAGTAGGCTATGGAAGATCATTGGAAAATTTGTTCTGGATAACATTAAAATCCTACACTATGTCTATTTTTAAACAAAAATTTTCTATGCTAAGTCGTGATGCTCGTGAAGTGCTTACGAATATCGGTCATCCGAAATGGGCAAGAGCCTATTTCCCTATCATCTGTTGGAATGTACTCAACATGGAAGTTCCTCAATATTTTTCAGTATTATCGCTCAGTCAACATAATGTACCAATAATAGCGCTTATCGAGGGAATTCGTGAGTACATGCAAAATACTTTTGTTAAACGAAGTATAATGACATGTAAATTTTCTGGTGCAATATAAAAGTATTAAATAGGTAGTACAACAACCTTTTATAACCATATTTATTTTTCAGGGAGTTTGACTACTGTACTAACACCGTATGCTCAAATGGTGCTTCAAAGAAGGATGCAAAAGTTTGTTGGTTGGCAAGCAACACAGATCCCCCAACAGATCTCGTCTCCCATGCCAACATATGTTTATCTAGTTTCTGATTTTAAAACAACTTGTGTTGTAGACCTTAACGGTCATACTTGTTCATGTGGCAAATGACACAGTCTCGGTATAGCATGTGGCCATGCTATCGCAGCAGCACGTGAATCAAACATGCATGAAATGTTGATATGGTTCAAGTATATTACCATACTGATGTATTTCAGCTCGTCTACCAGACACAAAACATTCACCCTCTTCCCCCACCATCTAAATGGGAAATACCGGACCCTTTGATGGCTGTTTATTGCCAATGTAACTTTTATTCCCTTTAAATAATGATGTTTGTAATATATTTGTCATTGTCTATGTAATATATTTGCTATTGTGTTTGTAATATATTTGTAATATATTATGTTTGTAATATATTTGACATTGTGTTTGTAATATATTTGAAATATATTATGTTTGTAGTATATTTGGCATTGTCTTCGTAATATATTTTCCATTTGTTTGTGATGTTAAAAACGACATAAAATAACATAAGTTGCCATTTTTAGGTTACCATAAAAGTATGTTTTTAAGCTTGATTTTCATGTTTTATATGTTGGTTACGTTCTTTGTACATAGTTGTTCGTCGGAAAATATCCGGATTTCAAATCCGATATCGTTACCTCATTGGTTTTACCCTCAAAAGTATGCTCCGTGCTATTAAAAACGACATAAAATAACATAAGTTGTCATTTTTAGGTTACCATAAAAGTATGTTTTAAGCCTGATTTTCATGTTTTATATGTTGGTTACGTTCTTTGTACATAGTTGTTCGTCGGAAAATATCCGGATTTCAAAGCCGATATCGTTACCTCATTGGTTTTACCCTCCAAAGTATGTTTTGTGCTGTTAAAAACGACATAAAATAACATAAGTTGCCATTTTTAGCTTACAAATAAACATAACATTACTAATAAACATAACATAAAACTGAAAGGAAATTACAATTACAAATAAACATAACATTATTAAAGGAACATCTCACAACCTATTACATAATTAAATTGGTTTCCACAGATTAGGAAACTGTTTGGGATACAAGTTTTGTTCACGGTTGATAAAATCTCCTCTAATTCTAACAACATCTGTTAGACGATCCCGTTCTGCTTGAAGCTTATCAAACTCCGTATTTGCATCTCGAATCCACTTCTTAGCTTCTTTGATTTTTTTTTGTAGTTTCAGCAATCCATTTTTCTTTTTCAATTACTTGATCTGCTAGGTCTTTTGCACGTTGGTTGAGTTTGCGACTAATTTCATAGTCCTTTTCGTTGGCTTCTTCAGCGGCCTTCATAGCTTGGAAAATGTCATCAGGCATGTTATCTGGGAGTGGGAAATCTGGGCCTTCAGGAATTGGGTTTGTATCGGAACAAACATAGCAATCTTCGTCTTCACAATGCCAAACACCGAACTCAGATGAATTCATTATCAAATTTTGAATGTTGTAATGTATCACGTTTAAGATGTATGTTAGTTACATATTAATAGTGTGAGACCAAAATTCACTGTTCGATAAGACGACAAATAAAGTAGTAGTCAAATGCTGGTAGACAGTAGTCAAAACCTATAACACAGTAGTCAAACTACAATCCTATGTCCGAAATTCACTGTTCGATACGACAACACGTAAAATAGTAGTCAAATAAACATAACATAAAACTGAAAGGAAATTAGAATTACTAATAAACATAACATAAATCTGAAAGGAAATTAGAATTACAAATAAACATAACATTACTGATAAACATAACATAAAACAGAAACGAAATTAGAAACAAAAATTTAACATAACATTACTAATAAACATAACATAAAAACTGAAAGTAAATTACAATTACAAATAAACATAACATTAATAATAAAGTTAGCTTAACATATTACTAACATACAAATGGTGGTAAGACGACCATATTTTTAGCTGGTATTTCCCAATGCAGAAGGGTTGGAATAGGATTAACCGTCTCAGCTTGGAATACATTTCAATACACCGCAAAAACGTTACACGGAAATACGTTTGAAACGACAAATCTACTGTTGGAAAAGACAATACATTATGCAGGGTGCAAAGAGGTAGTCAAAGTCTATGAAACCGTAGTCAAATAATGTCAAAAAGTTGCATTTATATAGATATAACTTAAAAAATAAAGTGCATTGTTATAGAAGGTAGGGTTTCTAAAATGGAAATGTTTTTTTATTAAATGAACATCTCACAGCCTATTACATAGGGATTAAAACGACCATCAATGGCTCTGGTATTTCCTATTCAGATGGAGGGGGAACAACATTCACATTCCTAGTCTGGTATGTAGTTCGAAACACATCAGCCCGATAATATATTTGAACCATATCGGCTAACTCCGTGTTGTTTGTATAACGTGCTGCAACAAGAGCATGACCACATGCTATACCAAGACTGCGCTATTTTCCACAAGAACATGTGTGTCGGTTCAGATCCACAACACATCTACGTTTCAGATCAAAAACTTTGAAAATATCCGAAGGTAACGAAGACGGGATCTCAGGTGGGATTTTCGTTGCTTTCCATTGCAGAGACTTTTGCATCCTCCTTTGAAGGACCATCTTTGTGTAAGTGGTGAATACGGTGCTCAACATTCCTGAAAAGTAAAAGGATCATAAATTATGGATATTTTAGTGGTTTATAAAAAGTTCCTATATTACCTCCCATGACACAACGTTGTGCAAACGTCTGTTGGATGTACCGAACAATTGCATCAATTAGCATTATTATTGGTACATTGCGTTGACTAACCGATAACACCAATAGGAATTCTGGAATATTAATGTTTAGTACATTCCAACGTATATTAGGGAAATAGGCCCGTGCCCATTTCATATTTCCGATGTTGGCCAGAACTTCCCATGCATCATAACTTAACTTAGAAAATGATTGTTTAAATCTTGTGTGGTATATGCTTTGCATACACAGAAGAACAAGTAGTCTAAATCTATGCTTTGACCAATTCTTAAGTGGCAATAAATCAAAACACTCTTAGACGAATAACCATGATAAACATCAGGGAATACTTGACCAATGCAAGAAGAAATGGTATCGCCCATATTGGTTATGAACACAACTTCCCTACCCTCTCCAATAGCATCCTTCAACCTCATAAGGAACCAAGTGCAGGAGTTAACATTATTTGCCACCCCGATACCAAATGCTATTGGCGTAGTGTTGTTGTTTCCATCAATAGCAATTGCTACGAACATTGCATTAAGATACTCTCCTCTAATACGGACACTGCCTATGAAGATGACCGTAAGCATGCATCCTAAAAATGCGTTGATCTATTTCATATTTTATACAACATAATTATTAGTTTTTAAACAAATATAATTTTCTTTAGCACAAAAAATAAACAAATCGATACTACATTACCACACATCGAATATCAACAAAACATAGTTGGAACCGATCCAAAACATCGGTTTTGATGTAAGTGTAACTATGGGGATTTGTACGTTGAATGTTGTGGAGGTAAACAGGCAAGTTGGTAAAGCTTTCTTCATGGTCATTGTATTGGAAACTCATGTTTAACGTTGAGGAGTTAAACAGGAACCTTTGTAAAATATATCAATAAGGATGATTTAAATTACTTCAAAACCTATTTAAAGAATTGAAGCAGTAGTCAAAACCTATAACACAGTAGTCAAACTACAATCATGTGTCCGAAATTCACTGCTCGATAAGACAACACGTAAAGTAGTAGTCAAATGCTAGTAGACAGTAGTCAAAACCTATAACACAGTAGTCAAACTACAATCATGTCTCCGAAATTCACTGTTCGATAAGACAACATGTAAAGTAGTAGTCAAATGCTAGTAGACAACAGTCAAAACCTATAACACAGTAGTCAAACTACAATCATGTGTCCGAAATTCACTGCTCGATAAGACAACACGTAAAGTAGTAGTCAAATGCTAGTAGACAGTAGTCAAAATCGGTAACACAGTAGTCAAACTACAATCATGTCTCCGAAATTCACTGTTTGATAAGACAACACGTAAAATAGTAGTCAAATAAACATAACATAAAACTGAAAGGAAATTAGAATTACTAATAAACATAACATAAATCTGAAAGGAAATTAGAATTACAAATAAACATAACATTACTTGTTGTTGGATTTTCTTTTTTGGTGTTGTTGTCTATAAGTTGTAGGCTAAATGTCCATTAACTAACTTTATGTACCACTTATTAGTAAAACTACGTAAGATGTAGTAATGTATGTTATTATTTGTAATGGTTTATGTTTCCATGTATGAGAATTTGTTGTGTTATCTTTTCTATATTGTTTTCTACATGTTGTAATCTATTTTTATTTTGAATTCGTTCGACTCTACAACACATGTTGTTTACAAATAAAAAAGTCAAAAATAGCAGACAGAAACATTGCGTTGAGTAACCGATAAAACAAACATGATTTCTGGAATATCAAATATTTATTTCTACAGATAGAAATTAGACTTAGAGAAGGGAAGTTTGTAAAATAGATAAGCTCCCTACCGTAGAAAATAATTAAAAATAAGGTAGATTCTTCATAGCTTTCCAAGAATTAACATGGAAAAACTCTTTACCGTTAGATTCCAAACGAAATAGCTATATAGCCGCCAGTAAAATTGTTTGTTCTTCCTCATCCGGAAGTGCATTTTCGATCTCGCTATGAATTCTATGAAAGTGCTTCACATGTCGTTTCACTTGTAACATTTTTAATTTTACATCTTTTTTTTGTACGGTAATAACCTCGACCCATTTCATAATGAAACAAGTGAAAGACGCGACTCCAAAAAGAACCAATACGACATTGTGGGGGACCATGCAGATAACCTTCTTCTATAATGGTAATGCAAGCACGTATCAGAATGCCTTCTTCTTGGGTGTTCCATGTTAGTGGTACAATAGGATCCATCTTTTATGATACAAACTAATGTCATATGGCAGAATTGTTATATAGACAATTAAAAAATCTTATAGGTCGCATATAGTACAGGCTATTCTGTGAAATAGATTACTTGACATTAAAACATATCATAGGTATCTAGTTTACTGTTGGAAATAAATTACTCATTACAATACAATTACTTGACATTAACATAATTAGAATACTAAACATAGGTAAACCGAAAACTCTTACAAATTTTTTTCCCTAACCAACCACTAATAAAAAGCAAAGATACAGATATATTACCTTAAAATTACAAATAAAAGACATACATAGACATATAGTACCTTAAAATTACTTCAACAAACAAGCACATTATTAAAATACTGCTCATTTTCTTCCCACATCGGAAACTCGTACGGATACTCTTTTTTCATAGCAATGACTTCTTTTTTTTCTCCAAATAGTACTCACGAAATGCTAATTCACTCTTTAGCTTTCGGAAATTTTCTTCACTAGAGCGGATCGAACTCTTGGTAGATTGGATTTCTTGCCTGGTACTTATAATCCAATTCTTTTTACGGTCAATGTCATCACAATAGATGTCTAGAAGGTTTCGTTGGAAACGGTAATCTTCAAAATCCTTATCCACTTCAGCTTCTCTTTGTAACAACACTTTTTTCACTTGCTCATCCATCTTCTCCCCTAATATAGGAAGATCGACGAGGGGAGGGGGATTGGTTGAAACGTTATGGGAATTGACTCCAAAGGAGGCTTATTGTTGGACGTAGATGGTCAATTAAATTTTGCTAGGATCCTTTTCATCTCCTCTGATCTTTCTGTCATTTTCACACTTCAATTTATTTTTTTATTGTTTCTTTGATTTCTGAATTGATAACAAATTTACATTAAATATAACATTAGATAATAGTCAACGGCTAGAAGATAGTAGTCAAAACCTATAAAAAGTAGTCAATCGAATAAATTAGTAGTCAAACACTAATAGACAGTAGTCAAAACCTATAAAAAAGTAGTCAAATAACAATCATGTGTCGAATATTCACTGTACGATAAGACTACACATGAGATAGCAGTCAATGGCTAGTAGACAGTAGTCAAATCCTATAAGAATGTAGTCAAATTACAATAATGTCTTGGTACGATATGACAACACATAATATAGTAGTCAAAAGCTATTTGACAGTAGTCAAAGCCTATAAAAAGTAGTTAAATTGTCAATTATATATAGAGACTTATATGTATGCGTTTGAGATTTACAAATCGTATACTAGTGGTTATTCTATAAACCTCATACACATACAATCATGTCCACCTCTCAAGAAAAATGGTGGTTGATGCCACAAGAGAAGCGATTGCAACTGTTAATAAAAGAAGAAAAGATCAAGAACGAGATTAAAGGCATTGAAGAAGATATGAAACGATTGGATAAGTTACAAGCCGATATTTGGTCTAAAATGAGGTCGGTTCAAGACAAAGAAAGCGACATAAAAACTGAAAGGGTTTGGGTACAAGAGGCAATAGACTACGCCAACAAAGAAGAGGTTAAAATGGAAAAGATTCTCAAAAACATACAAAAAAATTACGACTGGGTGATTCAAGAAAAAGCAAAATTTCCAAATGATTTTCCAAATGTTTGAATTTAATAGTAGCAAGTTTATGCATTATTAATGAGTTTATCTATGTAATAAGTTTTATATTTGCTTGTTTATTATGATTAATCTATATAATATGTACTATTCTCTTGCTAGTTTTTTATGTTTAATAATTAGGGGACATTTTGTTAACATAAACGAAAATAGAACGTTACCAATCGTCATGAAACAGTACACATTAAATGTCACTAAAAACTACAAATCAGACTAACTAAAATTTGCCTTTCTAGAAGATCCAAAATATATCATGCCCATCCTATTGCGAAACTGAGTAGCCGCAATAACAGGTGTCGTCGATATACCAATCGGTCGACCTGAAACAAGCTGCTCCATGTACATCAACATAAATACACCTCACTCTCCAAACATCCCTTCTTGTTGGGGCACGTCTGTAACATCCGTAACAATAATGAATGCTTTCTGAACAGGCAAACCTATGTGGTTCCAATAGCCAATGTCCAGAAGAATGCGGTCCATAAGCTCTTCAAACCGCACAAAATCAATCATGGTGACGGTGCCAAAAGATCGCAAGCTATCGTACAAATTCAACGACAGCGTGTCCATCCATAACTCCCCAAGTACCCAATGATGTGGGTTTATGCATATTGGAAAATAAACCTGTTTTAACACAACAGTTGCAATTAGTTACATCGTTTAATTAGTGTAATATGACAATTAAATTGACTCATATATATTATTTCTTTACTTACACGGTCAACTTCTAGCCAATATTTACATCCATCCAACGGGTCAAACGGATTTCCCATTGCACTTCCTGCCCAATGGAACATCTCAAATACACCAAAAAATGACGATGGCATGATTGTCCATCGAGCATCATTCGGTCTCCGCTTATTCAAAAGCCTTCCCCATATGTCAACATGATGTATTTAAATCTAATTTAAACATACGGAGCTTATAAATTATTTAAATTTTAAATATAAACAAATGTCTTCATACCGCTTCATCTAAAAATCCCAAGTCACTTGCATAAAAAAGCAGATCCCAAAACTTTGCTTCCATTTTTTCATTGTATAACCGATGTTTCAAAAAAACAACCGGTTTGTTTCCCATGTACACAGAAGGGGCGATACAACCCGGATTCACATATGGCTCCAGTAAAAGTGTCGGGGGATTGCTAACAGATACGGGGGTGGTGGTTCATTGCGTATTACCCCACCTGTACGATATCGGGGAGCATTTTGAACCTACATTATACACGTAGTCAATAACTATCCATATAGTTAAAAATTATAATAAATATAATTTTTAACATACTTACAGAAACATATGGAGATCTAAGATATTGAGAAAGTTTCAATAGCCTAACCGGACGACTTGGTTTTGCAATAGGAGGCCCGGGTATATGATTTTCCGCATCCACAATGTCGCTAGCAACCACCTTCTTTTTCTTCTTCTACAAAAAACATATTAATTTTTTTTAATATACTTTGAAAAAATAAAAAATTTAATATACAAAAAAAATTATAACCCCCTTCACGATTTGTTTTTGTTTTCTACAATCAACATCATCATCCTCGTTTACTCGATTTGAATTCCGTGGACTACCAAATTGTTGGATCACCGGGCTTGGCATCCGATAAGTACCATCCACATTCTTATTCCCCTACATTTAAAGAAAAAATAATTAATAAGAAAGCAAACCAAACTGAACAATTAATTATTTTACCTCGAAAACTTCGTTAAGAATTGATAGTAAATTTCTAAAATTAATTATTTTACCTCAAAGGCTTCGTTAAAAAATTCATTCAAGTCATCATCTTTTTCAAATCCCCCTTTATTTTTCATTCCTCGGATTTCTTCCTCCAAAGTTTGAAATATTGCCATTATTTCTCAGGCTGTTCTTTTGTTAATTCCCACCGTATGAGTTTCTCTGGTGGACTGGGTAGATTGGCTGTTTCCACAGGATGGATCAGATGAAGATGCCCCTACATAAATTATTTGATATATTAATAATAGTTGAAAAATTTTAATATACTAGATTCTACTTTTACCATTTTACTTACATATTTTCTAAAGTTGTAGCGTACAGAAGAAGGGACTTCAGACGATTCAGGATTCAGACTAGTAATATATGTCAAATAATGTGGAGTAGATGACTCGACATCTGAGGCAATCATCTTTTTTTTTGGGTTGATGTGCCTCGTCCTGGTCAACATCGAAAAGATCGCAAACTTTCTCCCAAGATAACCTCCTAAGGTGAAACCACCGCAAGATACGAGGATATAAATAATTTCTTCGTATCGCAGCATTCCCCCAAGCTAGTGGGAACATCTCCCATATCCATATATTGTAATAAATATACATTAATTTATAAGTGTTAGCACTAACTAAAACTATAAAAAAAACCGAAAAATTTAAAATTATATTTTTACCTTCAAAGGAATAACAAAACCCGATAGTGTATACACATAAGGTTTTGTTGGATGTTTGGACATATGATCCTCAAATTTCTTAAACATACCCGACAATATAGGGTATGTTTTAGTCCATAAATAACTCCCCCACGAGAACCTATATTATATGCAAAAGTATTAGTTAAACGTATAAAAATAGTATTTTATTATAAATATTAAATTGATAAATACCTATTCCATTGATCCAGGTTCTCCACCACCCACAAAAATTCATTGGTGACTTTGTCATTGGGGTCTTTTCCCAAAAAAATCTTTATTGAGGATATATAGCAAAATGGCACGACACCGTCGTGAGCCGATATATCATTGAACCGTTGATTCAAGATAAGGAGCTCTAAATCTTCTACAATTAAAGTAGTATATGTGTGATATGGGAAGACTCAGGACCGAAATGTATTATCACCGTAGTCGTGTTTATACATAGTTGAAAATTCAATCATTGACGTAGGACACCGGCCCATGTAAAGTCCCGACACAATACAAAGCTCCTCGGGCCCAAATGATAATGTACGTCTAGAAAACCTAAAATGTAGACGCTCAGTTGCGTCCGTTTCAGCAGTAGGACGCAACGTATGAAGTAATAACCCATGAATAAGAAGTCTGTATCCGGACTGAGCTGGTAGATCCAACAAGTAACCGAAGCTAGTTGTTGAAAAAATCTCTCGCAACGGTCCGTTCAAGCCACTCAAAACTTCATGCAACTTATGACATGAAGCTTTGACAGATATGTTACACGTCATCCTTTTGTTTGGAGACTACAAAATTAAATAAAAATTAAAGTTAAATAAGGTTTTATAAAAGAAAAAATAGTGTTAAAGAAGTAGACAAATCACATAATATAACACTTAATCATTTCATATATTCTATTTACTTTGTATAAAATACCAAAGCAAATTAATTGACAACAATTTTTGTATTTTCTATACTACTAGTATACCAAATATAACATTGTACTTTGAAAATGGTGTGACAATAACATATTTTATAACAAACCCAAAAGTACCAAAACACAATGTTATTTTATCAATACATTATACTTCAAAGTATCTACACATTATAAACATAAAAACTTTTTACAAATAGATAGTACATTGCTATTGTATGCTATAATTGAGACATAGAAAATAACATACTTTTTTAACAAAATGCAAACATGGAATCATAACATACATACAATCGTTAAAATTCCGTAGAAACAATTTTTTTATTGAAGAAAAATGAAAAAAAAATATAAAACCGTAGGTTTTAGGAAACCTACGGTTTTATACACAAACCTACGGTCTCTTTTTTTTTATGGAAAAAAAATCACAGAATCGACAATATATACAAATGTTTATTACTTATAAATTTTTTTTATTAAAAAACCCGAAAAAAAAATAAAACCGTAGGTTTTTTGGAAACCTACGGTGTACAAGCTTTTACTGCACAAACTGTGCATTAAATGGTTGTACACCGTAGGATTCCAAAAAACCTACGGTTTCGCCATTTTTTTTTGAGTTTTATAAAAAAAATCATTAAATAATAACATATATACAATTCCGATCATGTTGCATCAAATTTAAAAAAAAACGAAAAAAAATAAATTTCGTACGGTTCATACGAAACCGTAGGTGTACAATTCGACACTGCACAATCTGTGTATTGGGCACTTGTACACCGTAGGTTTCGTATGAAACCTACGGTTTTGTTTTTTTTTTCGATTTTTTTTTAAAAAAAAAACTTAACCCCATATACAAAACCTACTCCTAATAAAAAACATGGTAAAATTTTGATGAAAAGTAGACAAATCTGGTTGTTCTTCGGGTGCTCTATTGAGAGAAAAAAAGTAGCCAAACCAACAAAAGAATGCTGAAAAATGACCTAATCTGAAAAATTAAACATTATATACTTTGGGCTAATGGCCCACGAAAAAGTAAATGGGCCGTGAAACAGTAGTCTATTACCACGAAAGAGTAGTCAACCGCTATTGACCTTAGTCAACTGTAGGTTGACTACTCTTTTGTGGGCTATTTTTGGCTAGTTTTTGATAAGTAATTAAAGATTTTGGCTAGATTTGTATTTTCCCCTTTAATAAAACTAGATATGTTGCCCATGCTCCGCATGGGCCGTGTGAGTCTGATTTGAATGTCGTTTTTGTTAAAAGATGCATGTGGAATAATTCGATCCCTAATTTTCACAGACGGAGACAGATAGATAGAAGGCAGGAAAAAACAAAAAAAATAAATATGAGTACCAATATAAAAAAAATATACCAAAAGAAGAAAATGACAGACGGCAGAAAGTCCCGAGCCGTTTTTTGTATTTTTTATGAGAAAATGTAAAAGTTTTGACTGCAAGGACCAAAAGTGTCAAAATGGCTAAAGAAGTAAAAGGGTTGGAATTAGCAAGTTTTTATAAAAGGTACCAAAGTTGTCAATTTCTTAAAGTGGACCATCTGCAAAAACCAACGACAAATGAGACGGAATTATAAACAGCTCCATAAATAAAGGACCAAAACTGCCAAAAAGTTAGAAACTTTACTGTTCCTAACTTTAGACATTATATATATATATATATATATATATATATATATTAATAAATAAGATACAACTAAAATTTTCAACTTCAAATAACTAATGAATTAAAATGTAGATTGACATTAACAAGCTAAATAAAAATAATATATTTATAAAACAATTCAAACCCAAGATTTGTTGTATTTTAGGGGTTAAAGGGATAACATTTTTTGAGTTATCAATTTTTTAAGATATAACAATATGTGAGTAAGTACTTTTTCTGCCATTTGTATATCAATAATCATAAATTCATAATGACCTTATATTTATTTATTTGTGTTTAATTGTATTGAAATTTGAACTTTTTTTTGGAACCGGCAATATTATTAAAAAAGACCACCAACTAGCAAGATGTTAGATGGGGCAAAGAGAAGCATACATAATGTTTTACAAACAAACAAAAGGGTTAATACACCATTGTATCCATTGATAATGACATTTTGTTCTCCTGTGTTTGAGCCATGTGAATACTATGGATTTAACATTGTCTGCAACTTTTGTGGGGGAGCATTTTAGCTTCTTGAAAATTATGTCGCATCTTGCCCTCCATATTGACCACAGTGTAGCATAACATTACTTCGCTTTCTACTGCAGTTCCCCCAGTCTTTTACAAAAGTAAGCATTTCTCCAATACTTCCAAACGTGCGAACATATATATTGCACCAGTGAAATACCCACTGCCATACAGTTTGAGCAAAAGGGTATTTGATTAGAGCATGTGTTGCATTTTCATCTTCTTTTTCGCAATGCTCACACCTGGGTGATGATCCTGTTAAGACTCCTCTTTTTTGCAGCGCGCAACTAGTAGGGATTCAATCCATATTTGCTCACCAAATAAAGCAATTCACTTTAATCGGGACATCATGCGTCCATTTGATCAGCACCCTATCTGTAAATGCATGGGAGCTGTCGATCAATCTTCTTAGCTTATCAACATGGAATCTATTATCGTTTGATAAGGTGCACCTCCACGAATCAGTCCCCATGGTTGGTTGGAATGTGCCAAGTCTAGAGACTAGCACATTCAATTCCCTAATATGATCCGTAGAGAGCCTTGCTTTCTAATCCCATTCCATGCCTTCAATTTGGATTCTATCGCTCACTTTGCACCTCTGTCTAACCAGGAAAGGCATTTTTTAGAGGCCCGTTACCGCACCATCTGTCTAACCAGAATAATGTGTTATCACCTGAGTGTACCTGTTTTACAATAATATCATCTATGTTGACTCCCATTCTTTTCAGTTCATCCCTTGCCCCAGCAATGCTTTTCCATACCCCTGAGATGGAATTACTAGCCATATAATTGGTTGCTTTGTTTATAATATTATGAATTCCTTTTATAACTTTTCCCATAACATATCTCCTTCTACTCTTAGTTGCCACCACAACTTGACAATCAAAGATAGGTTGAAAGCCTTGAGCGATCCCAACCCAAGTCCTCCAACACTTTTTGGTGCCACCACTTTCTCCCATGCCACCCAATTAATCTTTCTCTTATGAAAATTTACCTTGAGACCTGATGTGGCATGGAAACACTTGAGAATCCTAGCAAGGTTCTTGATGTTTTCTTTATTCCATTCACCGAGGAAGAGTGCATCGTCCGCATAGAAGAGGTGTGACACCGAGATGTCGTCATGTGATATTTTTATTCCTGTGAAAATGCCCTTTTCACACGCTGTCTTCATCGCAATGCTCAGCCCCTCCATGGCTATAATGAAAAGAAATGGTGACAGGGGGTCTCCCTGGCCGACTCCTTTGTTGATCTCATATTCTTCTATGGGTGATCCATTAACAAGTACCGATGCTCTAGCTGATTTCAAACACCCCGATATCCACATCCTCCATTTGTATCCATACCCCATTTGCCATAAAAAGGGAATCTAAGTATTCCCAATTAATTGAATCAAATGCCTTGTCAAAATCGACCTTAAAAAGCAAAATCTTTCGTTTCACCTTCTTTGCCCACGAGCACAACTCATTGACAATCATGGGACCATCTTGAATGTTTCTCCCTTCAACATATGTCGACTGCTCCTCCCCGATATTCAGCCCAATTGTTTTCTTCAATCTGTTGGCAAGTGTCTTATAGATTATTTTATACAAGCATCCAATGAGACTAATTGGGTGATAGTCTCCTAGTTTTAGAGGATCTTTCACTTTAGGTATTAATGTAACAAAGGAAGAATTGCATCCCCTGCTGATTGTTCCATATTTCTCAAAGTATCGAACAGCTTCACATATATCTCCCTTAACAATCGCCCAATGCCTTTTAATGAAGTTAAAATTAAATCCATCTGGGCCAGGTGCTTTATCATGTCCACATGACCAAACTGCACATTTTATTTCTTCTAATGTAAATGGGGCCTCTAAACACTCTTTGTTCATCTGGTCTAATTTGCTGAACTTTGGGCTAATGAATTTGGGACGGGAGACCCATTTCTCCTTGAACTTCTCCTTGTAAAAGTTGAAGACCTCCTGTCTTATATCTTCCACACTTGTGTTCCAGGAACCATTTATCACCAAACCACAAATATGATTTTTTTCGTTTTTTGTTATTGACAAATCCATGAAAGAAGCGTGAATTTTCGTCCCCATCGGCTGCCCACTTTATTCTTGATTTCTGTTTCAAATCAAGTATCTTCATCTTTTCCAATTCTACAATTCTTTGATAAGCTGATCTTCTTTCTTCAATCTCATTATCTGTGATTATTTGGTCTTCAACTTTCTCATCAAGTTCCTTCAGCTTTAGTTTAAGTGTTTTCAGTTCCATGGCTTCTTTGGGATGACCTATGGCTCTCCATTTCTTCAACTCATTTTTTATATGCTTTAGTTTCGCAGCAAGGTAAGCATCAGGGGCTCTAAATCTATCAAAACTGGACCAGGCCCTGCTAATAACCTCATCGTATCCATTGCGGTTCATCCATGAGTTGAAGAATCTGAAGGGTGTTTTCCCAAAATCAGCATCTGTAGTGGTTCGCATCAAGACAGGGCAGTGATCTGAGATCTCCCTTTGCAAAGCTGTTATTGTAGGCGCAGGAAAATAATTCAATAAAGTAGGGCATATTAGGAATCTGTCTAGTTTACTCATTTTGACTTCAGTTTGACAAAACTTAAGTATCGATGTCCTCCTATTCTCAGTTCATGTAATTGAGCTTCGCCTTTGAATCTACTGAACCAAAATGATGAGGAATGACAAAATTGTGAATTATACCTCTCATATTGTCTCCATACAATGTTGAAATCGCCAAGGAATATACAAACTCCCATTTTCTCATTTTTTATTTTTAGCAGATCATCCCACAGTTTCTTTTTTTTTTTCTCGAAGGGAATGTGGCCCATATATGTTAGCAAAGATCGTTAATCCTGTGATCCCGCTCCAGTTTCCTATGGTGATGATAAAGTGTCTTGATTTTATCGTTTCCACTACCGTGTATATTTGCGAATCCCATATACTGAGCAATCTGCCAGATCTACCCACCGATTTCATTGCATCATGTCCAAAATCACTTTGGTCCCAACAACTTGCTACATTAATGTTATTGACATTTGTCAATTGCGTTTCTTGTATACCCAAGAATGATATTCCATTTTGAATTTTGAGTCTTCTAACCCATGCTGTTTTGTAATCTTAGCCAATTCCCCGAATGTTAATACCGAGACAATTCATTTGGGGATGTTTATCTCACCATTCTCACCCATTACTTCCTGTAGAACCGGATCCCCAATCTCAATTTGGAACCCTAGTTCTTTACCAATTGCCACAGTTTTTGCTTCTTCCATAGATGTAGTGTTGGACTCAGCTTCCGTTTCATCATCGAGAGGTAACATCGACGCTATAAGGTTATGATGAAATTCTGTCTCCATGGGGATATTTCTTTTCCTTTTACGATGAGACAAACTTGTTGATACTCCTTGCTTATTATTATCATCAACAAGACCCGGAGAGGGGAATGGCCCAAAGCATCCTTTAGGGAGTCCATTAAGTGATCCGACATTTTTTATTGGCCCATCAGGAGTATCAGCTCCTTCACCACGTGAGTATATTTGTATTGTGGGTCCCATCCCAACTTCATTACTCTGTCTAGATTGATTACCATTACCGTTTTCCATTAGTATCACCAAATTCCCATGTGACTCTTCTGCTTCCTTTCCAGGGACTGTATCCACGTTGGCACAATTTTCAAGCGACTGTTGAGCTTCTACTATGCCACCCCCGTCATTTGATGTCTTCACCGGCGTTGCAGGTTCCACTAGCGACGTAACTTCCACCGGCAGCGTGTCTGCTCTCTTCTCCAGCCATTTTTTCTATTATTACTTAAGCATTAGGTGTCCCTACAATACTTAACTTTCTTCTTAGATTTCGAATCTACATATTATTTCTAAAAGGTGTGAAAACAAGAATAACTACATTACATTTAATAAAAAATAATAAGTTTTAAATAATAATTATTTTAAAGGAAATTACTTATTAATTTATAATAGAAGAAAATTATTAAAATAGTTATTGTCAAAAAATCAAATGTTTTCATTTTTCTTTTGCAAATTAAAAAAGAAAAATGATGGAAAGTTTAATGTTTGATCAATTACATATTTGGACCTAGAGTAGCATTAGACTATTTTGGGATATGTATTGTTTTTAATATGGTTTCGATACTTATCCTGTGAAATTAGTTGAATGTCAAATACAAAAACTAAGTCTATCATATGCTATTGGGCTTGAAAAAAACAATCATGAAACAATATTAAACTTTAATATTTCTTTTTTAACGGAAGACTTAGAATGATTATAAACATCAAATTTAAGTTTTTTTTAATGAAAGGGATAGATAGAACAATTATGAAATTTATTTTGGAAACGAAACTTTTCTAATAAATGTTTCAGTCAGCTTTCGTACACTGACTAAGGTGTTTGACGGGAAAATAAGTTTTTAAAAAAGTGTTTGGATTAGATTTTTAGTGATAAAAGTCAATAAGTCAATAAACTAAAAAGTAATTAGCTTAAAATTGTCTTTTGTTTGTTTTTTTGTCTAATAAGTTATAAGTCATTTCAAAAAGTCACAATTTGTTACATCTTAAAAACTCTTTTTTCAAAGGCTAAAACAAAAATGAGTTTTAAAAGTCTTTATTGGGAATCCAAACACTTTTTTTTTAATTTATTGACTTTTCAAGAAATCAATAAGCTATGTCTTACCAAATCACCACCACTCAAATGGTTAACAATATTAAACTTGAATATATATTTTTTAATTGAAAACATAGATAGAACAACCATAAAATAATATGAAACAATATCAAACTTGAGTATTTTTGATGAGGAGCTTGAAATCGATTTTGAGGAGGTTTTTGACTGGGATTCCATAGGCGTCTGTATTCCATGGATAGAAGTGCAAACTGTGACATCCCTATTTTCACGGCCAGAAAAGCCCGATTTTTGTTTATGCTTTGTTTAAAAATCAGAGTAACATTTTAAATAAAAGTGTTGCTGAATTTGTTCCCAAAATAAAATATGATAAAGATTTATCAAAGCATTTCCGAAGAAATGTATTTCATTTAAAAACCTCGGGATGTCATGTTCGATACAGATCAAAAGCATAAACAATACAATATAAGCCTTACAACATTTATTCATATCTATAGGCCTATAATCTGTAATCCCTCATTCAAACATCACATCTATGCTCGAGTGCCACTACCGATAAATACAAGAAATTGAGTGAGTCAGACTTGGGAGCCTGATGAGCACATAGGGATTTTCAACCCACAATAAATAAGTTTATTAATTTCATCAACCAACAATAACCCGATTACTCGTTCCCGTTATCCTCACTTTACGTCCCTTAAACACCTATCATAAGGGACCTAGCCTAAGGATCATCATCGGGATGGACACTACTGCTAAGGGGGTTCCTCAGCAATAAATGTCCTTAAGGCAACCATGAGGGGGATGGAGTACACCGGTCAACACATCGTTCACAAACACCTACAGGTTGTGAGCCTTCTAGCGTTCCACTGGACTGTCTAGAAAAGTCTGTGGTCGTCATCTATACTTCGCTAGATAACTGGATCAACATCAACATCGAGGCCTCTCATCATTTTATTTCATCACACACCAACTATTACATCTACCCATGTTTTACCCAACATATTTTGTAGATATAAAATACATATACAATTTAAATCATTTAAAACATGTATAAAATCGTTCATCCAGCATAGACAACAAATATTCAGATGTTATGCACACATAGAATGTAATTTATATAAAATACTTCATATCTATGTGTAAGATGAAAGTAACTATGCACTCACGTGATAAGGTGGTGACTCGGTACTCGGACAGTGCTCCGTTTACTTAAAACACCTTCTTTTGACAAAACCTAGTATCATTACCACTAGAGTTTAGTCTAATGTTCAACGAGACTAATTATTAGTCTTGGTATGATTACTATTATATAAGCGTTAAAACAATACTCTTCACCCACTATGTACAGACATGGGCCAGACATGAAACACCAGAGGGCAGGATCATTTTGGCATATAGCACTTGTAACGCCCGTAGATCCGGGCTAATCAATTTAGAGACCATAAACATCAAAAATGACTTTTTAATGGAAGATTATTTAGAAGGATTAATCTTAACCAAGTTGTAGTATATGTCTCAAGGTTTCCGGATATATAAAGAATGTCAAAATCCGAGTTATAACGAAGAAGTTATGACCTGTCAAAGTTTCGCGACAAAACCGGCACGGTGCCGAATGTCGTAAAAAGTGAGTTTTTGATAAACTACTTTTTAGCCTTATTGATCTAAACGAAACTCGTAGTATTCGTTAAACCGAGAAGTTCGATGAAAAGAACGCCCAAATCTGACTTCGTATGAGGAAGTTATGATTTTTCGAAGTTTCAGCTTAACAGTAGACAGCTAAAAACTTGAATTTTAGATCGAGTGATTTTTAGCCGACACGACCTAAACGAGAATCGAAGGTCTCGTCATTTGTAGCACAACGGTAAAAAGACAGACGAAAACGAACGTCGGATGAAGAAGTTATGAATTTTTAACGGATTTCCTGTCCCGGTTTGTTAAAAATAATAATATAAAAATTAAAGTCAAAATTAGCCGACGAAGTCTAAACGAAAGTTGTAGAGCATAATTTTACCTACGCGTGCATATAAAGAACGTCAAAAGCGGAGCTCGTATGCGAAAGTTATGGATTTTAGAAGTTTTGGCGCGAAAAACGAGAAAAATCCCCAAAACAGGGAAATTTCGCTGAGTCACCTCGGACACGTCATCCCTCGCATGCGAGGCCTCCATGTGGCACCTCCTGATAGGACCGAGCTTCGCGTGTCGTCTTCTGATTGGACCAAGTCCGCGGTCCACTCGCATTCGGACAGCCTCGCATGAGACACCCCGCAGATGCTCCTCGGACACCCCTTCGCATACGTGTAGCCTCCTGATTGGACCGAGGCTGCTGACCAATCCGAAGCTCGCAGCTGACCAATCCGAGCCTCGCCCTGCTGCCACCTGGTCCGAGCCTCGCAGACGCGTGCCTTTCCCTCCTCGGTTCGGATCCAAGCCTCGCTACTATATATAGTAGTGGCTGCGAGACTTCACGGGTAGAATCCGAAATTTGCCACTTTTCACCCATTTTTCATCCTTTTTATCATTTTGACTTCCCCCGAAGCCCCGATATCATTTCTAAAGCCCGAAATACGTTCCGAAGTGCCCGAAGACCCGGAAAATTTATCTTTTCGGTTTCGAAGCCCGACCCTTCGCAGAGCCCGGTTTCTCAATAAAACTCTCGGTTTTATTAGAAACGATCGTTTTAGGAAACGAATTGCTGCCCGATTTTCATTAAATCAGGTGAGTGTGTAGTCACTTTCATCTTACACATAGATATGAAGTATTTTATATAAAATACATGATATGTGTATATATGTTGTTTGTTTATTTGAGATGGATGTTGAATGAATGTTTTATACATGTTTAAAATGATTTAAAATGTATATATATTTTATCTTCAAATATGTTGGGTAAAACATGGGTAGATAAAGTATGAGGGATAGAAGTACAGTATAGATGTACGTTGGTAGCTATGAATTTAGTACAGTATAGATGTACGTTGGTAGCTACGGATTTAGTATGTTGGCAGCTATGGACTTAGTCCATGTTGTATAAACCTTGGCGACGATGTGACTTCGTGCCTATTAGATAAACCCTGGCGACTATGAGACGTAGTGCCTATTAGATAAACCCTGGCGACTATGAGACGTAGTGCCTATTGTATAAAACTTGGCGACGATGTGACTTCGTGCCTATTAGATAAACCCTGGCGACTATGAGACGTAGTGCCTATTAGATAAACCCTGGTGACTATGAGACGTAGTGCCTATTAGATAAACCCTGGCGACTATGAGACGTAGTGCCTATTGTATAAACCTTGGCGACGATGTGACTTCGTGCCTATTAGATAAACCTTGGCGACTATGAGACGTAGTGCCTATTGTATAAACCCTGGCGACTATGTGACGTAGTGCATGTTGTATAAACCTTGGCAACGATGTGACTTCGTGCCTATTTGACATAAATTGCGGAGGGAAAGCAATGTTGTCACCTCGGTGTTTGTTTTATTTGACATAAATTGTTGAGGGAAAGCAATGTTGTCACCCAGGTGTTTGTTTTATTTGACATAAATTGCTGAAGGAAAGCAATGTTGTCACCCCGATGTTTGTTTTATTTGACATAAATTGCTGAGGGAAAGCAACGTTGTCACCCTGATGTTTGTTTTATTTGACATAAATTGCTGAGGGAAAGCAATGTTGTCACCCCGATGTTTGCCTTATTTGACATAAATTGCGGAGGAAACCAATGTTGTCACCATATTGGTTGTCTTGTTTGACATAAATTGTTGAGGAAAAACAGTGTTGTCACCCCTAATAAAAATCCTTAGGCTAGGTCCCTTGTGATAGTTGTTTTAGGGACGTATAGTGAGGATAATGGGAATGGGTAATTAGGGTTATTTTTGGTTGATGAAATTAATAATTTTATTGTTGATTGAGAACTTAATAAGTTTATTATTTATTGTGGGTTGAAAACCCTATATGCTCACCAGGCCTCCAAGCCTGAACCACTCAGCTTTTTATATTACAGGTAGTGGACCCCGAGCATAGTCGGATGATGATGAGTGATTTATGGATTATAGGCCAGTAGTTGTAAATAACTGTTGTAAGGCTTATAATGTCTTGTTTATGCTTTTGATCTGTATCGGAACATGACATCCCGAGGTTTTGATATAAAAGGAAATTATATATTTCTTAAAGAAAGGTTTTGATAAATTTTTATCATGTTTTGTTTTGGGAACAAATTCCGCAACATCTTTTAAAAAGATTTCTCTGATTTTATTTTAAAAAGCATAAACGAAATCGGTCTTTTCTGGCCGTGAAATTGGGGATGTCGCAGTTGGTATCAGAGCATTAGTTTAAGCGAACTAGGAATTTGTAGGATTTCTAGACTTAAACTTAGAATGCTAAGCGATGATTGTGAGATGAGTGTCTGCTATATTTTAGACACGAGCACAAGTTTATTTTAGGAAAGATGCCTAAAATGTTTTATGTGTTAAATATTTTATGTTATAGCTATAAGGATGCCTTATATGCTATTATTTGTTCGGATCTATGGTCTGTTGCCGACCGGATCTGGAAACTTTATGTGTGTAGGATTCTAAGCGTATGATTACGAGATTAGAACTAACATGTAAACGTTTCGAAGTGATAAGGAGATTTATACGTTTATCGTAAATAAAGCTTTCCTATCTTAAGTTCTCGCCCGGTACACCGAACGTTCGCTTGGGTGTACAAAACATTATGGTGAAGACTCGTAGAGAATTGAGTAGATGGAGGAAATGAAAAGCTTATGATAGTGAATGATACCTATCAGAAGATATCATAAGAGTGGTATCTTGCCTTTAGAATATGTCTAATAAAATAACGGAACGTTTAGAGGGGTACGGTACGTCTGAAGAACACCTCCGATTGGCAGGATGATGAATGGTTGGTGTAATTCTTGAAGTTGTCCCATCGTCTGGAATTTCCATCACCAACCAAGTTGAAGTAGATTTGATGATTGAAGATACGCGTGGAAGAAGTCCTAGTAGAGTCTAGGAAAATTCTATGATTAATTGGACACATTCGTATGTGTTAAATTGTTTTGTGATTTTAGGACTTGGGGACTGCGAGACAGTACTTGGGACGAGTATGAGTAGGTGTGAATAGTAGTAGAGATCTATACTACTGGAAGCACAGGACTCATGCTTGGATCAGGGAAAGTCACAAGGTTACCAAGAAACTAGTGATTGATTCCGTTTTATTCGGATATGTCATTACCCTTGTTTCGGTAATGACTAGTAAGTTGGTTGTTATATCGACCCTAGTGGTCATATCAAATTGAGTCCGACTACGATGAGTTTGTTACATGGTTCGAAGGACCAAGTTCGATGTAGCATCTGACTAAAGTCAGAAGGTTGAAATTAATGCGATCGATAGCATCGCGCTCGTTGTTAATGAAGCTTGTAGCTGAAAATGCTATATGCTAAAATGTGATTATATCACATTAAGATACGAACGAAGGTATATTCCATTCTGGAATTTGACTCAAAGAGACTTGAGTCTAGACGTTGCATCATCCGATGAAGGTCATTAGAACATCACCCGTTGATCTGTTACAATAGATAAGGGGAAGTACTTATCCTAAGAAGAAGAAGGAGTCCTTAGTAAGGATTTATTTTGTAACTTGTAGGTTACGATTGAAAGTCCAACCTAGTACGAAGAGCAGGTGTAAGATTGAGCATTATGGTTATTACTTAGGATGGAAAGATAACGTATGGAATCATTATACAAGTCCTATTTTCGTTGATGATTCCGGGACGTAATCATCCTAAGGGGGAGATAATTGTAACGCCCGTAGATCCGGGCTAGTCAATTTAGAGACGATAAGCATCAAAAATGACTTTTTTATGGAAGATTATTTAGAAGGATTAATCTTAACCAAGTTGTAGTATATGTCTCAAGGTTTCCAGATATAGAAAGAATGTCGAAATCCGAGTTATAACGAAGAAGTTATGACCTGTCGAAGTTTTGCGACAAAACCGGCACGGTGCCGAATGTCGTAAAACGTGAGTTTTTGATAAAATACTTTTTAGCCTTATTTATCTAAACGAAACTCGTAGTATTCGTTAAACCGAGAAGTTCGATAAAAAGAACGCCCAAATCTGACTTCGTATGAGGAAGTTATGATTTTTCGAAGTTTCAGCTTAGCAGTAGACAGCTATAAACTTGAATTTTAGATCGAGTGATTTTTAGCCGACACGACCTAAACGAGAATCGAAGGTCTTGTCATTTGTAGCACAACGGTAAAAAGACAGACGAAAACGGACGTCGGATGAAGAAGTTATGAATTTTTAACGGATTTCCTGTCACTGTCTGTTAAAAATAATAATATAAAAATTAAAGTCAAAATTAGCCGACGAAGTCTAAACGAAAGTTGTAGAGCATAATTTTACCTACGCGTGCATATAAAGAACGTCAAAAACGGAGCTCGTATGCGAAAGTTATGGATTTTAGAAGTTTTGGCGCGAAAAACGAGAAAAATCCCCAAAACCGGGAAATTTCGCTGAGTCACCTCGGACACGTCATCCCTCGCATGCGAGGCCTCCACGTGGCACCTCCTGATAGGACTGAGCTTCGCGTGTCGTCTTCTGATTGGACCAAGTCCGTGGTCCACTCGCATTCGGACAGCCTCGCAGGAGACACCCCGCGGATGCTCCTCGGACACCCCTTCGCATACGTGTAGCCTCCTGATTGGACCGAGGCTGCTGACCAATCCGAAGCTCGCAGCTGACCAATCCGAGCCTCGCCCTGCTGCCACCTGGTCCGAGCCTCGCATACGCGTGCCTTTCCCTCCTCGGTTCTGATCCAAGCCTCGCTACTATATATAGTAGTGGCTGCGAGACTTCCCGGGTAGAATCCGAAATTTGCCACTTTTCACCCATTTTTCATCCTTTTTATCATTTTGACTTCCCCCGAAGCCCCGATATCATTTCTAAAGCCCGAAATACGTTCCGAAGTGCCCGAAGACCCGGAAAATTTATCTTTTCGGTTTCGAAGCCCGACCCTTCGCAGAGCCCGGTTTCTCAATAAAACTCTCGGTTTTATTAGAAACGATCGTTTTAGGAAACGAATTGCTGCCCGATTTTCATTAAATCAGGTGAGTGTGTAGTCACTTTCATCTTACACATAGATATGAAGTATTTTATATAAAATACATGATATGTGTATATATGTTGTTTGTTTATTTGAGATGGATGTTGAATGAATGTTTTATACATGTTTAAAATGATTTAAAATGTATATATATTTTATCTTCAAATATGTTGGGTAAAACATGGGTAGATAAAGTATGAGGGATAGAAGTACAGTATAGATGTACGTTGGTAGCTATGAATTTAGTACAGTATAGATGTACGTTGGTAGCTACGGATTTAGTATGTTGGCAGCTATGGACTTAGTCCATGTTGTATAAACCTTGGCGACGATGTGACTTCGTGCCTATTAGATAAACCCTGGCGACTATGAGACGTAGTGCCTATTAGATAAACCCTGGCGACTATGAGACGTAGTGCCTATTGTATAAAACTTGGCGACGATGTGACTTCGTGCCTATTAGATAAACCCTGGCGACTATGAGACGTAGTGCCTATTAGATAAACCCTGGTGACTATGAGACGTAGTGCCTATTAGATAAACCCTGGCGACTATGAGACGTAGTGCCTATTGTATAAACCTTGGCGACGATGTGACTTCGTGCCTATTAGATAAACCTTGGCGACTATGAGACGTAGTGCCTATTGTATAAACCCTGGCGACTATGTGACGTAGTGCATGTTGTATAAACCTTGGCAACGATGTGACTTCGTGCCTATTTGACATAAATTGCGGAGGGAAAGCAATGTTGTCACCTCGGTGTTTGTTTTATTTGACATAAATTGTTGAGGGAAAGCAATGTTGTCACCCAGGTGTTTGTTTTATTTGACATAAATTGCTGAAGGAAAGCAATGTTGTCACCCCGATTTTTGTTTTATTTGACATAAATTGCTGAGGGAAAGCAATGTTGTCACCCTGATGTTTGTTTTATTTGACATAAATTGATGAGGGAAAGCAATGTTGTCACCCCGATGTTTGCCTTATTTGACATAAATTGAGGAGGAAAGCAATGTTGTCACCTTATTGGTTGTCTTGTTTGACATAAATTATTGAGGAAAAACAATGTTGTCACCCCTAATAAAAATCCTTAGGCTAGGTCCCTTGTGATAGTTGTTTTAGGGACGTATAGTGAGGATAATGGGAATGGGTAATTAGGGTTATTTTTGGTTGATGAAAAAGCAATGTTGTCACCCTGATGTTTGTTTTATTTGACATAAATTGATGAGGGAAAGCAATGTTGTCACCCCGATGTTTGCCTTATTTGACATAAATTGAGGAGGAAAGCAATGTTGTCACCTTATTGGTTGCCTTATTTGACATAAATTGTTGGATTAGGTGTCTAAGCCCATAACTATAATTGGTATGTACTTGAATTGATAGCAGCATAGTCCTTTTGGGTTGCCCTCAACCTAGCAACTGGACAAGGAAATTATGAAAGGAGAGATATTAATTTATAAGATTAATAAATTAATATATATATATATATATATATATATAAATGATTTATTAATATGTTAATGGATTAATATATTAATTAGAAATCATTATGTTTAATTAATTGTTAGCCAGAAATTAATCAGAATTGATTTTGGGGTTAAAAGAATTAATTATAAGGTGCAGGGACTAGTTTGCAATTATCTAATAGTTGAGTGGAAGGCTCTAGAACCCCCTTGGAAGAGGGTGGACGAAATCTTTAGGGGAAACCCTAATAATTTCGTCCATAGGGGCTTGGATAAGGCCCTTGGGTTTGCTTAGGCCCTAAGCAAAGGATAACTAGGGTTTCCCTTAAACCCTAGATCCCTCAGCTATATAAGGAGCCTCCTGGTTCATGTTTTTGGTCACTCTTTCTTTTGAAGAAACCCTAAGGCCGAGATTTTGCATACTCCCTCTCCTCTCTCTCTCTCTTCTACTTTCCTTCTTGCTAGTTTGGGTGTGACTCCATTAGAGGCATTACACTTGTGGTGCTAAAGCTTCCAAGAAGATCAAGATCAAGATCAAGGGAATATCAATTGTTTGCTATAACAATTGAAAGGTATGTAAACCCTAAACCCTAGTTTACTATTTTCGATAACAGCCTCTCTCCTCTAGGGTTCTTGTATTGCAATTCAAAGTTGTATGTTCAATAGTTAAAACATAGATCCAAAGTAGGTTGCATGTGAACTTAGGAATTGTTTTTCTAGTTTATTTGTTTTACCTAAAACCCTTTAGTGGTATCAGAGACATTGTTGTTTTAAATTGAATTGCTACAATTGTTGAATTGCAAATTAGGGTTTATAGCTATTAAACCCTAAAGGCCAAATTTTCGATTTCTAGGGTTTTGGATCAAAGGGTTTTTTCGAAAACCCTAGCCTCCAAAGAACCCTAATCGAAATTAGGGTTAGGGTTTTGAAAACCCTAGCCTCCTCCCTTGTAAATTTCGAAATATGCTAGAGGATAACTAGGGTTTCTTGTTTTTTGGATAATTGTTACTTAATTAGATTAATTGGATAATTATCCTTACCCTATTTTTCGAAATTAGAGGGATAAGGATTAGGATTAAATTAATTGATTAATTTAAATTAGATAATCCTTACAAGATTTAATAATTTGATTAATAGTTAATTAATAGATAAATATTAAATCTAGTGAATTGGTTTATTTAAATTTGAATTTAACAGCTTAAATTTCGAAATTTATATAAACCCTTGAAGTTTTAAAAAGTTTTAAAACACACCTTATATATATATTATAATTAAAGGTTTAATATTATATGTATAAGAATATGGTCAGTCAAATCGCTAGTATGCCTCATTCACGAAGCTAATCTATAAGGGGGGTATAAGGAAACTGCCTATAAAATGGTAGTTGAATGGGTGTCCACTCTCACCCACCGCTTCCTTGATTAGTGGAGGGTCGTTAGCAGAACGGATTTGATAGGACAACTACTTCTCATTAAAAGTATAATGATATTAAAGAAAGTACTAGAACATTATTTTCAAAATCCCAACTCTAGTTACTTTAGGAAAAATGTGAAAAGTATGCTAATCCATGAAATTGCACATTATGCTTTATTGGTCGTTAGTGGAGCGTGTGTGGTTAACCAGCACACTAAAAGGCACTAATAAAGAGTAGCAATGGGTATCTCATAATTGTCATTTTGATGGAGCGTGTGTGGTTTACCAGCACATCAATAGTTAATGATAAAGACAATGAGGTTACCAAGCACATTTGCATGGTTATTCACATCTTGTTTGTGATCCTCGGCATCCCAGTCACAAATAGAAGAGCATAATCTGAGAATAAAACATGCCATTGAATAGTTTCAATGTATCTCAAAAGAATTAGGAATTTCACTTCGTTTGTTTCGTCTAATGGTGGAATTGGTGAATCGTCATTCACCTACCTTTATGAAATTTGCACTTGGATCTCGGCATCCCATTTCTAAGTTGTGAATCTTCATAGTTGGATCCTAACCTTGATACTATATCTTTGGTATCTTGAAATCTAACTAAAACTTTCTTTCTTTTCAGATGTCTACTCCTGGAAACACTTCTGCTTCGTCCTCCTCCAACCAAAACTTCTCTTTGCTCAATATATGCTCCAAAGTCGTTATGGATGGCTCAAACTATAACGATTGGATGCGCAACATCAAGATGGCTCTTCGCTTCGAGAACAAAGAATATGTTCTTGAAAAGGAGCTCAAAGAGCTTGATGAGAATGAAGCTACTCCTGAAGATCTTGCTGGCTACAAGAAACATTACGATGATGCTACCAAAGTGGCATGCATCATGGTGGCAACTATGTCCCCAGAACTGCAGAGGTACTATGAGGACTACTGGCCTTTCGAGATGAACAAGGACCTTATGGAAAAGTACCATAAGCGAGCTCGTCAAGAAAAGTTCGAAGTAGTCAAGTCACTCATGGCTTGCAAGATGAAAGATGGGGAGTCAGTTGTGTCACATGTGCAAAGAATGCAACGCTACATAGAGCGTTTGGTCAAGCTCAATATTCACTTTGATGAGGAATTGGCCATTGACATGGTCTTGAACTCACTTCCTGAATGTTATGGTCAGTTTATTCTAACTTACCATTTGAACAATACTGAGCAGACCTTGGCCCAATTGCACAACTTGTTGCAGACAGCTGAGGCAGGGATGAAAGGTAAAAGTATACCCTCCACACCTGCTAGTGCCCCTGTTTTGGCTATTGGACAGGGAAAGGGGAAAAAGAGGAAAGGTCCTCCCAAGCAAAACTGGAAGAGCAAGGCTCAAGCTGGGTCATCTAGTAATGGCCCAAAGGCTAAGCCCAATGGTTCCACTCCCCATGTTTCTGATCCAAAAGAGGCAGTTTGCTTTTACTGCAACCAAAAGGGGCATTGGAAGAGATCTTGCCCACAGTATCTGCAAGATATCAAGGATGGCAAAGTGAAGCCATCTTCGGCAGGTATTTACACTATTTCTGCTAATAACTCATTATCTTCTCGTTCATGGGTCCTTGATACAGGATGTGGTTTTCATATCTGTTCTGATTTGCAGGGTCTAAAGGAAAGTGAGGAGATAGAGCGAGGAAGGATAAACCTGATCATGGGAAACAGAAAGTCTTCACCAGTAACCAAGATCGGAGTTTATCAGCTTCTGCTTAGTAATGATGTTAGATTAGATTTAATAAATTGTTGCTATTCGTCTGAGATGACGAGAAACATTATTTCATTTCATGCATTGTTCAGACAAGGTTTTACATATTCTTTTAATGATTTGAATGGTTCAATTTCTGTTTATAAGAATGGTGTTTTTATGTTTGAAGCTTTGCCTTGTAATGGTGTGTATGAAACAGTGACTTGTGTTGATAGCCTAGGAAATAGTGTACTTAATATTGACTTGTCTAATAGTGTAGACAAGGCATGCTTGTGGCATTGTCGTCTTGGACACATTAACAAGAAACGCATAGCCCAACTCCAAAAGGATGGAGTGTTGGAATCATTTGACCTAAAGTCAGATGATATGTGTGAGTCTTGTCTTTTGGGAAAGATGACAAAATCACCATTCACAGGGTCTTGTGAAAGAGGTGAAGGTCTGTTGGATCTCATACACACGGATGTGTGTGGACCCTTCAGATCAACTACAAGAGATGCTAATCGATTCTATGTGACCTTCACTGACGATTATAGCAGATATGGATATATCTACTTGATCAAGCATAAGTCAGAAACTTTTGAAAAGTTCAAAGAGTTTAAGCATGAAGTCGAAAATCAATTGGGCAGAAAGATAAAGATACTTAGATCCGATAGAGGCGGGGAGTATCTTAGTATCGAGTTTAACGACTATCTGAAAGAATGTGGGATAGTCTCACAATTGACTCCTCCTAGGACACCACAGTTAAATGGTGTAGCTGAGAGGCGCAATCGAACCTTGTTAGACATGGTTCGTTCTATGATGAGTCGGGCTTCGCTTCCTATTCACTTCTGGGGGTATGCCTTAGAGACAGCCGCCCACATCCTCAATCTTGTCCCTACAAAGAAGGTTGCCAAAACACCTCACGAAATGTGGACAGGGAAAGTTCCCTCGTTAGCACATATTAAAGTCTGGGGTTGTGAAGCTTTCGTAAGACGAGAGACTCACGACAAGCTAGCAGCTAGAAGTGAGAAATGTGTTTTCATTGGTTACCCAAAGCAGTCTTTTGGATATTTGTTCTACAGGCCTAGTGAGAACGTGGTCTTTGTAGCACGAAGAGGAGTCTTTCTTGAAAGAGAGCTCATATTCAAAGAGGACAGTGGGAGCACTATTGACCTTGAAGAAATTCAAGAGTCAGCCAATGAAGGAACCTTAGATGACACTAGCACTCAACCAGAGGAAACAGTTCCTGTTGAACCAATTGATAACTCATTACCTCTTAGAAGATCCACTAGGGTGAGTGTGCCACCTGAGTTGTATGGTTTTCATATTACTTCAGATGGTGACACATTCATAAGTGACAGAACACTGGTAAACTTAGATGAACCAGTCACTTATAAGGAAGCAATGGCAGGCCCAGAGGCTTCCAAGTGGAAAGAGGCAATGGACAGCGAGATTAAGTCCATGTATGACAACCAAGTTTGGAATTTGGTTGATAGTGCACCAGGTCGCAAGACAGTTGGGTGCAAATGGATCTTCAAGAAGAAGACAGACATGGATGGGAATGTGCATACATTCAAGGCTCGACTGGTTGCAAAAGGTTTTACTCAAACCCCAGGGGTTGACTATGATGAGACTTTTTCGCCAGTGGCTAAGATTAAATCTATTAGGATATTGCTCGCCATAGCTGCCTTTCATGATTATGAAATCTGGCAGATGGATGTCAAAACTGCTTTCCTTAATGGGAAGTTGGCTGAAGATGTTTACATGAGTCAGCCAGAGGGTTTTGTTGATGCAAAGTTTCCCAATAGAGTGTGCAAGCTTGAGAAATCCATTTATGGATTGAAACAAGCATCTCGCAGTTGGAATCTTTGCTTCCATGAGAAAGTCAAAGAGTTTGGTTTCTCTAGAAGTGAAGATGAGTTTTGTGTGTATATCAAGGCTAGTGGGAGTATAGTAACTTTTCTGGTGTTATATGTCGATGACATATTACTCATTGGTAACGACGTTCCAACCTTGAAAGAGGTTAAGTCTTGGCTTGGAAAGTGTTTTGCAATGAAAGACCTTGGAGAAGCTGCCTATATTCTTGGGATTAGAATATTGAGAGATAGAAAGAAGAGACTAATTGGACTTAGTCAGAGCACATACTTGGATAAGGTACTAAAGAGGTTTAGTATGGAAAATTCCAAGAAGGGAGAACTACCTATCCAGAGCAATACCAAATTGAGTAAGACTCAATGCCCGAGTACAAATGTTGAAATAGATGACATGAGTCGTGTACCTTATGCTTCCGCTGTCGGATCGATCATGTACGCTATGACATGTACTCGCCCTGATGTGGCATTTGCTTTGAGCATGGTCAGTCGCTATCAGGGAAACCCAGGTAGAGCTCATTGGATAGCAGTTAAGAATATACTCAAGTATTTGCGAAGGACAAAGGACTGGGTCCTTGTGCTTGGTGGCAGTGATACCTTGAGAGTAGATGGTTACAGTGATGCCAGCTTTCAGACGGATAGAGATAACTTCCGTTCTCAGTCGGGCTGGGTGTTTTTACTGAATGGAGGAGCAGTTACTTGGAAGAGTTCCAAGCAAAATACGGTGGCTGATTCTACTTGTGAATCAGAGTACATAGCAGCAAGTGAAGCGTCGAAAGAAGCAGCTTGGTTGAGGAACTTCATCGGGGATCTCGGAGTTGTTCCAACCATCCAGGAGCCTATGGAACTGTTCTGCGATAATGAAGGAGCGGTTGCCTTGACAAAGGAACCGAGAGATCATGGTAAGACCAGACATATCGACAGAAAGTACCATTTCATCAGACATAGAGTAGAAGAAGGCCATCTTATAGTAAAGAGGGTGTCATCTGAAGATAACCCAGCAGATCCTCTCACAAAGGGTCTGAGTAGGGCTAAGCATATTCAGCATGCTCGGAGCATAGGACTGAAAGATGATATTAGTTTTAGTAGTTAGATTAGTTTTTGAAACTTGTAACAAAGTAAATGTAATTGACTTTTGGTGATTAAATAATAAAGTATTATTTATAAGTTTGGCTACTACCTTTTGTCAATTGTTTATTATTGTGTTTCATTTTTGCATGTTTTACTTCCTGAATAATGAGATTATTCAAACTCCACAGTCGCTCGTACTCTTGGAAGTAAGTAGTGAATTAAGACTGTCATGAATTGGATTGCAGATTGTCTAAGGATAGACATGGCAATAGAATTGCTGCAATGTTCATGAGTACTCAGAAATTGAGATTTGAGTATTGGATAAACCCTCGCTTAGAGTATCACTTCATGGAATTCATCACGAGTAATACTGAGACGATAATATCTTATAATCTTGAAACGAAGATATATGAGTTGTAATTTACAAAGTCGGTAATGCATTGGTGATACGAAACCGCATCAGTAACTTGGTGTTATAAAACGTATTGTCATGTATAATTTGATGAGTAAAAGATACAAGCATATGAGTCAACGTTTATTCGTTCCTTTTGCCCTAACAGGAAAAGCGATATCTGTGGGCCCCTCGATGATTTGGTGTTGACTTATGTGCTGGGCCCAGCCAGGACTAAATTGATGTGTTCAATTAGAAGTCCTACATCATCACAAATCAGGAATCGGGAAACATAGATTCTGGACAAACAGATTGATTACATTCCATGTCTTTTGTCTGGGGATATCAAGCAGAACGAAGGGTTATATGATCACTTATCTTAGGACACGTAACTGACTGGGTCAGAGTTCGGCAGCAGCTTTTGGAAGCTACAATTTGCTGGTCAAATTTAGAAGGCATACTAGCAATTATAGTTACAGACTTATCCAAGTGGGAGACTGTTGGATTAGGTGCCTAAGCCCATAACTATAATTGGTATGTACTTGAATTGATAGCAGCACAGTCCTTTTGGGTTGCCCTCAACCTAGCAACTGGACAAGGAAATTATGAAAGGAGAGATATTAATTTATAAGATTAATAAATTAATATATATATATAAATGATTTATTAATATGTTAATGGATTAATATATTAATTAGAAATCATTATGTTTAATTAATTGTTAGCCAGAAATTAATCAGAATTGATTTTGGGGTTAAAAGAATTAATTATAAGGTGCAGGGACTAGTTTGCAATTATCTAATAGTTGAGTGGAAGGCTCTAGAACCCCCTTGGAAGAGGGTGGACGAAATCTTTAGGGGAAACCCTAATAATTTCGTCCATAGGGGCTTGGATAAGGCCCTTGGGTTTGCTTAGGCCCTAAGCAAAGGATAACTAGGGTTTCCCTTAAACCCTAGATCCCTCAGCTATATAAGGAGCCTCCTGGTTCATGTTTTTGGTCACTCTTTCTTTTGAAGAAACCCTAAGGCCGAGATTTTGCATACTCCCTCTCCTCTCTCTCTCTTCTACTTTCCTTCTTGCTAGTTTGGGTGTGACTCCATTAGAGGCATTACACTTGTGGTGCTAAAGCTTCCAAGAAGATCAAGATCAAGATCAAGGGAATATCAATTGTTTGCTATAACAATTGAAAGGTATGTAAACCCTAAACCCTAGTTTACTATTTTCGATAATAGCCTCTCTCCTCTAGGGTTCTTGTATTGCAATTCAAAGTTGTATGTTCAATAGTTAAAACATAGATCCAAAGTAGGTTGCATGTGAACTTAGGAATTGTTTTTCTAGTTTATTTGTTTTACCTAAAACCCTTTAATGTTGTCACTCTGATGTTTGTTTTATTTGACATAAATTGATGAGGGAAAGCAATGTTGTCACCCCGATGTTTGCCTTATTTGACATAAATTGAGGAGGAAAGCAATGTTGTCACCTTATTGGTTGTCTTGTTTGACATAAATTATTGAGGAAAAACAATGTTGTCACCCCTAATAAAAATCCTTAGGCTAGGTCCCTTGTGATAGTTGTTTTAGGGACGTATAGTGAGGATAATGGGAATTGGTAATTAGGGTTATTTTTGGTTGATGAAATTAATAAATTTATTGTTGATTGAGAACTTAATAAGTTTATTATTTATTGTGGGTTGAAAACCCTATATGCTCACCAGGCTTCCAAGCCTGACCCACTCAGCTTTTTATGTTACAGGTAGTGGACCCCGAGCATAATCGGATGATGATGAGTGATTTATGGATTATAGGCCAGTAGTTGTAAATAACTGTTGTAAGGCTTATAATGTCTTGTTTATGCTTTTGATCTGTATCGGAACATGACATCCCGAGGTTTTGATATAAAAGGAAATTATATATTTCTTAAAGAAAGGTTTTGATAAATTTTTATCATGTTTTGTTTTGGGAACAAATTCCGCAACATCTTTTAAAAAGATTTCTCTGATTTTATTTTAAAAAGCATAAACGAAATCGGTCTTTTCTGGCCGTGAAATTGGGGATGTCACAACACTTCTGAAATCCAACAACCCAAGCGGCCCTTCAAACCGGATTCCCCGTACCGCAAGTGGTTAAAAAGATATTATAACGACACTTATATAACTCATAATAATAGCCCAAATATTTGTTATAAGGTCCTAATAACATTACTATATTTAAACATAATCTATACTTAAGGTAAGGTAGGCGTATCTCACTTACAACGGGTTTTTCTCAAAATCGGGCTCCGCTGAAGCAGATTTCTGAGCCGAAAGCTCTTCATTTCGGAGCCGTCGGGCGCTCTGGGGCTTCCTCCTCGTGCTAGGGAGGTTCCCTAGGCTTTGGGGGGGGGGGGGGTGGGGAGTATTAGAGAGTGTATAGAGTGAAGAAAGAATGGGAGAGGTGTGAGAAATAGAGAGGGTTTGCGTCTCTATTTATAAGCTGGCTGGAGGCCTCTAACGTCGTGAGTTTTTTATTGCTCACGTCATGAGCTTGCTTAGGCACCAAGGCAAAGCCTGGTGCTGACACGCGGCATCAGACACAACAGGTAAAACAATTAATCTTTAAAAATTCATAACTTTCGCATACGAGCTCCGTTTTCAACGTTCTTTATATCCACGCATAGGTAATGACAAGATCTACAACTTTCCTTTTGACTCCATCGGTTAATTCTCGTCTGATTTTAAATTTAACAGTATGAGGAGATTATATTGTTAAACGACTGCGTAAAATTCATAACTTCTACATACGGACTCCGTTTTCGTTTGTCTTTTTATCGTTGAGTTCCTATTAATGAGATCTTCAATTCTCATTTGGGTTGCGTTGGCCCAAAACCGCTTGATCTAAAATTCAAATTCCGGGTTGTGCACTGCTATGCCAAATCTTATAAAAATCATAACTTCCTCATACGAAGTCAGATTTGGGCGTTCTTTTTATGCACACTCTCGATTTAATGTATACTATGACTTTTGTTTAGATTGCTAAAGCTAAAAAGTCCTCTATCGTAATTTCACTATTTACGTCACACAGCGTCATGCCGGTTTTGTCGCGAAACTTCGACAGGTCATAACTTCTTCGTTATAACTCGAATTTCAGCGTTCTTTATATGTCTGGAATCCATGTCACGACCACTACCACTTTATGTATATATCGGGTTTATCTAACACTTAAATTTTGACACTTATTTTTATCCTTTATTTATTATACCTTTATAAATAAGTATAAAACACATAAATTCACACAATTCACATAATACACAAATAATTCATCTTTTTTACTTCAAAATAAGTTACAATGGTTGACCCTGAATATTACATCACCATACTAATGCTTAGCCCAGAAACACGGGCGTTACAATTCTCTCCACCTTAGGATGATTCCGTCCCGGAATCATGCATCAACAAACAGATGCGTATAGCGTCTCATCATGTCACTCTCTGTTTCCCAGGTGAGATTCGACCCATTCGTATGTTTCCAACGGACAACCACTAAGTCGACCATATTGCGTTGTAACTTCTTAGTCTTACGGTCAACGATTGCCTCGGACTCTTCGATTAGTCTCTTATTCTCATCCATTCTTTACTCTGAAATTGGAATTATGTCGGGAACTTCTCCCATGAACTTTCTCAAATAACACACATGGAAAGTGTTATGAATACCATCCAGTTCTTCCGGTAATTCGAGCTTGTAAGCTTGGTTCCCAATCTTCTGAAGAACTTTGAACGATCCAATAAACCTTGGACTCAACTTTCCTAGTTTCCCAAATATTATAAGTCCCTTCCACAATGACACTTTAAGTAAAATGAATCTCCACCTTTAAATGTCATCGGTCGTCTTTTCTTGTCAGCATAACTCTTTTGACGATCCTGAGCTGCTAACATTCTTTCCCTAATCACTTTAATCTTTTCAGCAGTCTGATGGACTATCTCAGGGCTCATAAACTGCTTCTCCACAGCCTCAAGCCAACAAGACGGGGTACGACACTTTTGTCCGTACAAAGCTTGATAAGGTGACATCTTGATGCTCGAGTGGAAACTGTTATTGTAGGAAAACTCTACCAGATGTAAGTGCTCATCCAAGTTTCCTTGGAATTCTAGGGTACATGCTCTCAGCATATCTTCCAGTGTTTGAATCATTCTTTCGCTCTGACCATCAGTCTGCGGATGGTAAGTTGTACTCAAACACAACTTCGTACCCAATTCCTCTTGGAGACTCCTCCAAAACCTTGACGTGAAACGACTATCACGATCTGATACAATCGTTAGAGGAACACCGTGAAGTCTTACTACCTCCTTCACGTAAGCATTTGCGAGCTTATCCATAGACCATCTCTCATTGGCTGCTATGAAGTGTGCACTCTTTGTGAAACGATCCACGACCACCCAAATCATGTCGTGACCGCTCTTCGCCCTGGGCAGTTTAGTCACAAAATCCATGGTGATGTCTTCCCATTTACGCATGGGTACAAGTAAAGGTTCTAAACTCCCATACGGTTTCTGATGTTGTGCCTTAACTCTCGCACAGGTTACACACTCAGCCACATACTTTGCAACATCGAGCTTCATCGTCGGCCACCAATAGTAGGGTTTTAGGTCCCTATACAATTTAGTGCTACCGGGATGAATTGAGTACATGGTCTTGTGAGCTTCTTCCATCAGAAGATCTCTTATTCCCCCCGTCTTAGGTACCCAAATTCTATCTTGGAATACCTTCAGTCCTTGACTGTTTGTACCGAACACTAACGTTTTGCCCAAACGTTCTTCCTTTCGGTCATTTTTCTCTAAAGCTTATCCCTGAGCTTTCTTTATGCTTTCCACAATTTTCGAGACAACTTCTATTCTCAACACTCATGGCCTTTTTCTTTCAAGGTTGACTTTTCGACTTAGAGCATCAGCGAAAATATTGGCTTTACCAGGGTGGTAAAGTATCTCACAGTCGTAGTCCTTGAGTAACTCTAGCCAGCGTCGTTGTCTCATATTCAGTTCCTTCTGATTAAAGAGATACTGGAGACTCTTATGATCAGTGAAAAGTTTGCACTTCTTGCCATAAAGATAGTGTCTCCATATCTTTAGGGAGAATACTACCGCTGCCAACTCCAAATCATGAGTGGGGTAGTTCTTTTCATGCTCCTTCAATTGTCGAGATGCGTATGCTATCACTTTTTCTCTTTGAGCTAGAACAGATCCTAACCCGACTCCCGACGCATCGCTATACACTGCGAAGTCTTCAACTCCATCGGGTAGAGAAAGAGTTGGAGCTTCACATAACTTCTTCTTTAACTTCTCAAATGCTTCTTCGTGCTTTTCACTCCATGTATATGTAGCTCCTTTGTGGGTTAAAGCTGTCAATGGAGCCGCTACCGAAGAAAAGCCTTGGATATGAGCTGTTGGTATCTTTATGTCCGGGGATCCATTCTGAAGATTATGGCAAAGAGTTTTGAAGATCAGAAGCAATAAATTTTACATCATTCCGATTTGACACAAAGGGGGAGATTGTTAAAGTCATTATTGTATTGTGTCAAAGTAGTTGTTTTCAGAATTTTGTCTAGTTCCGATTCAGAAATGGGATTGTCTATTTCCGGAATCATTAGGTTTTATGTCTATAAATAGCGTATTGTAGTTGTCTTTTTCTGCAGTCTTTCCTAGCAATGAAAGAATAGTTCCGATCTTGTAAACGAATTGTTCTAATGCTAAGTGAATGAAGATCCAACTCTTTTCAATCATTAGCATTCCAAGGATTTGATTCATTTCATACTTCATTTTATAATATTGAATCTATCGGTCTTTTTAACTCTAACAGTGACGGTGGTTAATGACGGTTTGTATGTCACCGGTAGTGTGTTGAATGCAGTGACCCTCTCTCGTTCTGTCTTTTTTCTCGCTTAGTGGTAAAATCTGACGATTAGTGTCCGACGACGGTGGAAGGTTGCCAACAGTTGGTTAACGGTGGTGGGTTTCTTGTTGTTTTGAATTTTTGTGTAAAATTTTAAACGTAGAATGTTCTCAAAACTGAAAAAGTGAACAGATCATAGCATCACATGCATTGGTTAATTGTCTTATTGTTTGCATCACATTATTCAATGTTTTGAAAGAATATATTTTGTATGGATTGGTTAGAATTATCAAAATATGTTTTAAAAATAAATAATATAAAATCTGCTATCAAACATATAATGATTGTGGGGGTAATGCTAGGAAAAAATGGGTATAAATAGTAGTACCTAAATTTTAAAGGGAAATTGAGTAATCTAACCATTCTTTTGGGTGTATTTTAAAAATATAATCTTTTTTTTAAATGACCACTTGGTCCGGAATACGACATTCTGGAACATATTTCAGAGTCATTTGTCCAAACCATCGATAAGTTTGCATTGTAAAGAAGTTGAGTTCCACAATAGACGTTCTCTTTCGTATTAGAAGTGTTCCTTGTCGTACGTGTCTCTTGCTTTCTAAGTTCGTTAGTACATCTAGATCGTCAGGTGTCATAATAAACTAAAATTCTTACTATAACTTGTGGCATGCTTAACAAGAAAACTAAATGTCATCACAAGGTAAAAAATACACATAATTTCACAAAAAATGTATCAGAATCTTCAAATCTTGTTCCCATATAATTCAACTATCATCAAATATTCATTTCAACAAATGCCTCGATGATCAGTCGGTCATCTGAGGGTTGACTTGTATCTCTGCTCTTACAGCCACTTCGCGTTCAAAGTGCTGAGTAGCTTCCTCACAAGACAACAATTGTTGCATTAACATTGTCAATTTAGCCATGTTTTCTTCTTTTATATGTTCCGGAACCTTCTCTTTATACCCTTTAACACTCATTTCCTTGTTCAAACTATCCTTTTGCCTGGTCAAATTCAAACATGGAAGACACATAATTTCCTAATATATGTTGTTGACTTGACAATTTAACAGAATTAGAAAGTTAACATGAGGTGTCGATTAATTTGCTTACTTTTGTAACTCTGTCAACTTTGCATTAAGTTTTTCACGTTCTTTTTTGACATCAATCGCTCCTTGAAGCTTTAGATAAACAGAAAGTGATTGGTTTACAACTGATACTGCATATCCAGCTGGAGCATGTCCAAAAAATTGTATTCGGCAAAATTAATTAGTAGCTCAAAGCTATAATTTTTTTGGAAAAAATACAATTTTTTCTTAGGTAATTTGTTGAAATGAACCATTCTTTTTATTACAACATTGCACTTGAAAAAATATATCCAATTGTAGCAATGACATTAAACTCACTACTATAACTGGGTAGATTTTTCAAAATATAATGTAATATTAAGTAAAACGCCTTAATAAGAGTTAAGTTGAAAGTACAATTCCGTAATACACAAATTATGAAAATACAAGGCTACTTTTTGAACTTATGACTATATGTTAGCACAAAGAACATGACTTTGCTTTAATTATTCGACTGTTTTTTTAGAATTCAAACAAGATATTAATAATTATTGTATAGGTTTATTTACATCCCATGATTCGTGATGCACATGGGAGAAAAATGTCAAAATCTTTGGGCAATGTGGTGGATCCTATTGAAGTCATATGTGGAATTACCTTAGAGGGCCTTCACAAGAGACTTGGGGAGGGTAATTTGGACCCTAATAAATTAAAGGTTGCCATAGAGGGGCAAAAAAGGATTTTCCTAATGGTATTCCAGAATGTGGGGCAGATGCCCTTCGATTTGCCCTTGTCTCATACACTGCCCAGGTACAAAAAGACCAAAATACCCTTATCATCTATCTTGAATTAAATAATTAATAAGATATATATATATATATATATATATATATGTTATGAATTAAGCGTAATTAATGTAACTATAAATCAAACCAAACTAGTAAACTTTGATAAGAACTTTAATTGAGAAGAAAGAATATTTAGAGAGAATATGAAAGTTATATCTCTTATAACTTTTGGTGTGTTTCATTCTTTACAATGGAGGAGTATTTATACTACAAATTTTACTAACATATAATTGTAACTAGTTAAAAATGTTGACAAATTTGCCATGCACCAATTATTATGTCATCCACCAATTATTTACAACACCACCAATTATTTACAACACCACCAATTATTTACAACACTCCCCCTTGGATGACATCATTTTAGCATTCAACTTTGACGTACTGCCTCATTAAAAACCTTGTTAAAGAAAATCCAGTGGAAAAAAAACTTTAGCGAAGGGAAAAAGAGTGCAGTGTATAGTTGACTCCCCCTTATTTAGACATCCGTCACATTATGTTCTATGCATATGTCGCATTCCGATGCCATGGACATGTTTCCTGAAGATTGCAGTAGGAAGTGCCTTCGTAAAAAGGTCTGCTGCATTGTTACTGGATTGAACATATTTGATTTCAACTTGATGGTTCTTTATAAGCTCTTGAGTGTACTAAAAAAACTTTGGAGGTATATGTTTTGTCCTGTCGCTCTTGATATATCCCTCTTTCATTTGAGTGACACATGCTGAGTTATCTTCATAAATTAAAGTTGGACATATATCCTTTTCAAGTCCACATGAAGTTAAAACTAGTTGTGTCATCGATCTTAATCATGTACATTCTCTACTAGCTTCATTTAGTGCAATTACTTCAGCATGATTTGAGGATGTGGCAACAAGTGTTTGCTTTTGAGAACGCCAGGAAATTGCAGTACCTCTATTTATGAATACATATCCAGTTTGAGATCTAGCTTTATGAGGATCAGACAAATAACCTGCATCTGCATAACCAATCAAGCCTTGTTTTGAATTGTTAGGGTAAAATAACCCTAAATCACTAGTTCCTCGAAGGTATCGAAAAATATTTTTGATTCCATTCCAATGTCTTTTTGTTGGGGCTGAACTAAATCTTGCTAGCAAGTTTACAGCGAAAGAAATGTCAGGTCTAGTACAATTGGTAAGATATATAAGAGCTCCAATTCCATTTAGATATGCTACTTATGAACCAAGGACTTCTTCATTTTCTTCGCATGGACGAAATGGATCCTTGTCAATATTTAATGATCTAACAACCATTGGAGTGCTTAAAGGATTTGCATTTTCCATATTGAAACGTTTCAAGACTCTTTCTGTGTAATTTGATTGATGCACAAGTATTCCGTTAGGCATATGCTCAATCTGTAAACCAAGACAATATTTGGTTTTTCCAAGATCTTTCATTTCAAATTCTTTCTTTAAAAGTTCAATCACTTCAAGGATTTCTTTATTCGTTCCAATGATGTTTAGATCATCAACATAGACTGCTATGATCACATATCCAGATGTTGTTTTCTTAATAAATACACATGGACAAATAGTGTTATTTTTATAACCTTTACTTGTCAAATAATCGCTTAAACGATTGTACCACATGCGCCCAGATTGTTTTAACCCATACAAAGATCTTTGTAAATTTATAGAATACATTTCTTTGGGTTTTGCACTTAACGCTTCAGGCATTTTAAATCCTTCAGGGATTTTCATATAGATATCACTATCAAGTGATCCATACAAGTAAGCTGTAACAATATCCATAAGACGCATCTCTAAATTTTTAGATACTGCCAAGCTGATTAAATATCTGAAAGTGGTTGCATCCATTACCGGTGAATAAGTTTCTTCATAATCAATTCCAGGTCTTTGAGAGAAACCTTGAGCAATAAGCCTGGCCTTGTATCTTACAATTTCGTCTTTCTCATTTCTTTTTCGTACGAAGATCCATCTATATCCTAATGGTTTCACAACTTCAGGTGTGAGGATAATGTTCCCAAAAACCTTTCTCTTGTTAAGAGAATTTAATTCAACTTGCATAGCTTCCTTCCATTTAGCCCAATCATTTCTTCTTTGACATTCAATGACAGATTGTGGTTCGGGATCATTATTCATAATATCACATGCAACTGAATAAGAAAATATTGCACCTATATTGTCAGTTTCATTTTGGTCACATATTCTATTTGTCTGACCATAATTTAATGCATCATCCTCCTTTCCTGGGGGAATTTGAATAATTCGTGTTTCTCCAGGAACACTTTCATCGTGATCTAGTGCATTTTCTGCTCCTCTTCTTTTTCGTGGGTTCTTATCCTTAGAACCAAATGGCCTTCCACGCTTCAGGCTGTTTTAGACTCTTAAGTGACTTTATCATCAGATTGTCCATGTGGAATTTCAATTCGAGCTGGAACATTGACAGCCGGTATATATGATTTAGTCACCCTTTTGTGTCAGTAAATGCATCAGGTAATTGATTTGCCATTTCTTGGAAATGCATTATCTTTTGAACTTCCATGTCACATTGCTTTGTGCGAGGGCCAAGATATGATAAAGTAGGCTCATGCCATGACACATCCTTTTCCAGAATCTTCTTTTCTCCACCTAATGATGGGAAATTTGCCTCATCAAATTGACAATCTGCTAGGCGTGCTGTGAAAACATCACCTGTTAATGGTTCAAGATATCTTATAATAGAGACTGACTCATAACCAACATATATTCCCAACCTTCTTTGAGGACCCATTTTTGTCCGTTGAGGTGGTGCAATAGGGACATATACTGCACACCCAAAAATTCTCAAATGGGATATATTTGGCTCTTGACCGAAAGCAAGTTGTAGTGGAGAATATACATGATATGAACTTGGTCTTATGCGTATCAATGATCCAGCATGTAAGATTGCATGGCCCCAAACAGAAACATGAAGTTTGGTCCTCATTATAAATGGTCTAGCTATTAGCTGGAGACATTTAATCAGTGATTCAGCTAAATCATTTTGTGTGTGTACATGAGCAATTGGATGCTCAACAACAATTCCTATAGACATACAATAGTCATTAAATGCTTGTGAAGTAAATTCACCAGCATTGTCAAGTCTCACTCTTTTGATAGTATAATCAGGGAAATGTGCCCTTAATTTAATAATTTGGGCAAGAAACTTTGCAAATGCCATATTACGAGTTGATAATAGGCAAACATGAGACCATTTGCTGGATGCATCTATTAAGACCATAAAGTATCTAAATGGTCCAGATGGTGGGTGAATCGGTCCACATATATCACCTTGAATTCTTTCTAGAAATCTAGGTGACTCCCTTTCAACTTTCATTGGAGAATGTTTTATAATTAACTTTCCAAGGGAACAAGATGCACATGGTTTTATGCTATTGGATTGAGGAAACTTTTGGTCCTTCAATGGATGCCCGTGTGTATTCTCAATTATCCTTCGCATCATTGTTAATCCTGGGTGGCCCAACCTATCATGCCATAGACTGAATGTCCCAGGATCACAATGTTTTCCTTCTACTACCATATTTGATTCAATCATATGTATATATGTATAATGCAGACCAGAATCAAGTGTTGGTAGTTTTTCAAGCACATGGTTTTTGTCTATAATATACATATATTTCTTATTTTCAATGGTCACAGTTTTTGTGTCATAACCTTTGAAATATATGTCATTGAAACTTAATAAGTTTCTATTAGATTTTGGAGAAAATAAGGCATTTTCTATACAAAAGCTTGTACCATTTGGTAATATAAAATGGGCTTTCCCGGTTCCCTCTATCAAGTCTGCAGGACCTGATATTGTATGTATGACTGTTTTTGTTGGTACTAATTCTGAAAAATATTTCTTTGATTTCAGAATAGTATGTGTACTACCACTATCTGCTATACAAAGATCTCCAATCTTTTGTGCTCCAGTTGGACTCATATTAAACTTCACATATAAAAGGAATAATAAATGAATAAACATAATCATAATTATTATTAAAAAGAAAGCTCATTTATTGTAGGAAAGACATTACATGAAAAACAAACGAAGGAAAAACAGTTTTACTAGAACAATAATAGATTTTTTTTAGTTTATGTCTTCCATGTCATTGCAGAAATCAGCAACATTTAGTGGAGTGAATTCAACATTATCAATGAGGTTTGCTTCTTTTCCTTTTCCTTTAATGGACTCTTGATAAAGTTGACAAAGATGTGCAGGTGTGCGACATGTCCTTGACCAATGGCCTGTGCTACCACATCTATAACATGAACCATCAGATTTTTGTGATGTCCTAGTTTCATGCCTTGCCACTTTGGCCTTATCTTGTGTGTGGACATTGTTTCTTTGTGAATATTGGTAATTATTTCTTTTCTGGCCACGACCACGATTATTACCTTGTCCACAACCAGAATTATGGTTCTGATTATGACTTTGGTTTCGATTAAAATAGCCACGGCCTCGCCCTCGACCACGACCTCGCCCTCGTCCACGTGTATTGTTTCGATGACAATCAATATTTGTAGCATTTGCTTCAGGAAGTGCTACTGATCCCGTTGGACGAGATTCATGGTTTTTCATTAAGAGTTCATTGTTTTGCTCTGCAACGAGCAGACATGCATTCAGTTCAGAATATCTTGTGAACTTTTGCATCCGATATTGTTGCATCAAAGTAATGTTTGTTGCATGAAATGTTGAGTAAGTTTTCTCCAACATATCTTCATCAGTAACCTCTTGTCCACAATACTTGAGTTGTGAACATATTCTGAACAAAGCTAAGTTGTATTCATTTACTTTCTTGAAGTCTTGAAACCTTAGTGTTCTCCATTCATCTCTAGCATTTGGAAGTATAACTTCCTTTTGATGATCAAATCTTTCTTTCAAAAGATTCCAGAGAATACTTGGATCAGTAACATCAAGATATTCAAATCTCAACATTTCATCAATATGCTTATGAAGGAAAACTTGTGCTTTTGCTTTGTCTTGTGCCAAGCAATTATTAAATTCATATATAGTATTTGAGATACCCATGGATTCAAGATGCATTTTTACATATATCATCCATGGCACATAGTTTTTCCCACTAACTTCAAGTGCTGCAAACTCGAGCTTTGCAATGTTGGACATAATGTAACTATAAATTTTAAACAAAATAAAAATTAAAATTAAAATCCATTTATTTCAATAAATATTACACAAAAAAGAAGCGGTAAAGCTAACATTGCATACAAGCCTAAAAGTAGATGAAATTCCATATTATCTTCGATGTTAAGGATTGGGATGAAAAGTAACATGACTATTATAGTCATGATTATCACAAAAGGATGAATCATCTTGAAGCTTGATTTCTTGAAATTGAATTATCTGATAGAAGAGAGAAATATTTGTTGTGAGTAAAGTAAGCAGGGTAAAGATGTTTATTTATGGTAAAAAAATATAGCCGTTGTTTTTGCTGTTTATAACCGTTGCATATATATTCCCGTTGTGTATATATGTATATGTATCTTATAAATCATATAATAAGACTTATAACTAATACATAACTTTACTAATTAGAAACATAAATAAATATTAGTAAATGTTTAAATAAAATTATGAAGAGTATCTAAAATATAAATAAACATTGACATGTATAAATAAATATAATTTAAATGTTAGTATGCACAAATAAAAGTTAGTAGCATAATATAAATGTTAGTATGCATAAATAAAAGTTAGTTGCATAATGTAAATGTTAGTTTGCATAAATAAAAATTAGTTGCATAATGTAAATGTTAGTTTGCATAAATAAAAATTAGTTGCATAATGTAAATGTTAGTATAAAAATTAGAATACATAAAGAAATGTTAGTATAAGAAATAAAAATTGTTAGTAGTCCATAATGTCCATAATGTATAAGTTTCATTAATTCATTAGTATTATTATTTTAATATGATTGAGGTTTTTATAATTAATAGTGTTTTTAATAAGTAATACATACATTGATTAAGATAGATGTGATTTTCCACTTGTTTAGTAACCTTGATTAGAGCTTTCGTGCTGATAACGTGTTATGAATTAAGCGTAATTAATGTAACTATGAATCAAACCAAACTAGTAAACTTTGATAAGAACTTTAATTGAGAAGAAAGAATATTTAGAGAGAATATGAAAGTTATATCTCTTATTACTTTTGGTGTGTTTCATTCTTTACAATGGAGGAGTATTTATACTACAAATTTTACTAACACATAATTGTAACTAGTTAGAAATGTTGACAAATTTGCCATGCACCAATTATTATGTCATCCACCAATTATTTACAACACCACCAATTATTTACAACAATATATATATATTTATATATATATATATATATATATATATATATATATATATATATATATATATATATATATATATATTCAAACTTGAGTTGTTTGTATTCAAACTAACATTATTCCTTATGCATAATTCCAGTCTGATAAAATCAATCTAGACATACAACGAGTGGTGGGATACAGACAATGGTGCAACAAACTATGGAATGCAGTACGTTTTGCAATGACAAAACTTGGTGACAATTGTACCCCTCCATCAAAAATAGACCCAAACAACATGCCCTTCAGTTGCCAATGGATTCTTTCGGTTCTAAACAAAGCCACATAAAAAACCATATCATCATTGGAATCCTATGAGTTCTCAGACGCATCAACTGCAGTATATTCATGGTGGCAGTTTCAGCTCTGTGATATCTTCATTGAAGTAATCAAACCTTACTTCTTTGGTGATGATGCATCAATGGCAGCTTCAAAGGCTCATGCACAAGATACTTTGTGGGTGTGTTTGGATACGGGGTTAAGATTGCTTCATCCGTTTATGCCTTTTGTTACTGAAGAACTGTGGCAACAACATCGTTCACTTAAGCATTGTGAAAGAGAGAAGTCTATTATGATTTCTGATTACCCTTCGGTTGTTGAGGTTAGATTTTTCACTTGTAGTTGAAGGTAAAATGTTAGTTAGTTATATATATATATATAACTGTTACTTTTCACTTTTTTTATAGTCATGGAGAAATGAAAAGGTGGAATATGAGATGGAGGTGGTTGAGTCTCCTTGTTCAATAATTGTAGATATAGTAAAAAATAATTTTTTTTTCAAAAAGGAATATTAATTTTTTATTTTTGGGGTCAGGCGAGTTGGCTTTGCAGTTTCTAGAAAGGAACAAACTACAGAGCTTCTGAGACGTCATGAAAAGGAGGTTTCAACCTTAGCCAACTTATCATCATTCACGGTATGTATGTATTTATCACATATGTGCAAAAGACGAAAATGCCCTTCCAAAAAACAGATGTGTCCTTTGTAATAATATCTCTGACATTTTGGGGTTAAAACTGTCTTTTCAGGTTCTGACTGAAAATGATGCTGCTCCAGCTGGATGTGCAGTATCAGTTGTAAACCAATCACTTTCTGTTTATCTAAAGCTTCAAGGAGCCATTGATGTCAAAAAAGAACGTCAAAAGCTCAATGCAAAGTTGACTGAACTACAAAAGTAAGCAAATTAATCGACACCTCATGTTAACTTTTTAGTTCTGTTAAGTTGTTCTTTCTGTATTAAGGCATCAACATATATTAGAAAATGATGTGTCTTCCATGTTTGACTTTGAGCAGGCAAAAGGATAGGTTGAACAAGGCGATGAGGGCTAAAGGGTATGAAGAGAAGGTTCTAGAACATATAAAAGAAGAAAACATGGCTAAATTGACAATGTTAATGCAACAATTGTTTTCTTGTGAGGAAGCTACTCAGCACTTTGAACGCGAAGTTGCTTTTAGAGCAGAGATTTAATCTAAATCAACCCTCGATACAATTTTGTGAAATTATTTGTATTTTTACCTTGTTATGATGACATTTATATACCATGCTCATGTTTTGTTGAAGCTTACAACCACTAAATATAAAAATAGTTTTCTTGTTAAGTACGCCACAAGTTATAGGAATAATTGCAGTTTCTATGACACCCAAAAAAAAGGTGGAAGAATCGCCGAGGACAAATTAAGACTCGCTCTTGATTAGTTTATTTTTTGCATAAAAGATGAGAATGACCTAGATATCCTATATAGTTGACAACAAGCTATCCAATATGCTAATCTAAATTTTAGGGTCTATCTATCCATACCATACTTCTAGTCTATCCATACCCCTTAATTGCTATCCTAATAATTAACTCAGAATTACATTACTTTTTTACTAATAATTATTAGTCAACTACAAAACTATAAAGTAGTAATGAATATTTTTTATAATTTATTTATACTATTTATATGTAATTAAAAAAATTTAGGATATTTTGTTAAAAAAAAGTTGTGTTATTTATTTTAAAAAAAGTTAATTCCAAGAAAGCTTATAAAATTTTATTAAAAAAATTAGGTGCAGTTAATTAAAAAAACTATATAAAAAACTAAACTTTTAGTTTTTATAAATGTCTTTTACTAAAAAAATGTATTCATGAATTATAACAAATATAAACTTAGAGGACTTAAAATGCAACATCTTAAGATTAACTCTAAATTTTGATGGTATAAAGAGCTTCTTATCTCCACGAGAGAGAGAGAGAGAGAGAGAGAGAGAGAGAGAGAGAGAGAGAGAGAGAGAGAGAGAGAGAGAGAGAGAGAGAGAGAGAGAGAGAGAGAGAGAGAGAGAGAGAGAGTCCGACGAGGCTCAAGGTAGTTCGACGCTCCGACGACGTCCATGGTTGTCCGACAGAGAGCAACATCAAGTTTTGTGCTTGATGCTGGCCTCTCTTACGGTGGTTCACGATTTTCCGATGAATGGTATTTGGCCGGCATGGTTTCTGGGGTGTTGTTCGTTGGTTCATAGTGTTCTCTCTCGGGGTCTCTCTCCCATTCTGTCTCTCTAACGTTCTTTCTGGTAGATCCCGACCGTGGTGGCCGGTGACAATGGTTAATGACGGTTGTTTGTCGCTGGTAGTGTGTTGAATACAATGTCCCTCTCTCGTTTGTCTTTTTCTCACTCAGTGGTAAAATCCAACGATTAGTGTCCAACGACGGTGGAAGGTTACCAACAGTTGGTTAATGGTGGTGGGTTTATTGTTGTTTTGAATTTTAGTGTAAAATTTTAAACGTAGAATGTCCTCAAAACTGAAAAAGTGAACAGATCATAGCATCACATGGATCGGTTAATTGTCTTATTGTTTGCATCACATTATTCAATGTTTTGCAAGAATATATTTTGTATGTATTGGTTGGCATTATGAGAATGTGTTATAAAAATAAATAATATAAAATGTGGTATAAAACATATAATGATTGAGGGGGTAATGCTAGGAAAAATGGGTATAGATAGCAGTATCTAAATTTTAAAGGGAAATTGAGTGATCTAACCATTTTTTTGGGTGTTTTTTAAAAATATAATCTTTTTTTAGATGACCACTTGGTCCGAAATAGGACATTCTAGAACATATTTCGGATTCATTTTTGGGTGGACATGCCCATTACCTTGCCTTCGGAATTCCCATTTTGAACAAACCGTTTGTGTTCCAGATCGGGAATTTGAAATTCAAATTCCGTAATATAATTTGAAAAAATCCAGACCCTTGACTTCATTCCCGATCTTGCTCCGACTTTCCCATTCAATTCCGACATGTGACGCCAATCCTGATTCCGATCTCCGACACGTAACTCCGATCTCCGACATGGAAGAAGACCACTATAACCCCATTATTTTACGGGTATGTTCTTCACTTCAAAAACCTACTTTGTTTGTTTGTATAACGTGCTTATTAATCTACAATTACTGTTCCAGAATGCGTAGAACACCTCCAGAATGAATTGAAAACGTTCCGGAGTTTAAATTAAAGATGTCATTGTTGTAGGACCAACTGAAAACAATTGAGATGTTTGGGTGTTGTTAGTTTACATCGAAATTGTAACACCCGTTCCAGGTATGAACAATTTTTAAATATTAAACCTTATTTTTTGGTGGCCACGACGTGGTGGAGCTTCACCACGACATGATGGTATTGATTTGGGTTACGAATTTAAATAACCCGCCACGACGTGGCACGTATTTTTAGATAAAAACCTTAATCTTTGGGATTTGGGCCCTATTTAAAGAACATTAAGGCTAGGGTTTCAGGATCATTTAGCCTCCAACACCCTCTCAAGCTCAGAAACCCTAACCCTAGCCTCCATTGCAATTGTGAACTCATTCTTGGTGTTTTTGGTGATCTTTGAAGCAGAAGGAAGCCCTTGGTGTGGGAGTTTACCTTGCAAGCATCATCTACATCAGCTAGCACATCTTCTGGACTTTGGTAAGTGACCAAGACCCAACCTTTTCCTTTCTAAGTTGCTAGATCTTTAGATTTTTTCCGTTTTCTTCATGTCTTGATGGGTCTGAGTGGTGAGATCTCATAAAGTTTGCAACTTTATGAATCTCCAGGCCATTTGGAGTATTTTGTGCTTTGGATCTGAATTAGAAATGAGTTTTGGTGTCATGCATGAATTTTTTGCCTTTAACCTTCATTTTTGACCTAATAGGAGTTCAAGACATGCATTGGACATGAATGTCTGAAAGGCATGAATTTTTATGTTAGTAATGGTGCTAGAAAACTTTATGGAATTGTTGGACAAGAGGTATTTAAGATTAAGTTCTTATTGATTAAGCCAAGTTGTGTTTTTGCCCTTTTTGGACCTAGGAGTTTAGATCTTTATCTCTTGGAGGGTCTTAAGGGATAAAGTTGGAAACTTTATCCACTTAGACCATAAAATGGACTAGATTTGAGCTTTAGGGCCCTTATAATCGAAGATAACAATTGTTGCATTAACATAGTCAATTTGGCCATGTTTTCTTCTTTTATATGTTCTGGAACCTTCTCTTCATACCCTTTAGCACTCATCGCCTTATTCAAACTATCCTTTTGCCTGATCAAAATCAAACATGGAAGACACATCATTTTCTAATATATGTTGTTGAGTTATTACAGAAAGAACATGTGTCAATTAATTTGCTTACTTTTGTAACTCTGTCAACTTTGCATTAAGCTTTTCACGTTCTTTTTTGACATCAATGGCTCCTTGAAGCTTTAGATAAACAAAAAGTGATTGGTTTACAACTGATACTGCACATCCAGCTGGAGCAGCATCATTTTCAGTCAGAACCTGAAAAGAGTTTTAACCCCAAATTGTTAGAGATATTATTACATATTACAAGGTTTTCTATGCGGAGGGTATTTTCGTCTTTTGCACATACCGTGAATTAGGATAAGTTGGCTGTCATAACTGAAAAAATTCTATATTTATTAGAGTTTAAACTTTACCTATATACTTGTAAATTCATAATGTAATAGTCTAGGACAACTATTGTAACTTATTTTGAAATAATAAAAATAAAAATTAATTGAGATGAGAAGTAGCGTCAAAAATGATTTATTAAATAATCTTAATTGGGATGAATAAAGTGGTAGAGATCGTAATAAGGGTTCCAAAAATATAAAGAACGCTGAAATCCGAGTTATAACGAAGAAATTATGACCAATCGAAGATCCGCGACAAAACCGGCAAAACACTGTTAAGCGTAAAAAGTGAGTTTTCAATAAAATATTTTTTTAGCCTTAGATATATAAATGAAAGTTGTAGTATACGTTAAACCTTGAATGTCCATAAAAAGAACGTCCAAATCTGACTTCGTATAAAGAAGTTATGATTTTTCTAAGATTCGACATAACAGTACACATCCAGACATCCAGACATTCGAAATAAAGATCGACGATATTTAGCCGACACAACCTAAACGAGAATCGAAGGTCTCGTTAATAGTAGAACAACGGTAAAAGGTAAACGAAAACGGACATCGGATGAAAAGTTATGAATTTTTAATTGATTTTCCAGTCTCGGTCTGTTAAAAATAATAATATTAAAAAATTCAAAATTAGCCGACGGAGTCTAAGCGAAAGTTGTAGAGTATAATCTCGCCTACGCGTGCATATAAAGAACGTCGAAAACGGAGCTCGTATGCGAAAGTTATGAATTTTTGAAAATCTAGGCCCAAAATCCGAGAAATTTCGCATACACACGGCCTAGAATCGGCCACGTCACCCGCTCCCTCGCAGCTGCCCCGTGTTCCCACCTGGTGAGTCATCCGAAGCGAGGTCCAATCCAGTTCCGCCGCGTGTCGCATCAGTAGCGTGTCGGAAGCGAGTCACGTCTCGCCTACTAGCTTCCGACGCACGTCCTACCCCCTCGCATCCGAAGCCTACACGTGCCCCTCCTCCCTTCTTCGGCCGAACCCTCGCAGGGTATAAAAGGAGGTGCCAACCCTCCCGGTTCTTACACCTTTTTCACACCAATTTTCATATATTTTCACTCCTTTAAACTCCCTTACAACCCCTCGAAGTCTCGGTAATATATTTAACACCCGAAGAACATCCTGAGGCACTTGAAGCCCGTAATAAAAGAGTCTTTCGGTTTCTAAACCCGACCCTCGCAAAGCCCGGTTTTCAGCAATAAAGCCTTTCTAGCAACGAAGTGCTGCTCAATTCTTCACTACTATCAAGTGAGTTTATACCCCTCTATTTTCACTATTTTTATAATGTTTTAAGGGGGAAAATACAGGTAAAATACAAAGAATTCTTGTATAAATAACAAAATTTATTCAACTAGTTTACGATTGTTATAAACAAACTATTTTACCGGTTCAGAATTTATTACAAAAATAAACATATAAATTATAATAGGTATAATTTATGGGTCATGCATATTTATCAATACACTTTATGGAACTACATATTGCTTTCTATATTCAGAATAACTTATGAAAATAACCATGTAAATTATATTAAATATAATTTATGAGATATTTATAGTTTATTTATACTAAACGGAGTGAAATACAGAGTACTGGGTTTATACCAAACGGGTTACAAATACAACGTACCGGGTTTATACTAAACGGAGTACAAATAGAAAATACTGGGTTTATACTAAACGGGGTACAAATACAACGTACCGGGTTTATACTAAACGGGGTACAAATACAACGTACCGGGTTTATACTAACAGTGTACAAATACAACGTACCGGGTTATACTAAATGGGGTACAAATACAACGTACTGGGTTTATACTAACGGGGTACAAATACAACGTACTAGGTTTATACTAAACGGGGTACAAATACAAATTATCGGGTTTATCCTAACGGGGTAAAAATACAAAGTACCAGTTTACAACAAAGAGAACATAACAAAATAGAAAACATTCTTTTTATAGTTTTATCGTAAACTAAAACTATGTTACACTATTTTATAGTACAACAATAATTACACAGAACGGTTTTATGGTATTAAAACTACTTTTCAGTTATATTAGAAAATATTGGATTTTCTGGAACAACAAACATGATTACTGTTTCAAGAAATAAACAACAAGCTTCTAAACATAAATACATATGAACTCACCAACTTAATTGTTGACACTCTTTTCAAAACTACTTGTATTTTCAGGGAATCGATAATCATGTACCTACAAGTTTTTGAGAAAGACAGAGTTTCATATAATTATGTCTATTAATTATACTTTTTGGTGTCAAATATACAATGATTTGAATACGAATTTAAAGTTATATTTTTATCAATGTAATGAATGTTGTACTTTGATTACTATTGTGCATTGTTGTGATACTGTACATGACATCCTCTGCCCCCGAACGTTTCCTCCGTTCCGGTTTGGAGGTGTGACAGATTGGTATCAGAGCATTGTTTATAGTGAACTAAGTATATCAACCCATAAAAGATATACAACTATAAATAGAATGGGGCTAAAACACTCTGACCAAGAGTTATACTTTTAAATAGAATAATATTTTTATAAAGTATACACGCATACATGCATACTAGAACAAGTATCACAAGAATAACAAAACAAAAGTTTTTAGATATTAAACACTACAGTCAAACCTAGACAGTTATGTAATCGTATCTGAGATAAATATAACCTGATCAACTATATTTATTCGAGATACGAACAACATGTGTTTGGGAGTGATTGTGGTGTGGCAACAAGTCTAAAACTTACCAATTCTATATACAAATGAATACTAGAACCAAACATAAAATTTAAAATACTATAGGAGTATTTTATAATACTATACAATAACAACAAGTCTAGAAACTTAGCAACTTCGTATACCAAGAAACTCTTACATAAAGTTAAAATACCATAGGAGTATTTTAAGGTACTATAAATAACATATGTGAGAAGTAAAAGACCCTTACTGGTAGGTCTATAATTGTTGAGTGTATACGCTAAGGTTATATATAATTGAAATTTTATAGACTTAGAATTTGTGATTTTCGCTCTACTTCCTGTTCCTTGTTTGGTTGTGGTCTTAGAGTGGAATCACTTATTCGAAGGTCTATTCGATCTTAGTTATATATAACTGGTATGCACTACATAATTATAGAAGGACCCGGTAAGGATCACTCCTCAGAAATTTAAATAGAAATGTGTTAGCAATCTAATAGATTCTTTAGACACACCTATTCTCGCACCAACTTAGCTAGACATCGCAACCTTACCACAATAACCAATAGAAGAGTCGAGAAAGAACCAGAAGAGGGTTCAAGAGCAAGATTCTGAGAAGGGATCAAACGAAGAGAAAGGCGCTAGTAAAATCATTAATGAACCTTACCTTACCAAAATAGGCATAAGACACTTTCACCTCCTTCTAAGATACATCCTTACGATGTGCGACCCAACTGCATGCATAGACTGGAGAAGACAACCGATAATCCACATTCACCATACACCTACTACACCATACTCTCTCCAATTGAGCAATATCTCTAAATTTTACTATGAAAAACCCACCAAGACATTTGGATTCAAACTCTATATCACGAAGTAATGGAAATCGATGACAAAGCCCGAAACATGACGGTGTAAATTTAACACATTCACGAAGAACAAAGGCACCATACGATTTCTATACCAAACATACATGAAGAATAGGAAAACAATACGGACCACTTACACTCCTTAGAGGAAGAAATAGCCACCAAGAGACAAACAAATCGTTACAACATAAACTAGTGCAATCATAATAAGGACGGAAAACAGAGAAGACCACTCGTGAGGCATACAAAGTGGCAGAACACCTTATTCATCACACTAATAACTAATTAACTAATATAACCTAGTGAGTTAGTGACTACACTACTTACACTATGTGTTAGGTTTATCTCGTTTTTCGTAACAACTAATAATACATCAAATTACAAATATTCATTCAAGGGTGGTCGCAAAAATTCATAAGTTTATTTTATATAAACCTCTGTTATGAGTTGAATACAAAACAATATAAAAGTCGGAACATGATACACTTGAGAACTAGGATAACTTAGTTCAAATAAAACTCGACTTATAACCACTACTAAAGACTTACCACCGGCTCATCTTCGAAAACAGTATGTAAGAAAGATGTTTCCCCGTAAACCTAGCGGGTGCGATCATACCAGCACTAATATGTTGGATCCCATCAGAACTCAACAGTTAAACATATTTGGGCAAGAATAATTCTAGGATAGGTGAACTTAACACTCGTATAATACCTATCTCTACTCACTACCATAAATACATCTCAAGAATGTAAGTTGAAACATTGAGAATCGCACAACAACACGAGAGATTTACATGTATATATAAATAGATAAAATACATCAAGCAACGGCCATAATTACTTATGATATCATTTCACTTCATGCAACATAATTATGTCTTCATATGGAAATAATTGGCTGACCGACGAAACCCTGATTCTACATATAGACTTCGCTACATTCCAAGCCGCCGTAACAGCTACTGTGACAGCTGTCATGGCGCGTCTCAATGCTAACAACACAAATGAAAATGGGAACGGTGTCAACAACTCAAACCATAGTAACAACCAAGGAAACCAACGAGTGTCATTCATCAAGGACACTTTAGATCACAAACCTAAGAGTAAGAAACGAAAGTTTTGGAACAAAAAAAGCGCAAATTATCTCAAAGACTTGCCAAGAGACAACAACTTGTGGCATCCTCTATAGCCACAACGTCTGTCATTCCAATACTAGCCAGTCAATATGCTAGAAACCTCCTAAAATGCAACAAGTACAGTTTTCATCATATAGGAGTTTTCCGGGTGATACACTATAAAAATTGTAACAAGAATGGGCATACTAGTCGCTTCTGTAGGACTCCAGCCCAACACATCACTTCAACCACCGATGCTAGTACAAGTCCAGTATGCCATCTATGCAGTGAAATGAGACATTTTCAAAAGAGATTGTCCAACAGATAAGTATGACGGAAAAGTGGGAGGAGTTTAACAACAGGACTTAAAGAAGCAACGGGGAACTTTACTGGATTTTTTGGTACGTTTTCAAATTAACAATAATTAAACATCAAAATTTTAAAAAAGTTTTGACAATTAAAAATCAAAATCATAAATTGTCTTTTTATTCAAATAAAACTCAGTATTCATATAAAAGCTAAGGATCTTTACAGGTGAGTTATGATGGCTTAGTGTGTACATCAGAGTTATTTATAATTAAGATTTTTGTAGGCTTAGAGTGAGTGATTCCTCCTCATTTCTTGTTCCTTGTCTCGTTGTGGATTTAGGGCAGAATCAATAAGTCGGCGGTCCTATCAATCTTAATTATATATGACTTGTATACACCAAGCGATCATAGAGGAACCTGAGAACGATCAAAATATGAAGTATCATCACTAATTATCGGAACACTCTTACTACTAATACTCGCTTAATGAGGTACGAATCATTCGTGGTAATAATAACAAGGATAAAACTGAAAACAATAAAAAAGAAAACACAGAATGCACTATCGCTCTAGCAATCACTTATTCCAAATCGAATTAACACGTGTTGCCATAAGAAGCTCTGACATCGTCATTAGACATGGATTGGCTTGTTCCTCACCATACCAATTGCATGTGCTACGAAAATACTGTTGGATATAGTGTCTAAGTCCATAACTTTATTTGGTATGTACTTGACCCGACCCGGCATGGTCCATTTGGGTTGCATGGCATTGCAATACTTGGATAGACTAGATGAGAGAATAAGGCACTTATGATTATTAATATATTATAAGTTCTAATATATTAATAATAGTATTATTTAATTAGTATTGATCAAGTATTAATCTAGTATTAATTTGGTGATCAAAGTGAGACTAATTAAATATATAGGGTTGATTATGACAATCATCAATTCTTTTATGGTGGATTAATGATCCATGGTTTATGGGTTTGGTTATAACCATATGGAGCTCCATGGATAGTCCATGGGAGTTACAAACCCATGGGTCATGAGAAATCAAGAGTCATGACAATTAAGGGCATTCATGTGTAAACCCTAATTGTGACAACACTATAAAAGGAACCCTATGGCTAGCAAAATCGTGACCTAGTTTTTCTAGTGAGGGCATAACCGATTTTCAAGTGTAAGAAGTATTCTCTCAAGTTATTCCAAGTCTTGTGGTGTTGTGTGAAGCATTTGAGGCACAACATTTGGGGTGCTAGGCTCACAAAGTCTTGAAGGAATCCAAGCAACAACAAGGTATGTATTTATACTAGTTTTATGTTCTATGTAATCCCCATGCCATGCTAGTTAGGAAATAACCTTTGAAAAGAAATTTGCATGTATATAGAGAAAACATAGATTCAAGGTTTATTAGGGTTGCATGTACACTTAGGAAGTGTTAGAATGTTCAAAACCCATCAGTGGTATCAGAGCCTAGGATTGTTTTCTGTATACTTGATGCAAAACTGCTTAAAAATCGAAAATTCTGCACTCTGACGACTGGACTCGCCGAGTCCATGGGGAGGACTCGCCGAGTCCATGAACAAATTCATCCTACTCGACGAGTAGAATAATGCACTCGACGAGTAGGAGCGTGTTGGGCAGTTTTTTCGAGTTTTGTTGCTGGAAATGGATTAAGATCATTATCCCAATCTGTTTTGGACTTGTAAAATCTGTTTTTCAAAATGATAATGATTATGTTAACCCATTTTACATGAATTTTATCAATTTTCAAGTATTTTATATGTTTATATGATTTTCTTGAAATTGCTTGACATGAATTTGTGTTCATATGAGTTTAGAAGATCATAGGAATTATGTGTAACCTCCATGTGTGTTTAATTCATGATCTTAATGGCTATGATGGTGTCCATAACTTGTCCTCAAGTTATGGATAACCAAAAGTCACTTCTTTTAATTATGATTAAAGAACTAAAGAGGTTTCATAAAATGAAGAGTCTTCATTTTTATGAACCATTAAAACTCATAAGTTACAAATTGAAGAGACTTGGAATAGTTTCAAATCTTGCCCTCAAGTTTTGGAATTTGAAAAGTCTTACACTTTAATACTTTAATTCCAAATTAAACCTTAGATTTTTAAAAAGTTTAAAAATCAACACTTATACTATTATTATAATTTTATTATATAGATATGTATAAGAATATGTCATTCTTACCGTTAGTAGGCCTCATTCACGAAGCCGGTCTATAAGGGGGGTATAAGGTTGTTGCCTATAAAATGGTGACTTAATGGGTGTCCACTCTCACCCACCGCTTCCTTGATTGGTGGAGGGTCGTTAGCCGAACGGGTAGGATACGACTTTAAATACTCGTTAAAAGTATAATGAATTATAAAGTAACTATACATTATAAATTCCCAATCTTAGTTACTTTAGGAAAATGTGAAATTGGTGCTAGCCCATAAAATTACACTTTGTACCTTACCAAGTCGTTAGTGGAGCGTGTGTGGTTAACCGGCACACTAACATGGACTAGTAAGAGTGGCAAAGGGTAACTTGACTTTATTATAGATCGGTGGAGCATGTGTGGTTAACCGGCACATCGATTAGGTAATATTGTTGAGGGTACCAAGTCAACTTGTATGGTTATTCACACCTTGTTTGTGATCCTCGGCATCCCAGTCACAAACTTGAGAGGGCACAATCAAGATTCAAACATGCCATTGAAAAGTTCAATGTATCTCAAAAGATCTAGGAGTTTCAAAACCAATAAAACCTAATAATAAAATATTTCGTTCTTATGGTGGAAATTGGTAAATCGTCATTTACCTACCTTCAAGTATTTTATAGTATGGATTACGGCATCCCTCTTCCAACTGTAAATAGTTTGTTGGATCCTAGCCTTAATATTTCATTTGGGTGAATTATTAAGGATTCCTAATCTAATGAAACTTGTCTTTCTTTCCTTTCAGATGTCTTCCAACAATGTTTCTGGCTCAAACCCAACAGGCTCCTTTTCCCTTATGAACTTGTTGATGGGTTTTGAGCATTCTAACACTTCCTAAGTGTACATGCAACCCTAATAACCTTGGATCTATGTTTGTCTAATAATCATGCAAAGTTGAATTCCAAGGTTATATTCCTATCTAGCATACATGGGGAACATTTTTAACTTGAATGAAAGATAGAATAACTTACCTTGTTGTTGATTATGATCCTTGAAACCTTGTGAGCCTAGCACCCCAAGTGTGATGCCTCAAATGCTTCACACAACACCAAATGCAAAGGAGTAAACTTTGAGAGAATCTTACACTTGCAAAATCGGCTCTAGCCCTCTTGTTTCTTATGTGTCGCCTATTTTGGTGGAGAATGGGTTTCTTATATAGTGTTGACACATCTAGGGTTACACCATGTAAACCCTAATGTGTCATGACTCTTCATTTCCATGACCCATGGGTTTGTAACTCCCATGGAGCATCCATGGAGCATCCTATGGGTGGAACCTAACTTGATAATCCATGGAGCCTCTTAGCCCACTATATAAGATATGGAAGATTTACATAATCTACCCATATATTTAATTAGTTATCTTTTGATCACTTAATTAATTCTAAATTAATTCTTGATCAAACTAATTAAATAATATTATTAATATATTAGAACTTATAATATATTAATAAACCATAAGTGTTATTTCTCTCATTTTAGTTTATCCAATTGCATGGTGCCATGCAACCCAAATGGACCATGCCGGGTCGGGTCAAGTACATACCAGAAATAGTTATGGACTTAGACACCTTATCCAACAGTCTCCCACTTGGATAAGTCTAATAACTATAACTGCAATACTTCAGGAACCGATCAGCAATCGTAGCTCTTTCAAGGTCTCTCGGAACTGAGAAGATGATGATACGCCATTTAAGATAAGTGATCATATAATCCTCTGTTCTAGATATCAGCCGGACAAATACATGGAACAATGTCTTACTTTGTGTCCGGCAGTTTGTTTCCCGATTTCCGATTTGTTTGACAAAGAACTTAATTGAACACATCAACTTAGTTCTGACCGGGCCCGGTACATAGGTCAAAACAAAATCATCGAGGGGCCCAGATATCAGCTTCTAATCCAAGAAGGAACAGATAAACTTCGACTCATATGTTTCTTCTACCACTCATTGAATTATACACAAAAGCACGTTTTATAACATCGAGTTACCAATGCGTTAACGTACAATCAATGCATAACCAACTCATAAGTAACAAATCATATCTCTAGGTTTGAAGACTTATATGATATTACCGTCTCACGATCACTCGAGATAAATTCCATGAAGTGATTCCAGTGAGCGTGGGTTGAGTCCAATGCTCAGAACTTATGAGCACTCATGAGTGTTGTAGCCATGTCCAACAACTTAGACCTCTGCAACCAATCATGACAGTCTTGATTCATACCTACTTCCGACATATGACCGACTGTGGAGGTTCGAATAATATGATATACCAAACATAATTATTCTGGAAGTCAAAACATGCAAAAGAAATATAGTAAACGATCGACAAAAGATATCAACACTTTACTCATAAATAAAACACCTTTTATTCATCATCTAATGTCAATTACACTTTACAAATTTCAAGGTTATCTAACTACTAAATCTAATATTATCCTTCAGCCCTATGCTCCGAGCATGCTGGAGATGCTTAACCCGAGTCAGTCCCTTCGTGAGGGGATCTGCTGGATTCTCATCCGATGATACCCTCTTTGTCACGAGGAGTCCTTCTTCTATTCGATGTTTGATGAAATGGTATTTTCTATCGATGTGTCTGGATCTCCCGTGATCCCTTGGTTCCTTGGCTAAGGCAACTGCACTTTCATTATCACAGAAAATTTCCATTGGCTCTTTAATAGCTGGTACAACTCCAAGGTCTCCAATGAAGTTCTTCAACCATATCGCCTCCTTTGCTGCCTCGCTAGCTGCTATATACTCTGATTCGCAAGTTGAATCAGCCACTGTCTCTTGCTTGGAACCCTTCCAAGAAATTGCTCCTCCATTTAAGGTAAAGACCCAGCCTGACTGAGAGCGGAAATTATCCCTATCAGTCTGAAAGCTAGCATCACTATACCCTACAACTCTCAAGTCTTCACTCCCACCGAGGGTAAGGACCCAGTCCTTAGTCCTCCATAGGTACTTGAGGATATTCTTTACCGCAGTCCAGTGTGTCTTGCCAGGGTTCCCCTGATACCTGCTAACCATGCTCAAAGAAAAGGCTACATCAGGTCGAGTACACGTCATAGCATACATGACCGATCCTGCAGCCGAAGCATAAGGTATTCGACTCATTTCTGCTATCTCAGCCTCAGTACTAGGGCTTTGTGTCTTACTCAATCTGGCGTTACTCTGGATGGGTAACTCTCCTTTCTTGGAGTCCTGCATGCCGAATCTCTTCAACACCTTATCCAAGTAGGTACTCTGACTAAGTTCAATTAGTCTTTTACTCCGGTCTCTCAAGATCCTTATCCCTAGAATATATGCAGCTTCTCCTACGTCCTTCATAGAGAAACACTTCCCAAGCCAGGACTTAACTTCCTGCAGAGTTGGGATGTCATTTCCTATGAGTAGTATGTCATCCACATACAATACCAAAAAGCTAACTATACTCCCACTAGCCTTGACATATACACAAGATTCATCTTCACTCCTAGAAAAGCCAAATTCTTTGACTTTCTCATCAAAGCAAAGATTCCATCTGCGAGGTGCTTGCTTTAACCCATAAATGGATTTCTCAAGCTTACACACTTTATTAGGGTACTCTGTATTGACAAAACCCTCTGGCTGACTCATGTAAACATCCTCAGCCAACTTTCCATTAAGGAAAGCGGTTTTGACATCCATTTGCCATATTTCATAGTCATGAAATACAACTATGGCTAATAGAACCCTAATAGACTTAATCTTGGCCACTGGTGAAAAGGTCTCATCATAATCAACTCCCGGAGTTTGTGAGAAACCCTTTGCAACCAGTCGTGCCTTATAAGTGTGTACATTACCATCCATGTCGGTCTTCTTCTTGAAGATCCATTTGCACCCTATAGTCTTACGACCTGGTACATTCTCAACCAAGTTCCAAACTTGATTGTCATACATGAACTGTATCTCGCTGTCCATTGCCTCTTTCCACTTGGCTGACTCAGGGCCTGCCATGGCTTCCGCGTAACTGTTAGGTTCATCCAGACCTATCAGTGTCTCATCACTGATAAGTGTATCACCTTCCGCAGTAATATGGAATCCATAGTAATGCTCAGGTGCATTCCTAACCCTTGTGGAACGCCTTAGAGGTACACACTTGTCAATTGGCTCAACAGGAGTTTCCTCCTCAAGTTGAGTGCTAGGGTTTGAAGTTCCTTCACCACTTGACTCTTGAATTTCTTCAAGGTCAACTTGCCTCCCACTGTCTCCTTGGCTTATGAACTCTCTCTCTCTCGAAAGAAATCCCTCCTAGCTACAAAGACCACATTCTCACTAGGTCTGTAGAAGAGGTAACTAAAGGATTTCTGTGGGTAGCCGATGAAAATACACCTCTCACTTCGAGGTTCGAGCTTATCATGAGTCTCGCGTCTCACGAAAGCCTCGCAACCCCAAATCTTAATGTGGTCTAGTTTGGGTACTTTACCAGTCCACATCTCATGAGGAGTTTTGGCAACTTTCTTTGTGGGAACTAGATTAAGGATATGGGCGGCAGTCTCTAAGGCATACCCCCAAAATGAGATTGGTAGTGAAGCTCGACTCATCATGGAACGAACCATATCCAACAAGGTTCGATTACGCCTCTCAGCTACACCATTCAACTGCGGTGTCCTGGGAGGTGTCAATTGTGAGACAATCCCACATTCCCTAAGATAGTCGAGGAACTCTGAACTAAGATACTCACCACCTCGATCGGATCGAAGCATCTTAATGTTCCTGCCCAATTGATTCTCGACTTCCTGTTTAAACTCTTTAAACCTCTCAAAAGTCTCTGACTTATGCTTGATTAAGTAGACATATCCATATCTACTGTAATCATCAGTAAAAGTTAAATAATAACGATTAGCATCCCTTGTGGCATGTTTGAAGGGCCCACACACATCCGTGTATATAAGATCCAACAAACCTTTACCCCTCTCACAAGAACCTGTGAAGGGTGACTTTGTCATTTTTCCAAGTAAGCATGATTCGCAACTATCATCTGACTTTAGGTCAAATGACTCCAATACTCCATCCTTTTGGAGTTGGCCTATGCGTTTCTTGCTTATATGTCCAAGACGACAATGCCATAATGATGCTTTATCCAAGTTATTATCATTAACATAATCAATACACAATACATTATTTCCTAAGTTATCAACCACAGATACAGTTTCATACACACCATCACAAGGTAATGCTTTAAAATAAAGAACATTATTAAAGAAAGCATTAATCGAACCAACTTCATTATCAAATGAAAAGGTGAAACCTTGTTTATACAATGCATGAAAGGAAATAATATTTCTTTCCATTTCTGGCGAATAACAACATTTATTCAAATCTAAACTAAACCCACTACTTAGCGATAAAGTATAAACTCCAATCTTGGTGACAGGTAAAGCTTTCCTATTCCCCATGATTAAGTTTATTCTTCCATGCTCCACATTCTCACTTCTTCTTAGTCCCTGCAAATCAGAACAGATATGAATACCACAACCGGTATCAAGGACCCAAGAGTTAGAATGGGGTGAGTTATTAGATAAGATAGTGTAAATACCTGCATGGTTGGGTTTAACTTTCCCATCCTTCACATCTTGCTGGTACTTTGGGCAGTTCCGCTTCCAATGTGACTTTTCATGGCAATAGAAGCATTCAGCCTCTTTAGGGTCAGAAGAAGGAGTGACAAAACCTTTCTTGGTTCCACTTGAAGAAGAGCCATCAAGGGTCCTAGCCTTGTTACCCTTCGAAGAGCTCTTCCTCTTCTTCCCTCTACCTTTCCTGATTGCCAAAACCGGGGCGGAGTTTGGAGTAGGAGTGTTAACAACCGACTTACCCTTAAGACCTGTTTCTGCGGTCTTGAGGAGTCCCTGAAGTTTGCTGAGTGTGACCTCTTCCTTATTCATGTGATATGTCATGCGGAATTGATCATAGCACGATGGTAAGGAGTGCAAAATGATATCTATTGCAAGCTCCTCAGGGAAGTTCACATTAAGCTTCAGCAACCGATCCACATACCTTTGCATTTTCTGCATGTGGCTCGTGACGGATTCCCCGTCCTTCATCATGGTTGTTATGATAGAGCATATGATTTCATACCTCTCTTGTCGTGCACTTTGATGGTATCTTTCCATCAGATCTTGGTGCATTTCAAATGGGTAGAAGTCCTCATAGGACTTTTGGAGTTCCGCTGTCATGGTGGCCAACATGATGCATGCCACTTTTGTAGCATCCCTTTCATGTGCCCGGAAGTCAGCGATCTCCTGGGGAGTTGCAGTGGTCTCATCAATCTCCTTAAGCTCCTTGTCAAGGACATATTCTTTGTCCTCGTAGCGAGTAATCATCCTGATGTTTCTGATCCATTCATTGAAGTTGGATCCATCAAAAGTGACTTTCCCACACAAGTTCATAAGGGTAAAGGAGCCATTAGGATTAGAGCCAGAAGCAGCATTGTTTGAAGACATCTGAAAGAAGAGAACAAGATTAGTTTAGATATTAAGAGAGAGTCCTTAATAAAACACCCAAATGTAATATTAAGGCTAGAATCCAATCACAATATATTATAACTTAGAAGAGGTATGCCGTAATCCAAGCTATAACATATTTGAAAGGTAGGTGAATGACGATTCACCAATTTCCACCATGAAAAACAAAATATAGATATTAGGTTTTTAATTGGTTCTTAGAAATTCCTAGATTCTTTTGAGATTCAATGAACTTTTCAAAGGCATGTTTCAATCTCGAGTGTGCCCTCCAAGTTTTGTGACTGGGATACCGAGGATCACAAAACGAGGTGTGAAGTAACCATGCATATCACTTGGTACCCTCAAGGTTTATCACTCAATCGATGTGCCGGTAAACCACACACGCTCCACCGATGCTATGGTAAACCTTAAGTCACCCTTTACCTACCTTGTTAAGTCCAAGTTAGTGTGCTGGTTAACCACACACGCTCCACCAACGACTTAAACAAAGTGTAAAGTGTAATTTCATGGATTAGCACCTTATTCACATTTTCCTAAAGTAACTAAGATTGGGAATTTAATAAAAGCATTTAGTTACTTTATAATATTCATCATACTTTTAATGAGAATTTATAAGTCCTTGTCCTACCCGTTCGGCTAACGACCCTCCACCGATCAAGGAAGCGGTGGGTGAGAGTGGACACCCATTAAGTTGCCATTTTATAGGCAACAACCTTATACCCCCCTTATAGACCGGCTTCGTGAATGAGGCGTACTAGCGGTAAGACGACTTGACGTTATACATATATATATTAGTAACTTATAATATTATAAAGTATAAGGGTTGAATTTTAACTTTTAAAATTCTAAGGGTTGGAACTAAAGTTTTAATCAAGACTTTACATGTTCCAAAACTTGAGGGCAAGTTTTGTAAACTTCCAAAACTTTTCATTTCTTATAACTTATGAATTAATTGAGTAATAAAAATGAAGACTCTTCACACCTTGTTTGTGATCCTCGGCATCCCAGTCACAAACTTGAGAGGGCACAATCAAGATTCAAACATGCCATTGAAAAGTTCAATGTATCTCAAAAGATCTAGGAGTTTCAAAACCAATAAAACCTAATAATAAAATATTTCGTTCTTATGGTGGAAATTGGTAAATCGTCATTTACCTACCTTCAAATATTTTATAGTATGGATTACGGCATCCCTCTTCCAACTATAAATAGTTTGTTGGATCCTAGCCTTAATATTTCATTTGGGTGAATTATTAAGGATTCCTAATCTAATGAAACTTGTCTTTCTTTCCTTTCAGATGTCTTCCAACAATGTTTCTGGCTCAAACCCAACAGGCTCCTTTTCCCTTATGAACTTGTTGATGGGTTTTGAGCATTCTAACACTTCCTAAGTGTACATGCAACCCTAATAACCTTGGATCTATGTTTGTCTAATAATCATGCAAAGTTGAATTCAAAGGTTATATTCCTATCTAGCATACATGGGGAACATTTTTAACTTGAATGAAAGATAGAATAACTTACCTTGTTGTTGATTATGATCCTTGAAACCTTGTGAGCCTAGCACCCCAAGTGTGATGCCTCAAATGCTTCACACAACACCAAATGCAAAGGAGTAAACTTTGAGAGAATCTTACACTTGCAAAATCGGCTCTAGCCCTCTTGTTTCTTATGTGTCGCCTATTTTGGTGGAGAATGGGTTTCTTATATAGTGTTGACACATCTAAGGTTACACCATGTAAACCCTAATGTGTCATGACTCTTCATTTCCATGACCCATGGGTTTGTAACTCCCATGGAGCATCCATGGAGCATCCTATGGGTGGAACCCAACTTGATAATCCATGGAGCCTCTTAGCCCACTATATAAGATATGGAAGATTTACATAATCTACCCATATATTTAATTAGTTATCTTTTGATCACTTAATTAATTCTAAATTAATTCTTGATCAAACTAATTAAATAATATTATTAATATATTAGAACTTATAATATATTAATAAACCATAAGTGTTATTTCTCTCATTTTAGTTTATCAAATTGCATGGTGCATGCAACCCAAATGGACCATGCCGGGTCGGGTCAAGTACATACCAGAAATAGTTATGGACTTAGACACCTTATCCAACACTTGTGTGGTAAGGTCATCTTTGATGGATCCAATTTCAATGAGTGGATCAGAAACATCAGGATGATTACCCGCTATGAGGACAAAGAATATGTCCTCGATAGGGAGCTTAAGGTTGTGAATGAAGCCACTGCTACTCCTGAAGAGTTTGTGGAGTTTGTTGCACATGAAAAGGATGCTACTAAAGTAGCATGCATCATGATGGCCACCATGACTCCTGAACTTCAAAAATCCTATGAAGATTTCTACCCCTATGAGATGCACCTGGATCTGATGGAAAGGTACCATCAGAGCGCGCGTCAGGAGAGGTATGAAATCATCTCCTCCATGATAACCGCAAGGATGAAGGATGGTGAACCCATCACCGGTCACTTGCAGAAGATGCAAAGGTTCGTTGACCGGTTGCTGAAGCTAAATGTTGACTTTCCTGAGGAAATGGCGGTTGACATCATTCTCCATTCCTTACCTCCAAGTTATGATCAGTTTCGTATGACTTATCATATGAAAAAGGAGGAAGTCACACTTAGCAAACTTCAAGGACTCTTAAGGACAGCTGAAAATGGCCTTAAGGGTAAAGCGGTTGCTACTTCTACTCCTTCAACAGCCCCTGTTCTGGCTATTGGGCAGGGAAAGGGTAAGAAGAGGAAAAGCCCTTCGAAGGGTACCAAGGGTAAGACTCTTGATGGTTCCTCTTCAAGTGGGACAAATAAAGGTCCCATTACTCCTTCTTCAAACCCAAAGGAAGCACAGTGCTTCTATTGCCAGGATAAGGGACACTTCAAGCGAAGCTGCCCTAAATATCTGCAAGATGTAAAGGATGGGAAGGTTAAACCCACCCATGCAGGTATTTACACAATATTGTCTAATAACTCATCTAATGCTAATTCTTGGGTGCTTGATACAGGTTGTGGTATTCACATTTGTACTGATTTGCAGGCACTAAGAAGAAGTGAGCAAGTGGAGCACGGGAAGATAAACTTACTCATGGGCAACAGGAAAGCATCACTTGTTACCAAGATAGGAGTTTATTCTTTATTGCTTAATAATGGGTTAATGTTAGATTTGAATAAGTGTTGTTACTCTCCCGAAATGGCGAGAAATATTATTTCTTTTAATGTCTTGTACAAACAAGGTTTTTCATTTTCATTTGATAATAAAAATGGTGCTATTAATGTTTATTACAATGATGTATTTTGCTTTAAAGCATTACCTTGTGATGGTGTATATGAAGCCGTGAATGTTGTAGACAATCTAGGAAATAATGTGTTGTATATTGATTCTTCAGATAGCTTGGATAAAGCATCCTTGTGGCATTGTCGTCTTGGACATGTTAACAAGAAGCGCATAGGCTAACTCCAAAAGGCTGGAGTCTTGGAATCATTTGACCTCAAGTCAGATGATAGTTGCGAGTCTTGTTTACTTGGAAAAATGACAAAGTCACCCTTCACAGGTACTTGTGATAGGGGTGAAGGTTTGTTGGACCTTATACACACGGATGTGTGTGGGCCCTTCAGAGTTGCTACAAGGGATGCTAATCGCTATTATGTGACTTTTACTGATGATTACATTAGATATGGATGTATTTACTTAGTCAAGCATAAGTCAGAAACCTTTGAAAAGTTCAAAGAGTTTAAGCAGGAAGTGGAGAATCAATTGGGCAGGAACATCAAGATGCTCCGATCCGATCGGGGAGGAGAGTATCTTAGCATTGAGTTCCTTGACTATCTTAAGGAATGTGGGATTGTCTCACAATTGACACCTCCCAGAACACCACAGTTGAATGGTGTAGCTGAGAGGCGCAATCGAACCTTGTTGGATATGGTTCGTTCCATGATGAGTCGAGCTTCGTTACCAATCTCTTTCTGGGGGTATGCCTTAGAGACTGCCGCCCATATCCTTAATCTAGTCCCTACTAAAAAGGTTGCCAAAACACCTCACGAGATGTGGACTGGGAAAGTTCCCAATTTGGACCACATCAAGATTTGGGGTTGTGAAGCTTTCGTGAGGCGTGAGACTCATGATAAGCTTGAACCTCGAAGTGAGAGGTGTATTTTCATCGGCTACCCACAGAGATCCTTTGGTTACCTCTTCTACAGACCCAGTGATAATGTGGTCTTTGTAGCAAGAAGAGGAGTCTTTCGTGAGAGAGAATTCATAAGCCAAGGGGACAGTGGGAGGCAAATTGACCTTGAAGAGCTTCAAGAGTCAAGTGGTGAAGGAACCTCAAATGCTATCGACCAACCTCCTGTTGATCCGATAGATGAGTCTGCACCTCCAAGACGTTCCACTAGGGTGAGGAACACACCTGATTTTTATTATGGTTATCACATCACCACTGAAGGTGATACATTTATTAGTGATAGTACACTAATAGATTTGGATGAACCTAATATTTACAGGGAAGCCATGGCAGGCCCTGAGTCTGCTAAATGGAAGGAGGCTATGGACAGCGAGATTCAGTCCATGTATGGCAATCAAGTTTGGAAATTGGTTGACAATGTACCAGGTCGTAATACAGTTGGGTGCAAATGGATCTTCAAGAAGAAGACCGACATGGATGGGAAGGTACATACTTACAAAGCGCGACTGGTTGCGAAGGGCTTTACTCAAACTCCGGGAGTTGGCTATGATGAGACCTTCTCACCAGTAGCTAAGATTAAGTCTATTAGAGTATTGTTAGCCATAGCTGCATTTCATGATTATGAAATATGGCAAATAGATGTCAAAACCGCTTTCCTTAATGGAAAGTTGGCTGAGGATGTTTACATGGCTCAACCAGAGGGTTTTGTCGATACAAGATACCCTAATAGAGTGTGTAAGCTTGATAAATCCATTTATGGATTGAAACAAGCATCTCGCAGATGAAATCTTTGCTTTGATGAGAAAGTCAAAGAGTTTGGCTTTTCTAGGAGTGAGGATGAGTCTTGTGTGTATGTTAGGGCTAGTGGGAGCATAGTTAGCTTCTTGGTGTTGTATGTGGATGACATACTTCTCATAGGAAACGACGTCCCAACCTTGCAGGAGGTTAAGTCCTGGCTTGGGAAGTGTTTCGCTATGAAGGACCTTGGGGAAGCTGCCTATATCCTAGGGATAAGGATATTGAGAGATAGGAGTAAGAGACTAATTGGACTTAGTCAAAGTACTTACTTGGATAAGGTGCTGAAGAGGTTCAGCATGCAAGAATCCAAGAAAGGGGAATTACCTATCCAGAGTAATGCCAAGCTGAGTAAGACTCAGAGTCCGAGTACAGAGGCTGAGATAGCTGAGATGAGTCATATACCATATGCTTCCGCTGTGGGCTCGATCATGTATGCTATGACTTGTACTCGCCCTGATGTGGCCTTTGCTTTGAGCATGGTCAGTAGATATCAAGGGAACCCTGGCAAGGCACACTGGACAGCGGTAAAGAACATTCTCAAGTATCTGCGGAGGACTAAGGATTGGGTCCTTACCCTCGGAGGCAGTGATGACTTGAGAGTGGAAGGATATAGCGATGCTAGCTTCCAGACTGATAGGGATAATTTCCGCTCTCAGTCAGGCTGGGTCTTTATCCTAAATGGAGGGGCAATTACTTGGAAAAGTTCCAAGCAGGAGACAGTAGCTGATTCTACTTGTGAATTAGAGTACATAGCAGCAAGTGAAGCAGCTAAGGAGGCGATATGGCTAAAGAACTTCATCGGAGACCTTGGAGTTGTACCAGCTATAAAGGAGCCAATGGAAATTTTCTGTGACAGCGAAAGTGCGGTTGCTTTGGCTAAGGAACCGAGAGATCACGGGAGATCTAGGCACATTGACAGAAAATACCATTTCATCAGACATCGAATAGAAGAAGGACTCCTCGTGGCTAAGAGGGTATCATCAGATGAGAACCCGACAGATCCCCTCATGAAGGGACTGAGCAGGGTTAAGCATTTACAGCATGCGAGGCGCATTGGGCTGAAGGATGATATTAGTTTCAATAATTAGATTCCTGAAACTTGTAAAATGTAATTGACATTTGATGATAAATAAAAGTTGTTATTTATTTATGAGTAAGGTGTTACTATCTTGTGTTGATTGTTTACTATGTTTCAATTTTGCATGTTTTTACTTCCAGAATAATTATGTTATTATTCAAACCATCCACAGTCAGTCAAACTTTGGAAGTAAGTATTGATTTAAGACTGTCATGAATTTGGCTTGTATGATTTGTCTAAAAGTGCTTTGGACAATGCAATGGTTGCTACAACATTCATGAGTACTCATAAGGGCTGAGTATTGGATTCAACACACGCTCACTTGCATCACTTCATGGAATTTATCTCGAGTGATCGTGAGACGGTAATATCATATAAATCTTCAAACCTAGAGATATGAGTTGTTGACTATGAGTTGGTTATTCATTGATTGCACGAAAACGCATTGGTAACTCGATGTCATAAAACGTGCCTTTGTGAATAATTCAACAAGTAGTTAGTACAAGCATATCAGTCGAAGTTTATCTGTTCCTTCTAGAAATAGAAGCGATATCTGGGCCCCTCGATGATTTGGTTTTGACCTATGTACCGGGCCCGGTCAGAACCTAATTGATGTGTTCAATTTAGTTCTATGTCGAAACAAATCAGAGATCGAGAAACAAATGCTGGACAATAAGTAAGACCATGTTCCATGTGTTTGTCCGGCTGATATCATGAGAACAGAGGATTATATGATCACTTATCTTAAATGGCGTATCATCATCATCTCAATTCCGAGAGACTTTGAAAGAGCTACGATTGCTAGTCGGATTTTGAAGTCATATTTGCAAATATAGTTATTAGACTTATCCAAGTGGGAGACTGTTGGATATAGTGTCTAAGTCCATAACTTTATTTGGTATGTACTTGACCCGACCCGGCATGGTCCATTTGGGTTGCATGGCATTGCAATACTTGGATAGACTAGATGAGAGAATAAGGCACTTATGATTATTAATATATTATAAGTTCTAATATATTAATAATAGTATTATTTAATTAGTATTGATCAAGTATTAATCTAGTATTAATTTGGTGATCAAAGTGAGACTAATTAAATATATAGGGTTGATTATGACAATCATCAATTCTTTTATGGTGGATTAATGATCCATGGTTTATGGGTTTGGTTATAACCATATGGAGCTCCATGGATAGTCCATGGGAGTTACAAACCCATGGGTCATGAGAAATCAAGAGTCATGACAATTAAGGGCATTCATGTGTAAACCCTAATTGTGACAACACTATAAAAGGAACCCTATGGCTAGCAAAATCGTGACCTAGTTTTTCTAGTGAGGGCATAACCGATTTTCAAGTGTAAGAAGTATTCTCTCAAGTTATTCCAAGTCTTGTGGTGTTGTGTGAAGCATTTTAGGCACAACATTTGGGGTGCTAGGCTCACAAAGTCTTGAAGGAATCCAAGCAACAACAAGGTATGTATTTATACTAGTTTTATGTTCTATGTAATCCCCATGCCATGCTAGTTAGGAAATAACCTTTGAAAAGAAATTTGCATGTATATAGAGAAAACATAGATTCAAGGTTTATTAGGGTTGCATGTACACTTAGGAAGTGTTAGAATGTTCAAAACCCATCAAATACCTCTAATCTTAACCGACCGACTAATGAAATCTTTTCCAATCTATAACGACAAACTCGATACAAACCTCTGTATCATCTTTTCTCTTCAAAACTCAGAAGTACCCATGCGAGAGGTATCACACTTTCCTAACTCACTCCATAGACAAGTAAATCAAAAGCCTTCGGGTTTACTACAACAATCGAAAATCCCCGAATGGAAGTGGGAGCGGATTACAATGGATTTCATAACTAAATTACCCAAGACAATGGGTGGTCATGATACCATTTGGGTAATCGTCGACAGATTAACCAAATCCGCACACTTCTTACCAATAAAGGAAACAGACAAGATGGAGAAACTAACTAGAACATACATCAGAGAGATAGTTAGACTGCACAGTGTGCCAATATATATTATCTCTGACTGAGATAGCAGATTCACCTCATGATTCTGGCAATCACTTCATAAATCTCTAGGAACTAGGCTGGATATGAGTACAGCCTACCATCCACAAACCGACGGACAAAGTGAGAGAACGATTCAAACGTTAGAAGACATGCTGAGAGCATGTGTGATCGACTTTTGTCACAACTAGCACTTTTGGCTAGGAAATTCCGTCCTCAGGTAAGTAAGGACTATTGTGAGATTTGTGCTAACACTCCTAAGTGTTCAATATGAGTTCCTAAGGAGCCATAAAGTGTTAGAATGCAAATCTCTCCAAGTAAAGTGAATCTCTCCCAAATCTCTCCAACTATGTGAAATCTCTCCCAAATCTCTCCAAGTATGGTGAATCTCTCCCAAATCTCTCCAAGTATGTGAAATCTCTCCCAAATCTCCCTAAGTATGCGAAATCTCTCCAAGAATAGTGAATCTCTCCCAAATCTCCCTAAGTATGCGAAATCTCTCCAAGAATAGTGAATCTCTCCCAAATCTCCCTAAGTATGCGAAATCTCTCCAAGAATAGTGAATCTCTCCCAAATCGCTCTAAGTATGCGAAATCTCTCCAAGAATAGTGAATCTCTCCCAAATCCCTCTAAGTATGCGAAATCTCTCCAAGAATAGTGAATCTCTCCCAAATCTCTCCAAGCATGTGAAATCTCTCCCAAATCTCTCCAAGTATGTGAAATCTCTCCCAAATCTCTCCACGTATCTCAAATCTCTCTTAAATCTCCCTAAGTACCTTCCTCAGTCGAAAACAACTCAAAACCGGAAGAGGAAATCCCAAAAGGACCCTCTTGGTCCGGACTCCTCTTGGTCCTGAACCTCTTGGTCCGGAACCCTCTTGGTCCGGACCCTCTTAGTCCGGAATGTCTTCTAAGGAAACCAAGAGGAGTTGCACCACGGAAGCCTCTCATCCGGACCATCTCGCAATCTCAGAACTCCTGGCTCCGGACAATCTCGCCTATGGCCGCTTCGGAAAATCCACTTGGCTTCGTACCTTGGACCGGACCGCTGACTCCGCCTCCTGACTTCGGAACCGAGGAACTTCTCCGGAAATTGAAACTCAGCTTCGGAACCTCGGCTGTGACTCCGGAACTAGCTAGATGACTCCGGAAATTCAACATGGACTCCGGAATTCACTTAAAGGCTTCGGATTTGTGCCATTTCCAGACCTTTTTATCGTTTTAAGGTATTTTGAGGTCGGGAATCCCACCAAACTCGTGTTTTTCTTAACTGAGACCCCTAAAACCATTATTTTATGCTAAAATTAATTATTTTAAGCATATTTTTCATAAAAATAAGTGTTTGGGATTTAGGAAAACCTTATCCTAAATCAAGAAAAGGACAAAAGGATTAACTTTGTGATTTGATGAAATTCCTCATTTCTCATGCAAATCACAGTATTTCATGCTTTACCCACCAAATATCCATGCATGGACCACCAGATCCCCATGCACCAAAGATTCCTCCCTTTTTCCTTATACTCCAAAGCAACGACAGTGAGGGAGTTTAGACTCCACTTTCTCTCTTACTTTTCCCATTTTCTCTCAAAAACTCATCTTCAAGCAAGAACATAGGATCTTGCTGAAAGGAAATTTCTCAACTTCTTCCTGGGAAATTTTAAGGTAAATTCCTCCACTCATCTAATATTTTATAATATTTCAATATGAATCCATATTATTTTGCTCATAATAATATGTGATGATCATCCTTAGGAAAACATCCCTCCCAGGGAAGTTCCTCACCTCAGCAAGAGTTTAAGCTTGAGATCTTCACTCCATAACTCCAAACAACTCCTCAAGCAACTCAAGGTGAACTTCATACCCCACCTTTTCAATATTTTAATGTTTTTGAGGGAGAGTACAAGTCAAATCTTGCCTAAATACTTGAATAATTGCATATATACGTATGTTTGTATGTGTGTGTGAAATATTATTAAATTAATATTTTAGTACTCTACTCATGAACGTAAGAATTCTCAATTTCATAAAGAACAGAGGATACTTTGTACAAAAGAGTCTCCCAACTATTGGATGTGTCCAACTTAACCCCTTTATCTACGCTTTCATGTCTAAAGATAAAAGTTATAGTAGGGATCTTGATAAGTGGACACCATTTCTAGTAAATTTTCGAAAATGGAAACTTTGTGACTAATTTGCAAACTATCAGGGAGTATTTTATAAATATTCAATATAAAAGTTTGCGTCAAGAAAATACACAAATAGAGCCTTTATGACAGAAATATTCGCATGTCATAAACTGTTGTCATAAAACCTCCAAGAACATAAGTAATGTTCTATATGTCATAAAACAGAAAATGCGTGTCATAACCGGCAGTTATAAATTTATACAAATTATAACTTGACACTTTTTCTCTCTTGACTAAAATGACTTATTTTTCAATAAACGAAAAGAACGAACACGAGCACCTAGTTAACGAGCACAATCAACGATATGGAACGAGAACGATACTTCTATTCAATGAGTACGAATTTCATTATTTATCTAACAAATAATGGATCTCTAACGATTGCTCAAAAGGTTGTTAATATTCTAGTCAGACAAATCTCAAAAGTACCTAAATATAAAAATATTAGTGTACGTCTAAGTCCTGTAAGGAGTTATAGCCAGAGTCTCCTGGAGGGAGAGCGGGAATTTGTGTATAGATCTATACGGGGTTGACACCCCGCCCCTTCGCTGTTCGCTACAGCTAGACAGGCCAGTCTAGGGTGACAAATGTCTTATCCAAACCGAGGGCGCCTGATAAACGCCAAAACAGGCACTTCGTCAGATTAGTATGGTTATAACGACTCACTAGAATATGTTATATTAACTAGAAATTTATGTAAGGAAAACCTCATAAATAAATTTTGGCACATTGTGTTGACTGTCCTACACGTGATAGGTGATGGTCCGCATTTGTTGTGTTGACTGTCCTTCTTCATCGCGTAGAATGTACACAATAGCCATGTTGATTCTTTCTCCTACAAGTATAGAGTCGTAATACTACTATTTTTACAAATTAAAAAGCGTAGGACTCTATGGAAAACGTTTGTAAACGATTTTGATAACGATAAACTAACCCACACATATACATAGTTGGAAACTAGAACTTACGATTATTTTATAGCAGAAAATATAGGATTTTATGGGGAAAACGATTTTTCTACGATTTCGATAACGATAAACTAGAACGAACACACTCAATTTCACTCGATAAGAGGAACAAGATTTTCAACCATATTTCCTTTTTGAAAATAAGGGATTTTTATTGAAACAGTTGATTGTTACTATTCAAAATAACTATTCTCGGACACAGCTCGCTTTTGCAAATCACACTACTTTTCAAAATCACTCCTTATAAGGATGAACAAAAGTAATGTCATGCACACATATATCCATGATATTCAAGGCAAGACTTCAAACGATTTCATAGAAAATATCAGATTTTCTGAAAGTACGATAAGAACGATTCTAAACAAGTGTAAACGATTTTGTACAAAAATGCTTATGAACTCACCAACTTTTTAGTTGACGCTCTTCAAAACGACTTGTATTCTCAGGGATCTAGTAAGCAGGTAACAAGGGACACGGATGCAAGACTTTTAGCTATAGCTTGGATTTTTCTGCTTATGTCTCTTTTGTGTAACTCGAAGAACAAATACAATATGTAAACAATGTAAGTTTGTTATCTCAATGTATGATGCCTGGATTGCTCTGTTTCATTTATATTCAATTGTTATGATACTGCACGACGAAGTCACCCGCCTCCGGACGTTTCTGCCGTCTGGTCCGGGGGTGTGACAACTTTGGTAAAACATGGGATACTCATTTACCACTAGTCGAGTTCTCGTACAATAACAGTTACCATACTAGCATCAAGGTTCCTCCATTCGAAGCCCTCTATGGTCGCAAGTGCAGCTCAACTCTGTGCTGGACTGAAGTGGGTGATACACAACTATCTAGAGGTCAAGTTCCAGACAGCACTCTCACTGGTCCGGAGATCATTCGAGAGACTCCTGAGAAGATAGTACAAGTACGAGAAAGACTTAAAGCTTCCAGAGACAGACAGAAAAGCTACGCAGACAAAAGGAGAAAACCCTTGGAATTCCGGGTTGGTAACCGTGTCATGTTGAAGATCTCACCCTGGAAGGGCATGATACGCTTCGGAAAGCATGGAAAACTAAACCCAAGGTACATTGGACTATTCGAAATTCTTGCTAGAATTGGTCCAGTAGCTTACAAACTCAAACTACCATAAGAACTCAGTAACATACACCCTACTTTCCACATGTCTAACCTAAAGAAGTGCTTATCGGATGAGACTCTTGTAATCCCACTCGATGAAATCGAGATAAATGAGAGCCTCAACTTCGTGGAAGAACCAGTAGAAATCCTAGACAGGGAAGTAAAGAGTACTAAACAAATCCGTATCCGGATAGTGAAGGTTCGCTGGAATGTAAAGCGGGGACCCGAATTCACTTGGGAGCAGGAGGATCAAATGAAACAAAAGTATCCACATCTTCTTCCCTAAGTCCTAGAGTATCTCTATAGTTTTTAATTTCGGGACGAAATTCCCTCTAACGGGGGGATGATGTCATAACTGGAAAAATTCTATATTTATTAGAGTTTAAACTTTACCTATATACTTGTAAATTCATAATGTAATAGTCTAGGTCAACTATTGTAACTTATTTTGAAATAATAAAAATAGAAATTAATTGAGATGAGAAGTAGTGTAAAAAATGAAGTAATAAATAATCTTAATTGGGATGAATAAAGTGGTAGAGATCGTAACAAGGGTTCGAAAAATATAAAGAACGCTGAAATCCAAGTTATAACGAAGAAATTATGACCAATCGAAGATCCGCGACAAAACCGGCAAAAAACTGTTAAGCGTAAAAAGTGAGTTTTCAATAAAATATTTTTTAGCCTTAGATATCTAAATGAAAGTTGTAGTATACGTTAAACCGTGAATGTCCATAAAATGAACGTCCAAATCTGACTTCGTATGAAGAAGTTATGATTTTTCTAAGATTCGACATAGCAGTATACATCCAGAAATTCGAAATAAAGATCGAGCGATATTTAGCCGACAAACCTAAACGAGAATCGAAGGTCTCGTTAATAGTAGAACAACGGTAAAAAGACAGACGAAAACGGACATCGGATGAAGAAGTTATGAATTTTTAATGGATTTTCCTGTCCCAGTCTGTTAAAAATAATAATATTAAAAATAAATTCAAAATTAGCCGATGGAGTCTAAACGAAAGTTGTAGAGTATAATCTCGCCTACGCGTGCATATAAATAACGTCGAAAACGGAGCTCGTATACGAAAGTTATGAATTTTTGAAAATATGGGCCCAAAATCCGAGAAATTTCGCATACACACGGCCTAGAATCGGCCATGTCACCCGCTCCCTCGCAGCTGCTGTGACAACCCAAAAATTTCAATCCAGTAAAGTCAATCAATCCAATCAAATGGCAGACTTGTATCTGCTATCTTTTAGCATTGTTAGGGGTCTGTTTGAGGGTTCTAATCCTAGTACACTTAAGGATTGGGTGTAGGGTTATGACAGCTTAAGTTCATTGGTTTGCAATCGACCCGGAAACTCCATCACAAGGAGTTTATGGCCGCAAACTAGGAGTTTATGGCCGTAAACTCTTGGCTGCCCGTAAACTCCTCCCATATTCATGATATTCCTTCATTTTTCACCACTTCTCACACTTCCAAGTCTAGAAAATCGATTATCTCTCAAGTATCATCGAGTTCTTCATCCTAGATCTTCAAAAACGTAAGTGATTCTTCCATCTTTGAGTTGTTATCCTTCTTAATCATGCATCACCCTTTGATTTCATCTATGCAAATCATCTTTTTGGGTAGATCTCCAAGATCTTCATCTTTCACCAAGAACACACACTTGTTCTTGGTGGCCGTGAACACCCTTTTGAGCCTCCAAATTGTAAGTATCCTTTCCCTATGCTTAGTATACGTTAGAAACTCGTGTTAAACACCTTAGAATTGACCATTTAGTTGGAACAAAAGGAGTGTACGGCCGTACACCCTTGCATGGCCGTACACACCTCAAAACACCCCAAAAAGGGCTTCCAAAATGCCAACTTAGTTCATATTCTTGTTGAGCATGAGACCCACTAGTTTCCCCATTGTTGAATCACCCTTTTGTGCATATTTCACCATGAGTGTACGACCGTACACTCCATGGCCGTACACACCAAGTTGTGGCCTTAAACACTTGCTAAGTACTTGTTATCCATTAGAACACTTGAACCCTTGAATCCCTATGAAACAAGAACCAAAAATGCATCCATCTTGGAGAGTTTACGGCCGTACACACTTGGTGTGGCCATAAACTCAAGTGTGGCCGTGAACACACTTCCCTTAGCCGTACACCCCCCTTTGATCAATCTCATGTGATTCTAACACTTAGTCCAAGTGTTTGTTAGTCCCTAAGGGTGTTTCCTTGCATGTTAGTTGCTTTAAACACTAAATTCATGCCAATATATGCCATCATATGTCATTAGGACTCGTTTGTGTCTCGGGAATTCATTCGTGGAACTTCTCATCCGTACACGCATATTCGATTGAATCACCCACATAAGGTGAGTTCATACCCCTATAATCAATCTTTTAACTGTTTTAAATGCTTTTAAGGGGGGGGGGGGGAATACAAGTTGAACACAATGTTAATTGTGTAAATTTTTTTCTATAAACATCATTTTAACAGATTGATTATGTATTTATAAGTGATCAAAACATTTCAAAAACACTTTTAAAGTTATGTTACTTTATAGTTTATAAAACTCCGTTTTTAAAGTACAATCATGTCACACCCCGAAACCGTGATGGCGGAAACGTTCCGGGGTGGAGGACGTCATACGTAGTATCACAACAATTGTATCATAGCAAGCATAGTAAACACAACCAGACATTGAATACATATGTGAAAAAGGTTTACATTGTTTAATACATAGTTTTATTCATATCAAAAGTAAAATAGACAGACGCGACTCTAACGCTTCGTCTTCTCCGAACTCCTGGAAGTACCTGTTTACTAATTCCCTGAGAATACAAGCAGTTTTTAAAGAATATCAGCATAAAGTTGGTGAGTTCATAAGCATTTAGTTTTAGTGAGAAAATGTTCTTTGAATCCATTTGAAAAGTGTTCTTCAAGAAAATCCTGTATTTTCTTATGAAAAGCGATCTGAAAGAGTGTCTATTAGTAGAAAATAAACCATCAGTTTTAGAAAACATGTTATCCGTACTAGAGGTAGAGTGCCAGTTTAGAAGTCCTTGATTACTATCAGCATATATAAAAGTAGTTTTATTACTTAAAATAAAACAAATGAAGAATAGAGTCCGTAAACAAAGTTAGTTTATACTTATTTGCGAGTCGTATAACCATACTTGATATGACCGAGAGACCTTTATAACGTTCTTCAGGCGTTAAGATAAATGACATTTGTCCACCACAGGCATGCCTGCCTAACTGTAGCTAGCAGTTCTGGTGTGGGATTGTCAGTCCCGAATAGATCTATTCACTAGCGAGAAACAGTATAAAGCAATGATTATCCTTGAATAATAGTACTTTATACTCCTGAGAAAATATATAACATAAACTAAATCTGCCATAGTTTATATATATATTCATTTATGAAATCTGATTAGGTAGAGATGCCTAGAGGGTTATCCCAAACTATACCCGTTATAGTTTATTAGAGTTGATATAGAGCTGCTTTGTAAAAACCTTTCTGAAAGCTATGAAATTAGATTTCCAAAATAGTAGTTTCCCTTATGCTCAACATATTACAAAAAGAGATAAAATATCCGAATATGTTATTAACGTGGAAATCATTAGACTGCATTAATAAGTTTAAAACTTAATAAAATACTTTGAGTTTGGCTTGTATTCCCCCTGAAAACATTAAAAACACGGAAAATGTATGGGTATGAACTCACCTTTGGAAGATGTTTCGAAGGTAGATTCGCGTAAGGACAAGAAGTTCCACGACTGAATTACCAAGACACAACGAGTCCTAAATGACAATTAGAGACATATATAGCCATGAATATAGTGTTTAGAAGCAACTAAATGCAAGGGAACCCCCTTAGGGACTAGGAAACACTTGAACCAAGTGTTGGAATCACATGTGATTCACCTAAGGGAAGTGTACGGCCCATATGAAGTGTGTGCGGTCGTGGGTGTGCGGCCAGGTGGCGTGTGCGGCCGTACACAGGGGTGTGCGGCCGTACACCCTTCATATATGCCCCAAGAGTCGATTTTTTTAGCGTTTTAAGGTTCAAACCAAGTCCGACTAGAAGATAGGGAATCAAACTCTCACTTTGGTGGTTCTTTGAGGTGTGTACAGCCACCTTATGAAGGTGTGCGGCCGTACACCGTCATGTGATGAAGAACATGATGAACTTTGATGATTAAGGGCTTAGATCAATGGGTTCTTCATGTATGATAAGCTAGGTGATGGAAAACTCACGTTTTTGAGGCCTTGAGAGTGTTCTTGGATGAAGTTTTTAGAGAGAGAAAGTAGTGAGAGAAAGTAGGGTGCATCCAAATGAAAGGAATGAGTGAAGGGGTCACCCTATATAAATAGGGATGAGTGTGCGGCTGGAGGATGGGTGTGCGACCGTACACTCATGTGTGCGGCCGTACACACCTTCCAAGAGGGTGTATGGCCCGGTTTTCTCACTATGGGACGTGCTGACTCATTCCTAAACTCAACCTTCGTCAAATGCAAGCTTAGAACACTTAAACGGACCCTTAAACGGTGATAAAAGGTGACGGAGTCGAGTTTATCCTTGATAGAAGTTCCGGGTTGTCACATTATCCCCCCGTTAGAGGGAATTTCGTCCCGAAATTCAAGAATAAAGATGTACCCGTGGACTTGGAAATGATGGGGATACCTCTGTTTCCTTGAATCCTCGTGCTCCCAAGTGAAATCAGGACCCCGCTTGGCATTCCAGCGGACCTTCACTATCGGGATGCGGCTCTGTTTCGTACGTTTGACTTCCCGATTCATGATTTCGACAGGTTCTTCCACGAAGTGTAGACCCTCGCCTAATTCGATCTCGTCGAGAGGAATCACAAGTGTCTCATAGGACAGACACTTCTTTAGGTTCGACACGTGGTACGTTGCTGAGCTCTCGTGGTAACTGGAGTTTGTCTGCTTACGGGACCGATCCCATCAAGGATCTTGGACAGTCCCACGTATCTTGATTTTAGCCTTCAACGCCTCCTGAAGCGTATCAAGCCTTTTCCAGGGCGAGACCTGCAAAAGACACGTCCACCAATCTGGAACTCCAATGATTTTTGTCTCTCATCGGCGTAGCCCCTTTCGTACGATCTTTTTGGTCGTCTTATGGATGGTTTTAGGACTCGTGCGAGTGTTGTCGGGGACTTGACTCTTGACTATTTGCGTGTCGCCCTCCTCATTCCAGCACAGATGGGGTCTGTACTTATGGCTGTAGAGGGCTTCGAACGGTGCAACCTCGATACTGGGAAGGTCACCGTTGTTGCAAGAAAGTTCAATTAAGGGTAGATGTGTGTCCCTCAACGCATCTTCAATTGTCCGGATGGTTCCCTTATTTTGTCCTTCTCTTTGTGGATGATACTCTTCGTATGAATACTTTCGGGTTTCGAAGAGAGATGAATTTTCGAAGTTCGCATGTGGTTTGTCGTCACGAGCGACGGGAGTTTCGCGATCGAACGATTTAAGACAAAAGGGTTTGATATGACATAGACCCAGTGGGACTAAACAGAATGACGTCGAAGAATCGTGTGTTAAGTTAATCCGGGAGGATCATTTTGCTAACACATTGGTGTCCTAGATGAATGTCTCGGGTGTTTCCTGTGTTTGATTTGAACTTGGTGGGTACTACTAATACGAGGGTCCGGATGTTTTGAAACTATGAACTCTTGATGGATTGGTTCTTACTAGATCCCTCTATGATCGTTTGGTGTACACAAGCCATGTATAAATACAACTGACTCCAATGTATACACTAGGCTACCGTAATTTACCGATTAGGGCGCCAACTTTTAAAAGTAAGTTGTGATTTAATTTGGACGGGAAAGAAATCACGATTATGAATAATTATTAAGGTTTTTGAGAACGTACCCAGAACATTGTAGGGTTCTTTGATGCTTCCCATCTGCTGAGTTCAGACTCCTCCGGTCTCCTCATCATTCTTCTTTGTTGGACAGTCCCTTTTGAAATGTCCCATTTCGCCACATGCACAACACACTTGAATTGTGTTAGCATCGGTAATAGGAGGAATGTGTTGAGTCGGGGTCTTCGCGAAGCGAGCTTCCTTGCCATTATTAGCCCTTGGACAAATTCTTTTGAAATGTCCTACACTACCACAAAGGTAACAGGTTGGGCTAGCCCCAACATTGGCATTCAGAATGACGAACTCGACTAGGATCCTACATCTGCTGGAGGTGTGCCCCTTCCTGTTGCATCTGGTGCAATGCAGCACTCGACAGACTCCATAATGATGGTAGTTGCATATGCTGCAGTGCGGGAGGTTTCCGAAGTAAGATATGGTTGGGGTTGGAACAACGGGGATGTGGGGTATTGATTGTCCCAATTCGTTGCCTTTCAGTAGGTCCTTGGGTTGAACAACTTCCTTCGAACTTTCGCTTCGGGATGTTAGGTTGGGGATCAAGGGTGTCCTTTCTAGTAGGCACTTGTTGTTGAGGTTGGTTAACTCCAAGGTTTGGACTGCCATTAACACATCCACCCACATTCGTGTTGTTAGCGTTAAGAACAGCTAGGGCGGCTGCTACGGCTGCTGTGACAGTAGCTTGGAACGTAGCTGAATCCATCTAAAGGATTGGGGTTTTACCAGTGGGTTGGTTACGTTTCTTTGGAGGCATGATCCGCTACATGTCAAGAAAAGAAGCTTGTGAGCAATAATGGTTGCCTCTGGATGTATCCTAAATGTTTATCTATGCCTTGAGGTTTCCCGTTTTGCTTATCTGACTCTCATTGATTCGACCCACATCCCCATGATATGGTCTTAGCAAGGATTGAAAAGGTTTGAGCACACAAAGTTCACATACAATAAGTTTACGAACTCCTGGTTGCTCAGATCATCGGGCTGGCTGAGTAACTCTCATATTTTCGTCGGCTCTTGACGATATGGAGATTTGGCTATAAGGGTAGTTCCGAGGATCAAGTCGATACAGGATTCAACTTGGCACTCGGAAGAAATCCCTGGAATGTCTTTAAGGAAGACATTGGGAAAGTTGCAGACTTCGAAGATGCTCTCGAGGTCTTTAACTTCTTGCGTCTCATTGACAGCATGAGCCAGAAATGCATAGCATTCCTTCCGTAGATGCTCCTAGGCTTCGACGCATGAAATGATACTAAGGTTCGAACAGACTTATCACTGAAACCAGTGAGGACTCCGTCAGAAGGAAAGATTGAGACGAATTGCTTTCTTGAAGCAAAGGATATCAACACGATTTGGGGCTTAACCATTTCGTGCCGATTAGGATATCGAAGCTGATACGAAAATGATGGGGATAAGGAATAATCATCTAAGTACATCTTATGATTCATGTTTTGAGGACAAAACAGTGATGGGACCTTGATAAAGTTGCTTACTTTTCATGCTATCGATCTAAGGTATACTTTTGACAATGAAAATCTTCAACTGAAATGTGATAGCTGCCACCATTGTCGATATCAAGATTACACAGAGTTTGGAAAATTTGACCTAGGAGTAGGTCTACAACATACCAACAGAGGAACAATTTAACAACATAAAGAACTAGTGAATCGGTACTTGCAAGACAAGAATGTCTACAGAGAAAGGAGCTACTTAGAACATAAATAGGAAAGCTATTCTTTAAACCAAGAGGAAGGACAAGTAGAATATTTCCTACTGCCGACGGGCATTCCTCGGGCGGAACTGTAGGTTAGCCAGCTGGCGCTCCATGTCAAGCAGGCGGCTCTCGTATACTGATTGGCGTGCTCGGAGCTCTACGACCTCCGCTCGAGTTGCAGCTAGCTCTCGCTGCTGGGCTTTGTTGTCTCTCAAAATCCTCCCATGAGAAACCTCGAGACTGCGAATACGGTTTGTGTTGGCATCCGAGTCTGCCTCGAGTTCCACAGTTCGTTGAATGGCCACCACATTCATTTCGACATTGCGGGCCACTCGACGGACTATAGTTGGAAGGGCACTATCTGCGGAGCCTCCTCCGTCCACATTGTAGAAGCGGCGATCCCCATTATACAGGCAGGGTTGGCCTTGTTAGTGACTCCACTTATCCAGGCTTCCGACCCACATAGGCGTTGGGCCTTCGAGTACAAGCTGAGGGTTGGGATTTGGTATTGGGGCCACTGGGGGTAAGTTCTCGACTTCTGGTTCCGAGTCAGTCTCTTCAGGAAATGGTTCGGCAATGTCATCGTCAAAAGGGATTTCATGGTTTCCTTCTGGCTCTGGTTCGATCCATCCACCATCTCCTTGGTTGGGAAAGTACGGGTTGCCAGGAAGATGGAATCCAGCCATGCTATCTACGCGAGGTGAGGGTAAAGGAATAGTTAATAGGCATCAGATCTATTAATACTTCCAATGTATTATAGCTACATAATTGGTTCTTGAAGAATTGATTCTCGGGTAAGTTTCAGGTTTGGTTGTTATAGCATCTTAAAATACTCCTATAGTATTTTAATCCCTATGTTAAGCTCTAGAACTCTTCTGGTATCTAGGTAAGTTTTAGGCTTGTTGCAACACCACAGTCACTCCCAAACACATGTTGGTCATGTCTCGACTGAATATAGTTCATCAGGCTATATTCACCCTAGACATGATTACATAACTGCCTAGGTTTAACCGCGATGTCCAACATCCAATTACTTTTGTTTTGTTCTACTTACGACACGGATTCTGATACTCGGGTATGCTTATATACTTTTATAAAAATACTTGTATTTTTTAAAGTTTTTTTTAGTTTAGAGCACTTAGGCCCCTTAATATTTATAGTTGTATACCATGTAAGGTTCGGTATACTTAGTTCGCTATAAACAAGGGCTCTAATACCAATCTGTCACACCCCGAAACCGTGATGGCGGAAACGTTCCGGGGTGGAGGACGTCATGCGTAGTATCACAACAATTGTATCATAGCAAGCATAGTAAACACAACCAGACATTGAATACATATGTGAAAAAGGTTTACATTGTTTAATACATAGTTTTATTCATATCAAAAGTAAAATAGACAGACACGACTCTAACGCTTCGTCTTCTCCGAACTCATGGAAGTACCTGTTTACTAATTCCCTGAGAATACAAGCAGTTTTTAAAGAATATCAGCATAAAGCTGGTGAGTTCATAAGCATTTAGTTTTAGTGAGAAAATGTTCTTTGAATCCATTTGAAAAGTGTTCTTCAAGAAAATCCTGTATTTTCTTATGAAAAGCGATCTGAAAGAGTGTCTATTAGTAGAAAATAAACCATCAGTTTTAGAAAACATGTTATCCGTACTAGAGGTAGAGTGCCAGTTTAGAAGTCCTTGATTACTATCAGCATATATAAAAGTAGTTTTATTACTTAAAATAAAACAAATGAAGAATAGAGTCCGTAAACAAAGTTAGTTTATACTTATTTGCGAGTCGTATAACCATACTTGATATGACCGAGAGACCTTTATAACGTTCTTCAGGCGTTAAGATAAATGACATTTGTCCACCACAGGCATGCCTGCCTAACTGTAGCTAGCAGTTCTGGTGTGGGATTGTCAGTCCCGAATAGATCTATTCACTAGCGAGAAACAGTATAAAACAATGATTATCCTTGAATAATAGTACTTTATACTCCTGAGAAAATATATAACATAAACTAAATCTGCCATAGTTTATATATATATTCATTTATGAAATCTGATTAGGTAGAGATGCCTAGAGGGTTATCCCAAACTATACCCGTTATAGTTTATTAGAGTTGATATAGAGCTGCTTTGTAAAAACCTTTCTGAAAGCTATGAAATTAGATTTCCAAAATAGTAGTTTCTCTTATGCTCAACATATTACAAAAAGAGATAAAATATCCGAATATGTTATTAACGTGGAAATCATTAGACTGCATTAATAAGTTTAAAACTTAATAAAATACTTTGAGTTTGGCTTGTATTCCCCCCTGAAAACATTAAAAACACGGAAAATGTAGGGGTATGAACTCACCTTTGGAAGATGTTTCGAAGGTAGATTCACGTAAGGACAAGAAGTTCCACGACTTAATTACCGAGACACAATGAGTCCTAAATGACAATTAGAGACATATATAGCCATGAATATAGTGTTTAGAAGCAACTAAATGCAAGGGAACCCCCTTAGGGACTAGGAAACACTTGAACCAAGTGTTGGAATCACATGTGATTCACCTAAGGGAAGTGTACGGCCCATATGAAGTGTGTACGGTCGTGGGTGTGCGGCCAGGTGGCGTGTGCGGCCGTACACAGGGGTGTGCGGCCGTACACCCTTCAAATATGCCCCAAGAGTCGATTTTTTTAGCGTTTTAAGGTTCAAACCAAGTCCGACTAGACGATAGGGAATCAAACTCTCACTTTGGTGGTTCTTTGAGGTGTGTACAGCCACCTTATGAAGGTGTGCGGCCGTACACCGTCATGTGATGAAGAACATGATGAAATTTGATGATTAAGGGCTTAGATCAATGGGTCCTTCCTGTATGATAAGCTAGGTGATGGAAAACTCACGTTTTTGAGGCCTTGAGAGTGTTCATGGATGAAGTTTTTAGAGAGAGAAAGTAGAGAGAGAAAGTAGAGTGCAGCCAAATGAAAGGAACGAGTGAAGGGGTCACCCTATATAAATAGGGATGAGTGTGCGGCTGGAGGATAGGTGTGCGGCCGTACACTCATGTGTGCGACCGTACACTCATGTGTACGGCCGTACACTCATGTGTGCGGCCGTATACACCTTCCAAGAGGGTGTATGGCCTGGTTTTCTCACTATGGGACGTGCTGACTCATTCCTAAACTCAACCTTGGTCAAATGCAAGCTTAGAACACTTAAACGGACCCTTAAACGGTGATAAAAGGTGACGGAGTCGAGTTTATCCTTGATAGAAGTTCCGGGTTGTCACAAATCATAACTTAGTAGATAAATGAGTCTTTTCTTCAAGTCAATAACAGTTCAAGGTAAAGATGCTAGTAAACTATAATAGGTATAGTTTAGGGGTTTAGTTCACACTAGAACATTCTATAAAGAGAAACAGGGAGGTAGATACAATACACGATAACATAAAGAACATACTATAAAGAGAAACAGGGAGAAAGATACAATACAACAGAGAGACATACTATACACTATAACAAAGAGAACATACAATATACTATAACAGAAGAACAAATCATTATACCAATGATCACTAACGCATTGTTCTAAACAAAAGGTGATAATAAATTGGGTATACATGATCATATAACTTTAATGTGAATTTTACACGGCTTAGCAATTCGTTTGCTGAAGTCGCGTTTGGTAACCAGAATCTCTTGCAGGGAGAGCGTATAGTATGGGTACTATTCATCACATTATGACCTTAAGTAAACAAATTGGTTTTTAAGGTAGTCAGTACTTCAATAGTCAGTTTAAAAGACTACTGCATTACTTTCATTTTCCCATTTCTTTCATATTGTGATATCCTCACTTGAAAGATATTGCAAGCTATTTTCGAGTAAAGATAGTTATAAACTAGGGAAAACTTACATCATTACAAGAGACAAACAGAACAGTCGAGTCTTAGTACATTCAGTAGAAAGGGGCCTATAATGCTAACTTTATGATTCCTTAGTTTATACATCAGGGATATATATTAATCGGATCTGACAGGTAGTAGGATGTGTGTTTTCCGCTTCATTTCCTGTTCCTTGTTTGGTTGTGGGCTTAGAGCAGATTCACCCAGCCTACTATCTATCCGATCTTAGCTATATATATTCCGTATACACTAAGTAATCATAAGGAGTACCAGGTATGGGTCAGGTCATAGTACACTAATTCAATACACCGTTTCCTAGTACCAAACATACTTTTCAGGTAGAACATTTGGTAGACAAAACTAGAAACTTACAAGAAAAAGGGTTTAATCCATTTTATTAAACCAATATAACTTAAAGGACCTTAGGTGGTTAATTCTATAATACCTTAGTTTATACATCAGGGTTATATATAATTAATACCCGATAGGTAGTTGGATGTGTGCTTTCCGCCTTACTTCCTGTTCCTTGTTTCGTTGTGGGCTTAGGGCAGATTCACACAATTAACTATCCATTCGATATTAGATTATATATAGCCTGTATAAACTAAGTGATTATAGAAGGAACTATTGTGGTTACTATTTTTACTAAAAGAAATAAGGGTTTTCTTAAAGAATGTTTTCATCAAATATAAAGGAACTATTACAGTTAACTCCGTGAGTACTAAGTGAATACGCCCGAGTTATATACAACGAAGATCTAACAAACAATGGGATGTGTGCTTTCCGCCTCATTTGCTGTTCCTTGTTTGGTTGTGGGCTTATGGCAGATACACACAATCGACTGTTTGTTTACTCTGGGTTTTATATAACTTGTATCCATTTAGTACTCATAGAAAGGATTGTAGAGTCATTTTTACTTACCTTTCATAAAAGCAGGAAATATAGGATTTTCTGGAGGAACAAGCGAACTTTTCTAAAAAGAACTTTCAACTTACATTACATCACTAAAATCTTATGAACTCACCAGCTTAAATGCTGATCTACGCTTTCAAATAACTTGTATTCTCGGGAGACCAGTAGACAAGTATGCACACTGGGATTCAGAAGATGGAGCATAGTAGCTTCATGTCTTGTTTTGTTATTTACTTTTGTAGTCTATCTTATGTGAACCACATACTTTGTAAACACTTTCTTTCTAATGAAATGGTTGCTTACTAGTTTGATTACTATGATGCATGTCTTGTGATACTAAACATGACGTCCTCCACCCCTGAACGTTTCCGCCGTTTTGGTTTTGGGGTATAACAGCTGCCCCGTGTTCCGACCTGGTGAGTCATCCGAAGCGAGGTCCAATCCAGCTCCGCCGCGTGTCACATCAGTTGCGTGTCCGAAGCGAGTCACGTCTCGCCTGCGAGCTTCCAATGCGCGTCTTACCCCCTCGCATCCGAAGCCTACACGTGCCTCTCCTCCCTTCTTCGGCCGAACCCTCGCAGGGTATAAAAGGAGTTGCGAACCCTCCCGGTTCTTACACCTTTTTCACACCAATTTGCATATATTTTCACTATTTTCACTCCTTTAAACTCTCTTACAACCCCCCGAAGTCTCGGTAATATATTTAACACCCAAAGAACATCCCGATGCACCTGAAGCCCGTAATAAAAGAGTCTTTTGGTTTCTAAACCCGACCCTCGCAAAGCCCGATTTTCAGCAATAAAGCCTTTCTAGCAACGAAGTGCTGCTCAATTCTTCACTACAATCAAGTGAGTTTATACCCCTATATTTTCACTATTTTTATAATGTTTTAAGGGGGAAAATACAGGTAAAATACAAAGAATTCTTGTATAAACAACAAAAAAATTTCAAATAGTTTACAATTGTTATAAACAAACTATTTTACCGGTTCGGAATTTATTACAAAAATAAACATATAAATTATAATAGGTATAATTTATGGGTGATGCATATTTATCAATACACTTTATGGAACTACATACTGCTTTCTATATTCAGAATAACTTATGAAAATAACCATGTAAATTATATTAAATATAATTTATGAGATATTTATAGTTTATTTATACTAAACGGAGTGAAAATACAAAGTACTGGGTTTATACTAAACGGGGTACAAATACAACGTACCGGGTTTATACTAAACGGAGTACAAATACAAAGTACTGGGTTTATACTAAACGGGGTACAAACACAACGTACCTGGTTTATACTAACGGGGTACAAATACAACGTATCGGGTTTATACTAAACGAGGTACAAATACAACGTACTAGGTTTATACTAACGGGGTACAAATACAACGTACCGGGTTTATACTAAATGGGGTACAAATACAACGTACTGGGTTTATACTAACGAGGTACAAATACAAATTATCGGGTTTATCCTAATGCGGAACAAATACAAAGTACTGGTTTACAACAAAGAGAACATAACAAAATAGAAAATATTCTTTTTATAGTTTTATCGTAAACTAAAAGTATGTTACACTATTTTATAGTACAACAATAATTGCACAAAACGGTTTTTTGGTATTAAAACTACTTTTCAGTTATATTAGAAAATATTGGATTTTCTGGAACAACAAACATGATTACTATTTCAAGAAATAAACAACAAGCCTCTAAACATAAATACTTATGAACTCACCAACTTAATTGTTGACACTCTTTTCAAAACTACTTGTATTATCAGGGAATCGATAAATCGGGTACCTACAAGTTTTTGAGGAAGACCGAGTTTCATATAATTATGTCTATTTATTATACTTTTTGGTGTCAAATATACAATGATTTGAATACGGATGTAAAGTTATATTTTATCAATGTAATGAATGTTGTACTTTGATTACTATTGTGCATTGTTGTGTTGGAGTTATCTGCATAAATAAAACAGTAAACACACCATTAATATCATTTCTATTGTATATCGAAAGAGAGAATAATGTTTTACCGATGGCAGAAGAATGAGAAGCAGGATTGCACACAGTAGATATGGAGAGTATGGAGGCTGAGAAAGGAAAAGGGATTTGGGGTTTTTGTGCGTAACATAGGAAGCTGGTCGGCCTTATAAAACTGAAAACTCTATAACTTATTTTCGAGAATTAAAATTTAAATTTTTTAATAAAATAAATAAGATACAACTAAAAATTTTCAAGTTCAAACAACTAATGAATTAAAATGTAGATTGACATTAGCAAGCTAAATAAAAATAATATACTTATAAAACAATTAAAATACAACATTTGTTGTATTATTAGGGTTAAAGGGATAACATTTTTTGAGTTATCAAGTTTTTAAGATATAACAATATGTAATTAAATACTTTTTCCGCAATTTGAATATCAATAATCATAAAATCATAATGACCTTATATTTAGTTATTTGTGCTTAATTGTATTGAAATTTTAACTTATCATTTTCTAAAAGGTGGGAAAACAATAATAACTACCTTGAATACTATCAAAAATAATAAATTTTAAGTAATAATTATTTTAAAAGAAACTACTTATTAATTTATAACAGAAGAAAATTATTAAAATAGTCATTGTCAAAAAAATTAATTGTTTTCATTTTTCTTTTGCAAATTAGAAAAGAAAAATATGGAAAGTTTAATGTTTGATCAATTACATATTTGGACCTACAGTACTAGACTATTTTGAGATATGTTTTGTTTTTAATAGGGTTGAATACTTATCCTGTGAATGGGTTGAATGTCCTATCCTATGAATGGGTTGAATGTCAAATACAAAAACTAAGTCTAAGATTCGCTATTGGGCTTGAAAAAAAAATCATGATGAAACAATAATAAACTTTATTATTTCTTTTTAACGGAAGACTTGGAATGATTATAAACATCAAATTTAAGTTTTTTTAATGAAAGGGATAGATAGAATAATTATGAAATTTATTTTGGAAACGGAACTTTCCTAACAAATGTTCCGGTCAGTTTTTGCGCACCGACTAAGAAGTTGTTTGGGAGTTCATTTTGAAGTTAAATGTTTTTTTTTTTTTTTTTTGCCAAAAATGATTTATTGACTTATGAAGGTGAGAAAATGAGTTTTAAGTGGTGGAGTTATCTGCATAAATAAAATAGTAAACACACCATTAATATCATTTCTATTGTATATCGAAAGAGAGAATAATGTTTTACCGATGGCAGAAGAATGAGAAGCAGGATTGCACACAGTAGATATGGAGAGTAAGCATGCTGAGAAAGGAAAAGGGGTTTGGGGTTTTTGTGCGTAACATAAGAAGCTGGTCGGCCTTATAAAACTGAAAACTCTATAACTTATATTCGAGAATTAAAATTTAAATTTTTTAATAAAATAAATAAGATACAACTAAAAAATTTCAACTTCAAACAACTAATGAATTAAAATGTAGACTGACATTAGCAAGCTAAAAAAATAATATACTTATAAAACAATTAAAATCCAACATTTGTTGTATTATTAGGGGTTAAAGGGATAACATTTTTTGAGTTATCAAGTTTTTAAGATATAACAATATGTAATTAAATACTTTTTCCGCAATTTGTATATCAATAATCATAAAATCATAATGACCTTATATTTAGTTATTTGTGCTTAATTGTATTGAAATTTTAACTTATCATTTTCTAAAAGGTGGGAAAACAATAATAACTATGTTGAATACCATCAAAAATAATAAGTTTTAAGTAATAATTATTTTAAAGGAAATTACTTATTAATTTATAACATAAAAAAATTATTAAAATAGTTATTGTCAAAAAAATTAATTGTTTTCATTTTTCTTTTGCAAATTAGAAAAGAAAAATATGGAAAGTTTAAGGTTTGATCAATTACATATTTGGACCTACAGTAGTAGACTATTTTGGGATATGTATTGTTTTTAATAGGGTTGGATACTTACCCTGTGAATGGGTTGAATGGCCTATCCTGTGAATGGGTTGAATGTCAAATACAAAAACTAAGTCTAAGATTCGCTATTGGGCTTGAAAAAAAAATCATGATTAAACAATATTAAACTTTATTATTTCTTTTATAACGGAAGACTTGGAATGATTATAAACATCAAATTTAAGTTTTTTTTAATGAAAGGGATAGATAGAACAATTATGAAATTTATTTTAGAAACAGAACTTTCCTAACAAATGTTCCGGTCAGTTTTTGCACACCGATTAAGAAGGTGTTTGGGAGTTCATTTTGAATTTTAATTTTTTTTTTGCCAAAAATGACTTATTGACTTATGAAGGTGGGAAAATGAGTTTTAAAAAAATGTTTGGATTAGATTTTTAGTGACAAAAGTCAATAAGTCAATAAATTAAAATGTGTTTGACTTAAAATTGTCTTTTGTTTGTTTTTAGTCTATAAGTTAAAAATCATTTCAAAAAGTCATAATTTGTTACATCTTGAAAACTCTTTTTCAAATGCTAAAACAAAAATGAGTTTTAAAAGTCTTTATTGGGTATCCAAACATTTTTTTTTAATTTATTGACTTTTCAAGAAGTCAATAAGTTAACAAAGAGTTTTTAGATGAACAACCAAACACCATCTAATCTCTCGCTACAAATATGAAGCTATGTCTCAGAAGTCCCTGCAGACGAACGTCACATGGGCTGAGTATGTCACACCCCCAAACCAGAACGGCGGAAACGTTCGGGGGCGGAAGACTTCATGTAAGTATCACAACACATGCAATATAGTAATCCAAGTACAAACAACCATTTCATTAATAAGTATAAGTTTTACATAAGTGTTTAAACATTACATATTCAAACACCAAAGTAGGTACAGTAGAAGACAAGAGTCGCGGTACGGTACTAGGTAGTCTTCTCAAAAGCTTCGGGAGTGTACCTGTCTACTGGATTCCTGAGAATACAAGTTATTTGGAAAGAGTAGATCAACATTTAAGCTGGTGAGTTCATAAGTATTTTAGTTCTGTTAACTATACCCTAAGTTCTTTGGATAAGTTCACTGGTTCCTCCAGAAAATCCTATATTTCCTAAGGTGATTAACTGATAACCTCAATAGTTTCCCTCTGTAATTACTTAGTTTATACTAATTATATATAACCTAATATCGAGTGGACAGTTAAATGGGTGTATCTGCCCTAAGCCCACAACCAAACAAGGAACAGGAAGTAAGGCGGAAGTCACACATTTCACTGTCAATCGGATATTACTTATGTATAACTATGATCTAAAAACTAAGGAATTATAGAATTAACCACTAGAGGTCCTTTGTGTTATACTAGTTTAAAGAGATTGAATGACTAAGTTCCATTTGATAAGTAGTTTAATTCCATAAACCGTTTCATTTGTAAAAGTGGTTTAATCCCATAAATCGTTTCCTTTGTAAAAGTGGTTTAATCCCATAAACCGTTTCCTTTGTAAAAGTATTCTTAGTTATATCTGTTCTACAGTAAAACATTAGTATTAATCCTGAAAAATATTATATTATCCATAATACTACCTTGTGGTTTTAAATGTTCCAAAACCAGAAGTACAAGTATATTTACCATACTTGATTTCTTGATACGTAGCTTTTACTGTAAGTAAAAACTAACAGAAGGTATATATTGGTCGGGATGTAATTATCTTTTCTTACTGTTTTAAGAGAAGTATATTACTTAGTAATTTACTCGTTGTTTTATCCATGTGAGTTCTATTAACCATACTAATATGACTGATATGCCTGATGCGACGTTCTTCAGGCGTCGGAAACGGTATGACATTTGATACCCTAGGCCTGCCGGCCAAACTGTAGCAAACAGCAAATGTGCGGGATTGTCAGTCCCATATAGATCTATACACAAATTCACGCTCTCCCTACAAGAGATTCTGGTTAATAAGTCAGGACTTAAGGTCGTACTTAGATAAGTACACCATGAAGAGTCTCACAAATTTATTGTTTCAACGAGATTTACGATGTATTATTACCCCGTGATTGCTAACCCTGGTACGTTGTATTTGTACCTTTGTTAATGCAAACCTGGTATGATGTATTATTACCCCGTGATCGCTAACCCTGGTACTCTGTATCGTACCTTTGTTAATGCAATCCCGGTATGATGTATTATTACCCCGTGATCGCTAACCCTGGTACTCTGTACCGTACCTTTGTTAATGCAATACCGGTATGATGTATTATTACTTCTTTAATATGTTGTTCATATATTAAAGGTATTATACATATCCTGGTATAGTTAAATGAATTTTGGTACTTTCCTTGGAATGTGAACCATACTTGTGTATTTAGTTTTGAATCATAAATTATACCTATTATAATTTATATGTTCTATCAGATTAGCACAATTTCTCATGGATGAACACCTTTGCTCAGCATGATACAAAGGTAATGATACCGAAAGGAGTAACCTTTTATACTCATATATGCATAATATATATATATATATATATATATATATATATATATATATATATATATATATATATATATATATATATATATATATATATAATTAAGAAGGAAACGACCTTCGGACAAATAATACAACCTTAATTCCACATCCAAACAAGGAAAAGGAAATAAGATAATTCATTAGTCCTAAGCCCTTCAAATCTTATTTATATATTTATACATATATAAACATGATTTTGGAATTTATAATTTGAAATAGTTTATTAAAAACCTTTTTTTTCAAAGAATTTAACGGAGTCTACATGACTTTAAAGATTTAACATGGCTTTAAGTCATTTTGGAAGCATTTGGTAATCCTTAAAAGCATAAGGAAAGCCTTTGTGTGATTATTATCACATACAGTTATTAACATAATTTAATATTGTGTTAAACTTGTATTCCCCCCTAAAAAGCATTTAAAAACCATTAAAAAGGTAAATTATAGGGGTATGAACTCACTTTGATAAGCGGTGATCCGAGCAGCGTTTCGTTTCCCGGAAAGGAGTTTCTTTGACGAGAAACCGGCTCAAATCGGACAGAGTTTCGACTGGAGAGAGGTTAACTTCTCGAGAATTCCGGGGCTCCGGGGCTTGCTTCGGGTTTTAGACACGATACCGGGGCCTTGGGGGGTCGTGAGAAAGTTTACGGGGTGAAAAGGTGAAAAAGGGTGAAAAATGGGGTGAAATTCCTCTCAAATCCGAGAAGTCTCGCACCCTTTATATAGGGGTGCGAGGGTTCGGCCGAAGACGTGTGTCATCGGACAGGTGGCGAAGCGAAGAAGGAGTCAGCAGCCACGTGTCATCAGCTGCGAAGGCCACATGCGAGGCTCGGACAGGTGGAGGCTTCGGACTGGACCGGACTTCGGTCCAATGGGAAGAGGGCACGAAGGTCCGAGGGGTGTCCGAGGGGTATCTGCGGGGTGTCTTATGCGAATGTGTCTGATGCTTAGTGGACCGCAGACTTGGTCGAATCAGAAGGCGACATGGCGAACTTCGGTCCTATCAGGAGGTGACACGTGGAGGCTCGCATGCAAGGATGACATGTCCGAAGCCACCTATGCGAAATTGCCCGGTTTTCAAGATTTTCTTGATTTTTGTGCCAAAAACTTGTGAAATTCATAACTTTCGCATACGAGCTCCGTTTTTGGCGTTCTTTATATGCACGCGTAGGTAAAATTATACTCTACGACTTTCGTTTAGACTTCGTCGGCTGATTTTGAATTTATTTTTAATATTATTATTTTTAACAGACTGGGACAGGAAATCCGTTAAAAATTCATAACTTCTTCATCCGACGTCCGTTTTCGTCTGTCTTTTTACCGTTGTGCTACTTTTGACGAGACCTTCGATTCTCGTTTAAGTTGCGTCGGCTAAATATTGATCGATTTATATTTCGAATTTTTAGGTGTCTACTGCTAAACCGAAACTTAGAAAAATCATAACTTCCTCATACGAAGTCAGATTTTTACGTTCTTTTTATGAACGTTCTCGGTTTAACATATTCTACAACTTTCATTTAGATTGGTAAGGCTAAAAAGCCTTTTTATCGAAAATTCACTTTTTACACTCAACAGTGTTTTGCTGGTTTTTTCGCGGATTTTCGATTGGTCATAACTTCTTCGTTATAACTCGGATTTCAGTGTTCTTTATATTTTTGGAAACCTTGTTACAAACTCTACCACTTGGTTCATCCCAATTACGATTATTGATCAATTTATTTTTGACCAAAATTTGACTGGTGTCACAGAGTAGTGTCATGATTTAAACATGAATCAATAGATTATCCACCATATTTTCCACATGTCCTACCAAATCACCACTACCCAAATGGTTAACAATATTAAACTTGAATATTTATTTTTTAATGGGAAACATAAATAGAACAATTATAAAATAATATGAAACAATACCAAACTTGAGTATTTTTTTAATGGAAGACTTAAATAGAATAACTATAAAATTTTAGAAAACAATATTAAACTTGAGTATTTTTTTAAGCATGATTGCACACTGTAGATATGGAGAGTATGGAGGTTGAGAAAGGAAAAGGGGATTGGGGTTTTTGTGCGTAACATAAGAAGCTGGTCGGCCTTATAAAACTGAAAACTCTATAACTTATATTCGAGAATTAAAATTTAAATTTTTTAATAAAATAAATAAGATACAACTAAAAAATTTCAACTTCAAACAACTAATGAATTAAAATGTAGATTGACATTAGCAAGCTAAAAAAAATAATATACTTATAAAACAATTAAAATCCAACATTTGTTGTATTATAAGGGGTTAAAGGGATAACATTTTTTGAGTTATCAAGTTTTTAAGATATAAGAATATGTAATTAAATACTTTTTCCGCAATTTGTATATCAATAATCATAAAATCATAATGACCTTATATTTAGTTATTTGTGCTTAATTGTATTGAAATTTTAACTTATCATTTTCTAAAAGGTGGGAAAACAATAATAACTACCTTGAATACCATCAAAAATAATAAGTTTTAAGTAATAATTATTTTAAAGGAAATTACTTATTAATTTATAACTAGAAAAAAATTATTAAAATAGTTATTGTCAAAAAAATTAATTGTTTTCATTTTTCTTTTGCAAATTAGAAAAGAAAAATATGGAAAGTTTAATGTTTGATCAATTACAAATTTGGACCTACAGTAGTAGACTATTTTGGGATATGTATTGTTTTTAATAGGGTTGGATACTTACCCTGTGAATGGGTTGAATGACCTATCCTGTGAATGGGTTGAATGTCAAATACAAAAACTAAGTCTAAGATTCGCTATTGGGTTTGAAAAAATAAATTCATGATTAAACAATATTAAACTTTATTATTTCTTTTATAACGGAAGACTTGGAATGATTATAAACATCAAATTTAAGTTTTTTTTTTAATGAAAGGGATAGATGAACAATTATGAAATTTATTTTAGAAACGAAACTTTCCTAACAAATGTTCCGGTCAGTTTTTGCGCACCAACTAAGAAGGTGTTTGGGAGTTCATTTTGAATTTTAATTGTTTTTTTTTTGCCAAAAATGACTTATTGACTTATGAAGGTGGGAAAATGAGTTTTAAAAAATGTTTGGATTAGATTTTTAGTGAAAAAAGTCAATAAGTCAATAAATTAAAATGTATTTGACTAAAAATTGTCTTTTGTTTGTTTTTAGTCTATAAGTTAAAAATCATTTCAATAAGTCATAATTTGTTACATCTTGAAAACTCTTTTTCAAATGCTAATACAAAAATGAGTTTTAAAAGTCTTTATTGGGTATCCAAACATTTTTTTTAACTTATTGACTTTTCAAGAAGTCAATAAGTTAACAAAGAGTTTTTTGATGAACAACCAAACACCATCTAATCTCTCGCTACAAATATGAAGCTATGTCTCAGACTGAAGTCCCTGCAGACAAACGTCACATGGGCTGAGTAGTGTCATGATTTAAACATGAATCAATAGATTATCCACCATATTTTCCACATGTCTTACCAAATCACCACTACCCAAATGGTTAACAATATTAAACTTGAATATTTATTTTTTAATGGGAAACATAAATAGAACAATTATAAAATAATATGAAACAATACCAAACTTGAGTATTTTTTTAATGGAAGATTTAAATAGAATAACTATAAAATTTTAGAAAACAATATTAAACTTGAGTATTTTTTTAAGCAGGATTGCACACAGTAGATATGGAGAGTATGGAGGCTGAGAAAGGAAAAGGGGTTTGGGGTTTTTGTGCGTAACATAAGAAGCTAGTCGGCCTTATAAAACTAAAAACTCTATAACTTATATTCGAGAATTAAAATTTAAATTTTTTAATAAAATAAATAAAATACAACTAAAAAATTTCAACTTCAAACAACTAATGAATTAAAATGTAGATTGACATTAGCAAGCTAAATAAAAATAATATATTTATAAAACAATTAAAATCAAACATTTGTTGTATTATTAGGGGTTAAAGGGACAACATTTTTTGAGTTATCAAGTTTTTAAGATGTAACAATATGTAATTAAATACTTTTTCGGCAATTTGTATATCAATAATCATAAAATCATAATGAACTTATATTTATTTATTTGTGCTAATTGTATTGAAATTTTAACTTATCATTTCCTAAAAGGTTGGAAAACAATAATAACTACGTTGAATACCATAAAAAATAATAAGTTTTAAGTAATAATTATTTTAAAGGAAATTATTTATTAATTTATAACAGAAGAAAATTATTAAAATAGTTATTTTCAAAAAAAATAATTGTTTTCATTTTTCTTTTGTATATTAGAAAAGAAAAATATGGAAAGTTTAATGTTTAATCAATTACATATTTGGACCTAGAGTAGTAGATTATTTTGGGATAGATATTGTTTTTAATAGGGTTGAATACTTATCATGTGAATGGGTTGAATGTCAAGTACAAAAACTAAGTCTAAGATTCGCTATTGGGCTTGAAAAAAAAATCATGATGAAACATTATTAAACTTTATTATTTCTTTTTTAACCGAAGACTTGGAATGATTATAAACATCAAATTTTAGTTTTTTTTTTATTGAAAGGGATAGATAGAACAATTATGAAATTTATTTTGGAAATGGAACTTTCCTAACAAATGTTCTGGTCAGTTTTTGCGCACCGGCCAAGAAAGTGAACAACCAAACACCATCTAATCTCTCACTACAAACATGAAGCTATGTCTCAGAAAGTCCCTGCAGACGAACATCACTTGGGCTAAGTAGTGTCATGATTTAAACATGAATGAGTAGATTATCCACCATATTTTTCACATGTCTTACCAAATCACCACCACCCAAATGGTTAACAATATTAAACTTGAATATTTATTTTTTAATGGAAAACATACATAGAACAATTATAACATAATATGAAACCATACCAATCTTGAGTATTTTTTTAATGGAAGAGTTAAATAGAATAACTATAAAATTTTAGAAAACAATATTAAACTTGAGTATTTTTTTAAGCAGGATTGCACACTGTAGATATGGAGAGTATGGAGGTTGAGAATGGAAAAGGGGTTTGGGGTTTTTGTGCGTAACATAAGAAGCTGATCGGCCTTATAAAACTGAAAACTCTATAACTTATATTCGAGAATTAAAATTTAAATTTTTTAATAAAATAAATAAGATACAACTAAAATATTTCAACTTCAAATAACTAATGAATTAAAATGTAGATTGACATTAGCAAGCTAAATAAAAATAATATATTTATAAAACAATTAAAATCCAACATTTGTTGTATTATTAGGGGTTAAAGGGGTAACATTTTTTGAGTTATCAAGTTTTTAAGATATAACAATATAATTAAATACTTGTTCCGCAATTTGTATATCAATAATCATAAAATCATAATGACCTTATATTTAGTTATTTGTGTTTAATTGTATTGAAATTTTAACTTATCATTTTCTAAAAGGTGGGAAAATAATAACTACATTGAATACCATCAAAAATAATAAGTTTTAAGTAATAATTATTTTAAAGGAAATTACTTATTAATTTATAATAGAAGAAAATTATTAAAATAGTGATTGTCAAAAAATCAATTGTTTTCATTTTTCTTTTGCAAATTAGAAAAGAAAAATAATGGAAAGTTTAATGTTTTGATCAATTACATATTTGAACCTAGAGTAGTAGACTATTTTAAGCTAGGTATTGTTTTTAATATGGATACTTATCATGTGCAATGGATTGAATGTTTAGTATTTCTTTTTTAACGGAAAAGTTAGAATGATTATAAACATCAAATTTAAGTTTTTTTAATGAAAGGGATAGATAGAACAATTATGAAATTTATTTTGGAAACGAAACTTTCCTAACAAATGTTTCGGTCAATTTTCGCGCACCGACTAAGAAGGTATTTGGGATTTCATTTTGAAGTTAAATTTTTTTTTTTGCCAAAAATGACTTATTGACCTATGAAGGTGGGAAAATGAGTTTTAAAAAAAGTGTTTGGATTAGATTTTTAGTGACAAAAGTCAATAAGTTAATAAACTAAATATTGTTTGGCTTAAAATTGTCTTTTTTTTTTTTTTTTTTAGTCAAATAAGTTAAAAATCATTTCAAAAAGTCACAATTTGTTACATCTTGAAAACTCTTTTTCAAAGGCTAAAACAAAAATGAGTTTTAAAAATCATTATTGGGTATCCAAACACTTTTTTTTAACTTATTGACTTTTCAAGAAGTCAATAAGTTAATAAGGAGTTTTTAGATGAACAACTAAACACCATCTAATCTCTCGCTGCAAACATGAAGCTATGTCTCGGACTGAAGTCATTGCAGACGAACATCATATGGGATGAGTAGTGTCAGGATTTAAACATGAGTCAGTAGATTATCCATCATATCTTCCACATGTCTTACCAAATCACCACGACCCAAATGGTTAACAATATTAAACTTGAATATTTATTTTTTAATGTTTTAGAATAACTATAAAATTTTAGAAAACAATATTAAACTTGAGTATTTTTTAAGCAATTTCTATATGTAACCCCCCCCCCCCCCCCCTCTCTAAATGTAAGTGTAATAGTACTTGTACGTGATATCAAAACTATAAGTTTAATTAGAAGTGTATATTTAACTTTGTATTAGATAAACACCTTTTTATTGTTTTGCAAAAACTTAAACATACCAAAATGTTATAATGAAATACATATTGAAGCTTATATGCCTTTTTATTACCATTACTCTACTTATGGCATAACCATCAGATTGCAACATTAATCACATAAGAACAAAGACAATTTCACAGCATTAATCACATAAGAACAACGACAATTTCAGGTTGTTGTAGAGTATCTCAATAGAGTCGACCTCAGTCATGCATAGTAATGTTATGACCCAAAGATCTATAGATGTTTTTTTTAAAATTAGTTTTGTCATCTAAAAAGGGGTTGCGGCACAACTTCTTGTTTGTTTAGCTGCTACATCAATGTAAAACTTTTATGAAGTTAAATAAATTGAAAATTTCAGGAACAAAATTAGATAATAAAATAAAATAAAATAGTAAGGGGAAATATCATAGTATTTTTTTTATCAAAGAAACATAAATTACAACAAATATCAGAAAAGAAAAAGAAAAAAAAATACTGAAGAAGAAGAAGCTAAAAGTCTGATTTTTATCAAAGAAAGAGTATCACCAGGGTGACATCACAAGACTCGCTAGTATAATTATGTTGTGAGAAAACATTAGGGATGTAGATCGAATTGTATAAGCAGCAGAAAATATCAATGAAACAGTCGAATCTTGTGCAACAATTTGGTTCTAGTTTCTAATATACAATGTGATTAACATCCACTTGTTGGCATTGTCATTGTGTTTAGGGGAAAGTAATGAGGAACATTTGTATCCTCATGCTTTGAAAACAAGATTTGCAAGTTGTGTTAGGCATTGTTTTAATGAACGGAATTGTGTGAGAACTGATCCAAGACAATTTTTAGATGTTTATTCATGTAAGGAGGATATTTGTCACCTTGGCTGTGATGTGAATGTGAATGGTATTAAATTACTTTTCTTAGATGTTTTTAAAAACTAAGAAGTAATAAGTTGTTTTAGATAAGTAAAGAGTTACCGACTTTTAACCAAACACTAAAAATTTTGTTTATTAGTGGTGTCAAAATGTAATAAGTCAATAAACACTTTAAATAAACAATCTCAAGCACCCCTTAAAGTACACAACTTTTTAAGACAAAATAGTGAAATACTTCTTTAGTATTGTGAAAATTGCAACCACAATTGGCATGCTTAAAAAAAAAAAAAAAAAAAAAACTTGTAGATCAAAGTCAATATTGTTATTATCCTTTTGACAACAGTTCTATCCAATCCAGTCTGTTAATGTTACATAGTCTATGATTTATGTTACATAGTCTATGATTTTTGTTAACGATGCAACCATTTATAATCTGATTCAATTGTGTAGAACATAACCCAATATCCTCATGCTCTGAAACACACCAACTATCAATTCGAATGGAAAACTAATCAAAATTTTATTGTAATCAAAACCCTACACACATCACTAAACTTCCAAAATTATCGAAAACCAATAAAACTTAAAGAAAGCACACATTTTTCTTGTATTACAAGATTGAATTTATTGTACTGCATTTGACTTTGACTTTGACTGAAGATGGGACAAGGTGGATTAGACACCCGCCCTTGATCTCTAGTTTGTGAAAAAGACATGAATACCCTTTTCATCCCCATCATCAGGATAGCCCTAGAAAGCTTGTCTAGTCAAATTAACAAACAAAGCCTCAAGATTTTGCCATTATTTTTTCTTGAACAAGTAATGTGTAACCATCCAATCCTCTCCATTATTGTAACCGAATAATTCAGCAACTGAAATGAAGAATGTTCTCCAATAAACTGTCCATTTGACTGCTGAATCTTTCCCATATGTTGACTCCATTATCGGCTTTATTGATGCCATGTTTTTATCCATTCTCTTTAGCCACTCTTCACTAATATCATAAACAAAACCATCTCACAAATTAAAGGGGCTAAAATGTAAGATTCGAAACTACTAGGGGCTTAAGTGTAAGAAACCAGGCACATTCTTTGTTTACCTTGTTTGTGCATAATGTTTTCCATTCACAAGCCAGTGGTCAACTACAGAAACATCATCCTACAAAAATAATTAAACATCTATGAAGCCTTGTATTTATATTCAGATATTATTTTCTTAACAAGGGTATTTTGGTCTTTTACTAAGAATGGATTTTGAGAGATAACCTGAAAGTAAAGGAGAAGATTTGCTGAAGGCATTGTACCTCCACTGAAAAAGTACCTAGTTATCCAATCATCTTCACTCACATCCTGTGAAATTTGTTTATTTGAAATGTAAGGGTAAAACGGTCATTTAGTCTCGTTCAGACTGTTAATTCAGTCTAGAAAAGAAACACAACACTTTATCCAGACAAACATCCCTTAAGATTGGTATCGATGTCAACGGGAGAAAAAGGTGAAACAAGAAGTGACAAAGACTCGTTGTACAAAAGACGTTAATGCCCTCATACTCATCATAAATAAAAAAGTTTAGCATGCCTACCTCAAAGTGGTAAGCATATGTTTTATGGCAGAAGAAATGAACAAAGAGAAAAGCATCTTTTTTCATCCAATTTGATATCTTCTTGAGAAGATCTTTATAGTTTTTCATATGCTGTAAAAGCCAATAAAAAATCAAGCAAGATTAACAATAAACATTTTATTTATATTTTTTCATAAGAAATTTAACATGTTTTTACTTTTTATTATACCTCAAACATTTCAATTGAAAATATACGATCATATGATCCTTCCATTTCAAATGTGCTAATATCTGCCACAATTATCTCCACATTCTGCAGACCAAGTTTCCTGTATCAAAAAAAATAAATTATATTTTGTTATTGTTGAGAAAATAAATCATGGGAAATTTTGTAAAAAGTTAGGACTTACCCACACTGATCTTCAATGTGAGTTTTTTGGGTGACTGAATTGCAAATTCCAGTAACTTTACAATTACTAAACTTTTTAGCAATATATATAATTAAAGATCCCCAACCACATCCAACATCAAGAACAGTATGCCCATCTTTCAGTTGAGCTTTTTCACAGTAAAGCTCCAACATTGCCACCTCAGCATCCTCTAATGTGCTCAACTTGTCACGAAAATAACAACAGCTACAAAAAAATGCAACATACTTTCATTGATTTGTTTATTATAAAATCTAGCTAGTTATTTTATGCAATCTTGAATCAGAATTTGGAAAAAATGAAGAGATTGATACCTGTATTTGAAATTCTTCCCAAGCACAAGGTTGAAGAAGGAGGTAGGAAGCTCATAATGTTGAGTTTTAGCATCTTCTGTCTTCACAGCTATTGGCATTTCTTCTAATGCTGCAAGATAACCAATAATTTCACAAATAAATAAATGAATCATATATGTTCTTCCCAATTTTGGAAAGAAGACACTAAAACCGTGTTCAGTTACATAATTAGTCCCTCAAATTGGAGCATATTGTAATCGGACCCTTCAACCTTCCAAATAGGTTTCCAAATCGTCAACTTTTTGCTAAATTCGGGTTTTGACATTCCTAGAAATCAGTCTATTCCTTCAATAATCCATACACAGCTACTTTTGCTCCATAATTAACTCGAATTTAGTGCTAAGAGGAAGATTCGTAAAATTACATGTCTAATTATCCCAAATTTGGGAAAGTGAAAGTGAAACAAATGCGGTAATTAACTGAAATCGGTAGAACGATTCCAAATTAAAGGTACATTGGGTTTTGAGAACAAATAAGAGAGTTAGATTAGATAGATATGATCTTACAATGAACAAAAGCCATAAGGTCTTGGAGTTGTTCTTGAGAAGTGGGTTTGAAGCAGTTTCGAAGACGACCGGCTACAAGGAGACGAGTGAGCCTACGTATAACTGCGTCTGGAAGCAGATTGCGTTCGAGGGAAGTTAGCATCAGCTTCACGGTGGCGTTGTAGGGTACCTGTAGTAAGTTGCTCATTTCTGCGAATTTTGCGTTGAAGATAGGAGAAAGTGGTCGGAGAAGATAAGATTACAGTTAACTTATGGCGGGTGAAATTTAGACAAATAATTGATCTCACCAAACTTTTCAATTATTTATAGAGTAAATGACAGAAATAGTCCCTACTCAGGTATGGACCTATCTACAGTTTTTTTCAAGTTTTGGAAAATTAATGTCGACTGTCTTTATGGTTTTTAAATCGAGCACTTTTGGTCCCTGTAGTTGTTATCGTCTATGCCTCTCCCTTACTTTATAGCCATCACATATGTCATGTGAGGGCTTTTTAGTTTTTAGTCTTTTTCACCCCCCTCACGTTAACGTTTATATTATGAACCCATAACTAATTTGAAGAGTCGCCTTTTTAGTCTCTCTATCTCTATGTATATTATTAATATAATTGGTGCTTGATCACATAGTAAAATATATCTTAGTTTAATTTGTGCTTGATCACAAGAAATGAAGATGATGAACGTCTCGGTTTCAACTTTCAACTGATGCTTTATTATCCTCGTTAAATCCTCCAATTACATCATCCTCTAATTACATGAATAGTTTAACTTTGGTTTGCATGTTTTTGGACACTTTCTATAATGCATCAACCAAATCATAGGTTATATTTGGGTTTCATTATCTTCAATTGACGTTAAGAAAGAAGACAAAAGAACTAAACGGAAAGGGCGGTCATAAGCTATTAGAAGTTACATGTGGGCATTGGATGAAAATTTTCTTAAGCTAGAATTAGAGGAGGTTGGTCGACATTTTTTATGGTTTACTTTCACTGGTAAACACTATTCGGTAGAGTAACTATAAATGACTTAAAAGGGTAAGGAAAATTTTAAAATGTTCAAAAAAAATATCATTATGTTTTTTTAGTACAAAAAAAATACCTTTGAAATATATCATTTGTATAAAGTGTTATGTAACGACCCAAATTTTAAAAAGAAATTTCTCATTTTTAATTAGTCACCCATTTTCCATAAAACATAAAGGTTCCAATAATTGTTTTCAAACCACAAACATTACAACATTATTATTTTCAAAACATCAGAGTGTCCCCCAAACCAGATCGAAAAAGAGAGAGAGTGCAGGCCGCATCATCACGCCTTGCCTTTACCTTTGGGCTCCGATGTATCTGAAACAAATCCACAAACGGTAAGCTGAAAGCTTAGTGAGTCCCCTAGAGCATACCCCACACAAACCACACATCACATTAGCTATAAAGCTACCTCTACCACATATCACATGTCAATTAGTCATGAGCTATCTCTACCGTTAGCCACAAAGGCTATCTTTACCATCAACCATAAAGGTTGTCTCTACCATTAGCCATGAGGCCATCTCTACCATTAGCCATAAGGTTATCTCTACCGTTAGCCACGAATGCTATCTCTACCACATATCATGCACACATACATATCACACCTCTACATAACAAGTAAACCAACTATCACAAAATGGGCCGGCCTTGGTGCCTTAGACCCATTGGTATGGTGAGAAAACTCACCTCACAAAGCTGAATCGACAACTGAATTCAAGTATACCCTATGCTGCTCTTCCCAACTGCCTATAATCAATGAGTAAATAACTCAGCATAATCTCAAAAATACCACGAGGGTCAAAGTCAAAGTCCATAGTCAAGGTCAACAGTCCATATTGACCTTGACTCGTCGAGTACAATCATTCACTCGCCGGGTTCCCTGCTTAACTCATCGACTCGCCAAGTTACCCGAGGAACTCGTCGAGTTCCTTTATGTTTACAGCCGTAAACCACCAACCTTACTACCTTGGCCGTAAACCCTTGACCGTGAACGAGGAAACCCTCTCGACTCGCCGAGTCTCTTGCACGACTCGTCGAGTCCCTATTAGTCCATTATGTTTACGGCCCCTTTCAGTGGGACTCAAGGCCCCAAACTTCAGATCTATACTCTACTAGTGTGGATAACACATAAAGTTGCAAACTTTACGTGCATGCAAAGCCTCACATGGCCATAATCACCAAAACTAACCTTCAAACAAGGTTTTCATGCATGGAGAGAAAATAGGCTTAATAAAGGGTGCAACTTTATGATGTTTGGGACCTAAGGAGGTCCAGATCTAAAACCATATCCTTGTGATAGGTCCAGATCCAAGGTTGCTTCTATTTCCTCAAAGTTGGTCACAAATCTCAATTAGAATCTAGGCTCAAGGTAACAGATTCATACCTCAAATCAATGCCCAAGACGAACTAGATGCTAGATCTAGTGTTTTCCCCTTGATACTTCTTCTTCAAGCTTGGAATCCTCCCCAAAATCCCAAGGATAAGCTCCCAATTGATCTTGCTTCACTCTCAAGAGGGGGTGCAGCCGTAAACGTTCTTCTATGGTGCTAAGGGAGGCTACTGGGGCGGATAATGACGTTTATATAGGGGGCAAACCCCAAATTTAGGGTTTTCTTTAAACAGCTCGGACTCGCCGAGTCAACCCGTCGACTAGCCAAGTCAGTCCCGTCCCGCATTCCATGATACCACGACCCTACTCGACGAGTTGGTCTCCCAACTCGCCGAGTCCATGCATAAAACCTTTCCAAATTAAACCAGGTGTTACAAGTCTCCCCCACTTGAACTAGACTTCGTCCTCGAAGTCTGCTGACTCAAACAATTCGGGGTAATGCTCTTGCATCTCCTCTTCCGGTTCCCAAGTCCATTCGGAACCCTTCCGATGTTGCCATTGCACTTTCACCAGTCTTACTTCCTTATTTCGGAGAACCTTCATCTTCCTATCCAAGATGGCAACGGGCTTCTCGATGTAGTTCAAGCTCTCATCCACCTGGATATCACCCAACGAGACAACCGCAGCCTCGTCTGTGACACACTTCCGAAGTTGCGACACATGGAATGTGTTGTGAATCTGGCTAAGCTCCTCTGGCAGATCCAAGCGATATGCCACCTTGCCCACCCGGGCCGTGATCTTGAACGGGCCTATATACCGAGGCCCCAGCTTTCCCCTCTTCCGAAACCCGATGATCCCTTTCCAGGGCGACACCTTTAGCAACACGAAATCCCCCACCTGAAACTCAAGATCTGTTCGTCGTCGGTCAGCATAGCTTTTCTGACGGCTCTGCGCGACCCGCAACCGGTCGTACACTTGCTGAATCAACCCGGTAGTCTTGAGCACTACTTCAGTGCTTCCCATGACCCGATGTCCGATCTCATCCCAACAAACCGGGGTCCTGCACCTTCGACCGTATTGTTGGGTTTTGAGCATTCTAACACTCTTATGGTGTACATGCAACCCTATAAACCTTGGATCTATGTTTTCTCTATTATACATGCAAATATTAACTATTCCAAGGTTTCATCCTAACTAGCATATTATGAAGCACCTATACTACAAAGTTCTAGTTAGATGACATACCTTTTGATGTAGCTTGATGTCTTCAAGCTTTAAGAGCTTAGCCCCAATAGTGTGGAAGCCTCAACTGGAATCACAAATCACCAAAACACCTTGGAAGAACTTGAGAGAATATGTATGCACACTAAAATCGGCCCACTCTTATTTTCACACACTTGTGCCAATTTTGTGAGCCAAGGACCTATTTATATATTATGGAGGATTAGGGTTACATCCATGTAAACCCTAATACCCATGACCTTTCATTTACATAGGATCCATGGGTTAAAAGCTCCATGGACCATCCATGAAAGCTTAGCCCAACCTAAATGAACTTGGTCCATTCCATATATATAAGAGTCCATATTTAATTAGTTCTTTTTGATCACTTAATTAATTCTAAATTAATTCTTGATCAATACTAATTAAATAATATGATTCCATATTAATATATTAGAACTTATAATATATTAATATAAATCATAAATATACTATTCTCAAAAGACTATCCATATAAATTGTGTCGGTGAAGTGCAACCCAAATGGACCATGCCGGGTCGGGTCAAGTACATACCAAATATAGTTATGGACTTAGACATTAATCCAACACGTATAACATCTCGAACGGAGCTCGATCGATACTGGCATGATAACTGTTGTTATATGAAAACTCTGACAGTGGGAGATACGTATCCTAACTCCCTCCAAAATCCAACACGCATGCCCGCAGCATATCCTCCAGTGTCTGGATCGTTCTCTCACTCTGACCGTCGGCCTGGGGGTGGTACGCCGTGCTAAAATGTAGTTGAGTGCCCAGCTCCTCGTGGAATTTCTTCCAGAACCTGGATGTGAACCAAACATCACAATCAAAGACTACCGACACAGGAACCCCATGTCTAGCCACTACCTCACGCACGTAAATATCCGCCAACTTCTCTGCGGATATACTTTCTGATATCGGAATAAAATATACACTCTTCGTCAGTCAATCCACAATCACCCATATGGCATCCACACCCCTCGCCGTCTTTGGCAACTTCGTAATGAAGTCCATCGTGATCTCCTCCCACTTCCACATGGGAATGGGTAGCGGCTGGACCTTACCATGAGGCTGTTGATGCTCGGCCTTGACCTTCCTGCAAGTCAAGCACCGCTCTACAAACCAAGCGATTTCCCGCTTCATGCATGGCCACCAATAACTCAGCCTCAAGTCCCTATACATTTTCGTAGCCCCTAGATGTATAGAGAACTTGGACTTATGCGCTTCCTCTAATATCTTCTATCTCACTCCCCCGGTTACCGATACCCACACCCGGCCACACTGCGTCAAGAGACCACGACTATCCTTAACAAACAAAGGATATTGTCCTCAAATCCTCTCTACCTTCCAATTTTCTTTCTTCACTCCCTCGACCTGAGCCTCTTTGATCATCTCCAACAATGGAGAGATCACCGTCATCCTCAAACACACATTTCCAATCGGGGAACCAGCCGTCTTATGGCTCAAAGCGTCGGCCACTACATTGGCCTTCCCTGGGTGGTATAGAATCTCGCAATCATAGTCCTTTAGCACGTCCAACCACCTTCTTGATGGGTTTTAAGCATTCTAACACTCCTAAGTGTACATGCAACCCTAGAAAACCTTGGATCTATGTTTGTCTAAAATACATGCAAAATACTTTTTCCAATGTTCATAATCCTATCTAGCATACATGGGGAACTTTGAACATAAAAGATGGCTAGAATTACATACCTTGTAGTTGATTTGATTCCTTGAAAAACCTTGAGAGCCTAGCACCCCAAGTGTGATGCCTCAAATGTTTCACACAACACCAAGTGCTTTGGAATGACTTTGAGAGAATGTAGAACACTTCTAAATTCGGCTTTCCCTCTTGTCTCTCTAGTGTAGCCGATTTTGGTTGCTCTAAGTATGCTTATATAGTATGTTGCATTAGGGTTACACCATGTAAACCCTAATGTAACATGGCTCTTCATTTCCATGACCCATGGGTTTGTAACTCCCATGGAGTATCCTATGGACCTTAGCCCAACTTGATAATTCATGGACCATCTAGCCCACTATACAAGTATGGATGATTTACACAATCAACCCATATATTTAATTAGTCTCCTTTTGATCACTTAATTAATTCTAGATTAATTCTTGATCAATACTAACTAAATAATATTATTAATATATTAGAACTTATAATATATTAATAAACCACGAGTGTTATTTCTCTCATTTAGTCTATCCAAATTCATGATGCCCTGCAACCCAAATGGACCATGCCGGGTCGGGTCAAGTACATACCAGAAATAGTTATGGACTTAGACACCTTATCCAACAGTCTCCCACTTGGATAAGTCTAATAACTATAACTACAAGTATAACTTCAGGAACGGATCAACAATCGTAGCTCTTTTCAAGGTCTCTCGGAACTGAGAAGATGATGATACGCCATTTAAGATAAGTGATCATATAATCCTCTGTTCTAGATATCAGCCGGACAAATACATGGAACACTGTCTTACTTATTGTCCAACAGTTTGTTTCCCGATTTCCGATTTGTTTGATATAGAACTTAATTGAACACATCAACTTAGTTCTGACCAGGCCCGGTACATAGATCAAAACAAAATCATCGAGGGTGTTGGGGTACAAAGTTTTCCATGAATGACTTTGTAAGGTTTGACTTTTGTAAAACCCACTTTCATGTGGAGTATTAGCCTTTTGACTTGAGATAGAGAGTGAGAGAGAGACATGTAAACACCTCTATATAAGGTGGGTTCATACCACTTGTAGAGGTGTGCTTGAGAGATGTAAAAGTGAGTGTGTAAGTGTGTGTTATTTATGTAGTCTAGATCTAGATCCTTTTTGTGTAACACCATATACAATCAATACATCTCTTGAACACCCAAATCACCATGTTCATTGTGCAAACTTTAATTCCGCATGCCAAACCATATTCTTATGTCACAACAATTGGTATCAGAGCGGGTCTTCAAGATCAACGTGATTTTTGAAGAACGATTCTCGGTTTGGAAACTTTTGTCACAATTGGAGCAATTTTTGGTGAGTCTCTCTCTATGATCTCTCTTAATTTCATTGAATCGTGCGTTGCGTTTTTGATTTTTGATCATTTTGATTCATTGGATCAAATTTTTTCTTGAAAAACCCATTTGTTGTGATCCAATAATTTTTTCGTTGATCAAGTCCCGATCCAATCTTATATTCGTTTGTTCGATTCGATTTTCAAAATTGCTAAGTGTTCATTTAAATCGAGATTTAAGCATTCATGTCTATTTTTAACCCAATCTTGAGTTACTGTTCGTTTTATCATCATAAAGCCCAAATTCAATGACAATTTGTTGATTATCAATTCATAAGCCCAATCTTCAGTGCAATACTGTTCATAATCGGTTTACTTTAAGCCCATTAATATTTGTTTTGATCCGATATCAGTTGATATTAATCGGATATGAAGTGTTGCTCTTATTCATCCTTATACGCTTAAAGGACTTGTACTCTTCCTTTTCTTGATTGTTTATTGAGTCGAACGTGACTGTTTTTCTTAGCAATTGTCATATATAAAATCTATCTTGTGAATCGATTCTATCTAGTTTGTATAAACTTAAAATCGATTGTGATCAAGACGTTGATTGTAGATTCAATTTCAAAAGTCAACCGAGAAAAGTCAATATCGTATTTCAACTGATGAAGGTTGAGTTCGATTGTTCAGATCGAAATTGATTCTATCTGTAAATTTTTTTTGGGTTAATGATGATTTTGATTCTAATTTCGAGAGATCGATTGAAATTCGAAAGTTGGAATCGAAGGGTTAGCAAATGGCTATTAACGATGAAGTCAAAAGGCAGATATCGGTTGTTTTTAATCGATTGTGTGATGGATTCGTTTGTGATCGAAAATTGTCAGATTTTGGGTATGTCGATGTCTCTTGACGGGAATAGTTGGTGTTAAGATTCGAATGATTTTGTGTGGGTCAGTGAATGAAATCGAAGCAGGAAATAACTATGAATGGGTTTCAAAGACGATGGTCAAAGAACAAAGTCTTGTTATTGGGTTTGATTTCAATGTTCAAGGGATGAAGTGATTGAAGATAAAGGCAGTCGAAATTGTGATTTAGTTTGAATGATAAAAGCGAAGGCTGCTAGTTGATCGAAATTTTTGATGAAATCGACTGTTTGGACGGAAATTGTTAGTCAAGATTTCGAAGGTTTGATAACTATTGTTTGATTTGGAGACTTGAAAATTCGTTTTTGAAGTCGACTTGGAGTATATGTCGATTACTGATTTGTGATTTCGAATTGGAAGTCTTGGGTTTCACAGTCGATGAATTGATGTCAAACTTGTGTTCAAATACTGTATTTCAGTTCGCATAAGGGTTGATTTGGGATCGATAGTCGATGGGTCTGTAAAAGCAACGTCGACTGGGAAGATTACTGGTTTGTGATTGGGAAGTCAATTGGAGTCAATAGTCGAAGCCTGAGTTGATTTTGATTTCGTTGATCGATGGTCGATAGATGGGTTTAAGTGTTTGAAGAACGAATTGGGAAGATGATTTTGGTGCTCTGATTGAACGAAGAGTTTTGATCACAATGGTCGAAAATTGGGTTGGGGAAATGAAGGTTTTCGTGTTGTCGTGACTGGATTAACGAAATTGTGAAAAAAAAAATTTGATTTTGGGATGAATATACGAACTATAAGAACGAAATGTCGATTCAGAGGTATTCAGAGGTTACTGTTCATTAAGAGGCTTCGAATGCCTTCGAATTCGTGTGTTTGGGTTGTGATTTCGTGTGAATTGAGGAAAAAGAAAGAAATGTTTCGAAAATGGTCCTTGAAGATTCGCATGTTTGCCACCTGATAATTTCGTACGAAGCCTTGCAAAATTTCGTATGAATTGATCAAAATTGCGAATGTTTTAATCAAAAAGCAGAATTTTCGAATTCAGCCACTAAACTTTCGAATATTTGGCAACCTCAACAATTAATTGAAGTTTCGAATGTTTGACACTTTTCACCCAAATTCGAAAATTTTCTAAAATTTCGAATGTTTGGACAACTCTTCGTATGTTTGGTGCACAATGGCAGAATTTTCGAAAATGGTCCCTGAGACTTCGAATTTTTGGCAGTTTGCACCCAAATTCGAAAAAGGACTGTTTTTACTGAAAATTAAAGAAAGTGCGTTTCAGGCCCTACAGTTTGTGCAAATTGACGCTTTTTACCCAGATTTGAAAAAGGGGGAGAGTTTTGCATATTTTGCTGTTTTAGGCACACCGGGTCACTGCAGAATTTTGAAATTGACAATTTCTACCTATTTTTGAGAAATTTTGTCAAAGGCAGTCCGTGAACGAAGCTAAAAATTCAATATTTTTTGGATTTTTCGGATTGAAGCACAAAGTTTATGCCACATGTTAAGGGGGAGTGTTGACACGAAAAATTCTGAATAGAGCACGTTCTCTTTCCTTGAAGGTTTTATAATCAAATTTCGATTATAAAAAGGGGGAGAAATTTATATGGAAATTCGAACTTGAATTTTTCATATTACGCGGATTTGAAGACCGAAGTGACCTTAATTTTTGAAGCTTACGAAAGGATGAAATTGGAAGTTCGGAAGTGATGTATACGAAATGGGTTTGGTTTTATTGATGATTTTTGGGGTGTGCTTTATGCTCAACTTTTGGTGATCAATTTGGAGTTTAAGAAGCTCGTGATCATTCATTGATGCTCGGTTTGTATGGTTTCACATCCTAGAGCCCAAATTGAAGAATCATGGAATAATTGAAGATTGAAGTTCGTTTCGACATGTGTCACACTTGAGGCTCGGATCGCATAGTTGCTCGATTTTGGAAGATTTGAAGTGGGTCATTCATTCCTAACTTTGAGGGGGAGAATGTTGGGGTATAAAGTTTTCCATGAATGACTTTGTAATGTTTGACTTTTGTAAAACCCACTTTCATGTGGAGTATTAGCCTTTTGACTTGAGATAGAGAGTGAGAGAGAGACATGTAAACACCTCTATATAAGGTGGGTTCATACCACTTGTAGAGGTGTGCTTGAGAGATGTAAAAGTGAGTGTGTAAGTGTGTGTTATTTATGTAGTCTAGATCTAGATCCTTTTTGTGTAACACCATATACAATCGATACATCTCTTGAACACCCAAATCACCATGTTCATTATGCAAACTTTAATTCCGCATGCCAAACCATGTTCTTATGTCACAACAGAGGGGCCCAGATATCGCTTCTAATCCAAGAAGGAACAGATAAACTTTGACTCATATGCTTGTTCTACTACTTGTTGAATCACACACAAACGCACGTTTTATAACATCGAGTTACCAATGTGGTTTTGTACGATCAATGCATAACTAACTCATAGGCAACAATTCATATCTCTAGGTTTGAAGAATTATATGATATTACCGTCGCGCGATCACTTGAGATAAATTCCATGAAGTGATACCAGCGAGCGTGGGTTGAATTCAATACTCAGAACTTATGAGCACTCATGAGTGTTGAGGCCATGTCCAACATCTTAAACCTCTACAACCAACTCATGACAGTCTTATATCATACCAACTTCCAACATATGACCGACTGTGGATAATTTGAATAATATATAAAACACAACATAAATATTCTGGAAGTCAAAACATGCAAAAGAAATAATAGTAAACGATTGACAAAAGATAGCAACACTTTACTCATAAATAAACACAACTTTTATTCATCATCAAATGTCAATTACACTTTACAAATTTCAAGACTATCTAACTACTAAAACTAATATCATCCTTCGGCCCTATGCTCCTTGCGTGCTGGAGATGCTTAGCCCTACTCAGTCCCTTCGTGAGGGGATCTGCTGGGTTCTCATCTGATGATACCCTCTTTGCCACGAGGAGTCCTTCTATTCGATGTCTGATGAAATGGTATTTTCTGTCAATGTGTCTGGATCTCCCATGATCCCTTGGTTCCTTGGCTAAGGCAACTGCACTTTCACTATAACAAAAAATTTCCATAGGCTCCTTTATAGCTGGTACTACTCCAAGGTCTCCAATGAAGTTCTTCATCCATATTGCCTCCTTTGATGTCTCGCTTGCCGCTATATACTCTGATTCGCAAGTTGAATCAGCCATTGTCTCCTGCTTGGAACTTTTCCAAGTAATTGCTCCTCCGTTTAAGGTAAAGACCCAGCCCGACTGAGAGCGGAAATTATCCCTATCAGTCTGGAAGCTAGCATCACTATACCCTACAACTCTCAAGTCATCACTCCCACCAAGGGTAAGGATCCAGTCCTTAGTCCTTCGCAGGTACTTGAGAATGTTCTTTACCGCAGTCCAGTGAGCCTTGGCAGGGTTCCCCTGATATCTGCTGACCATGCTCAAGGCAAAGGCCACATCAGGACGAGTATAAGTCATAGCATACATGATCGATCCTACAGCAGAAGCATAAGGTACTCGACTCATTTCTGCTATCTCAGCCTCGGTACTCGGGCTCTGAGTCTTACTCAATCTGGCGTTACACTGGATAGGTAACTCTCCCCTTTTGGAATCCTGCATGCTGAACCTCTTCAACACCTTATCCAAGTAAGTACTTTGACTAAGACCAATTAGCCTTTTACTCCGGTCTCTCATAATCCTTATCCCTAGAATATAGGCAGCTTTTCCTAGGTCTTTCATAACGAAACACTTCCCAAGCCAGGATTTCACTTCCAGCAGGGTTGGAATGTCATTTCCTATGAGTAGTATGTCATCCACATACAGTACCAAAAAGCTAACTATACTCCCACTAGCCTTGACATATACACAAGATTCATCTTCACTCCTCGAAAAGCCAAACTCTTTGACTTTCTCATCGAAAAAAAGATTCTATCTGCGAGGTTCTTGTTTCAATCCATAGATGGATTTCTCAAGCTTACACACTCTATTAGGGTACTCTGTACTGACAAAACCCTCTGGCTGACACATGTAAACATCCTCAGCCAACTTTCCATTAAGGAAGGCGGTTTTGACATCCATTTGCCATATTTCATAGTCATGAAATGCGGCAATGGCTAACAATACCCTAATAGACTTAATCTTGGCTACTGGTGAAAAGGTCTCATCATAATCAACTCCTGGAGTTTGAGAAAAGCCTTTTGCAACTAGTCGCGCCTTATAAGTGTGCACATTACCATCCATGTCGGTCTTCTTCTTGAAGATCCATTTGCACCCAACTGTCTTACGACCTGGTACATTGTCAACCAAGTTCCAAACTTGATTGTCATACATGGACTGTATCTCGCTGTGCATTGCCTCTTTCCATTTAGCAGACTCGGGGCCTGCCATGGCTTCCACATAACTGTTAGGTTCATCCAGACTTACCAGTGTCTCATCACTGATAAGTGTCTCACTTTCCGCAGTAATATGGAAACCATAGTAGTGCTCAGGTGCATTCCTAACTCTCGTGGAATGCCTCAGAGGTACAGACTCGTCAATTGGAACAACATGAGTTTCCTCCTCAAGTTGACTGCTAGGGTTTGAGGTTCCTTCACCACTTGTCTCTTGAGTTTCTTCAAGGTCAATTTGCCTCCCACTGTTTCCTTGGCTTATGAACTCTCTCTCTCTCTCGAAAGACACCCCTCCTTGCTACAAAGACCACATTCTCACTAGGTCTGTAGAAGAGGTAACCAAAGGATTTCGGTGGGTAGCCGATGAAAATACACCTTTCACTTCGAGGTTCGAGCTTATCGTGAGTCTCGCGTCTCACGAAAGCTTCGCAACCCCAAATCTTGATGTGGGCTAGATTATAAACTTTTCCAGTCCACATCTCATGAGGTGTTTTGGCAACCTTCTTTGTAGGGACCAGATTAAGGATATGGGCGGCAGTCTCTAAGGCATACCCCCAGAAAGAGATTGGTAGCGAAGCTCGACTCATCATGGAACGAACCATGTCCAACAAGGTGCGATTACGCCTCTCAGCCACAACATTTAACTGTGGTGTCCTGGGAGGTGTCAATTGTGAGACAACCCCACATTCCTTAAGATAGTCGAGGAACTCTGTGCTAAGATACTCACCACCACGATCGAATCAAAGCATCTTAATGTTCCTGCCCAATTGATTCTCTACTTCCTGTTTAAACTCTTTAAACCTATCGACAGTCTCTGACTTATGCTTGATTAAGTAGACATATCCATATCTACTATAATATATGTAAAAGTCACATAATAATGATTAGCATCCCTTGTGGCAGTTTTGAAGGGTCCACACACATCTGTGTGTACTAGATCCAACAAACCTTCACCCCTAGCACATGAACCTGTGAAGGGTGACTTTGTCATTTTTCCAAGTAAGCATGATTCACAACTATCATCTGACTTCAGGTCAAATGACTCCAAGACTCCATCCTTTTGGAGTTGGCCTATGCGTTTCTTGCTTACATGTCCAAGACGACAATGCCACAATGATGTTTTATCCAAGTTATTATCATTAGTAGAATCAATACACAACACATTATTTCCTAAGTTATCTACAACAGACACAGCTTCATACACACCATCACAAGGTAATGCTTTAAAATAAAACACATTATTAAAGAAAGCATTTATTCCACCAACTTCATTATCAAAAGAAAAGGCAAACCCTTGTTTGTACAAAGCATGAAAGGAAATAATATTTCTTGCCATTTCAGGAGAGTAACAACATTTATTCAAATATAAAGTAAACCCACTGCTTAGCAACAAAGTATAAATTCCAATCTTGGTGACAGGTGTAACTTTCCTATTTCTCATGATCAAGTTTATCTTTCCCATGCTCCACATTCTCACTTCTTCTTAGTCCCTGCAAATCAGAACAAATATGAATACCACAGCCGGTATCAAGGACCCAAAAGTTAGAATAGGGTGAGTCATTAGATAATATAGTGTAAATACCTGCATGGTTGGGTTTTACTTTCCCATCCTTCAGATCTTGCTGGTACATTGGGCAGTTCCGCTTCCAGTGCGCCTTTTTATGGCAATAGAAGCATTCAGCCTCTTTTGGGTCAGAAGAAGGAGTGGCGAAACCTTTCTTGGTTCCACTTGAAGAGGAGCCATCAAGGGTCTTACCCTTGGTACCCTTCGAAGGGTTCTTCCTCTTTTTCCCTCTACCTTTCCCGATTGCCAGGACAGGTTCGGAGTTTGGAGTAGGAGTAGGAGTGGTAACAACCGACTTTCCTTTAAGACCACTTTCGGCGGTCTTCAAGAGTCCTTGAAGTTTGCTGAGGGTGACTTCTTCCTTGTTCATGTGGTATGTCATGCGGAATTGATCATAACACGATGGTAAGGAGTGCAAAATGATATCTATTGCCAACTCCTCGGGGAAGTTCACATTAAGTTTCAGCAAGCGATCCACATACCTTTGCATTTTCTACATGTGGCCCATGATGGGTTCACCATCCTTCATCCTGGTTGTGATCATGGAGGAGATGATTTCATATCGCTCTTGACGAGCACTCTGATGGTACCGGTCCATCAAATCCTGGTGCATTTCAAAAGGATAGTAGTCCTCATAGGACTTTTGGAGCTCGGCTGTCATAGTGGCCATCATGATGCATGCCACTTTGGTAGCATCTCTTTCATGTGCCTCATATTCAGCAAGCTCTTCAGGGGTAGCAGTCGGCTCGGGTACCTTAAGCTCCTTGTCGAGAACATATTCTTTGTTCTCATACCAAGTGACCATCCTGATGTTCCTGATCCAATCTGTAAAGTTGGATCCATCAAAGATGACTCACCCACAAAGGTTCATGAGAGAGAAGGAGCCGGTAGGGTTTGAGCCAGAAGCAGCATTGTTGGAAGACATCTGAAAAGAAGAAAACAAGTTTAGATTAGATATAAAGATAGTCCTTAATAAAACACCCGAATGTAATATTAAGGCTATGATCTAATCACAATATATTATAAATTAGAAGAGGGATGCCGTAATCTAAGCTAAAACATATTTGAAAGGTAGGTGAATGGCGATTCACCAATTTCCACCATGAAAAACGAAATATATAAATTATTAGGTTTTATTTGGTTTTAGAAACTCCTAGATTCTTTTGAGATTCATTGAACTTTTCAATGGCATGTTTCAATCTCGAGTGTGCCCTTCATGTTTTGTGACAGGGATACCGAGGATCACAAAACAAGGTGTGAAGTAACCATGCAAATTACTTGGTACCCTTAATGTGTTTCACTTAATCGATGTGCCGGTTAACCACACGCGCTCTACCGACCTATGAAAAACCTTAAGTTACCCTTTTTCTACCTTGTTAAGTCCAAGTTATTGTGCCAGTTAACCACACACGCTCCACCAACGACTTAATCAAAGTGCAAAGTGTAATTTCATGGGTTAGCGCCTTATTCACATTTTCCTAAAGTAACTAAGATTGGGAATTTATAAAAACATTTAGTTACTTTATAATAATCATTATACTTTTAATGAGAAATTTAAGTCATTGTCCTACCCGTTCGGCTAACGACCCTCCACCAGTCAAGGAAGCGGTGGGTGAGAGTGGACACCCATTAAGCTGCCATTTTATAGGAAACAACCTTATACCCCCCCTTATAGACCGACTTCGTGAATGAGGCCTAATAACGGTAAAACGACTTTGATCTTATATATATATATATATATATATATATATATATATATATATATTATTAACTTATAATATTATAAAGTATAAGGGTTGAATTTTAACTTTTAAAATTCTAGGGGTTGGAACTAAAGTTTATTAAGATGACTTTACATGTTCCAAAACTTGAGGGCAAGTTTTGTAACTTTACAAAACCTTTTAATTCATAACTTATGAGTTATTAAAATGAAGACTCTTCATTTTTGTAACTTATGTGTTCTTTTAGTGGATTTAATACAAAGAGACTTTTAGTTATCCATAACTTGAGGACAAGTTATGGACTCCATTAAAAACACATAAAGATCATGAATTCAACGTTAAACAAGTAATTCCTATGATCTATCAAGAACTCATAAGAACATGAATAATCATATCAAAATTTTAAGAACATATGAACACATATAATCATGTAATTTTGATATTAGCCATTGTAAATGGATTAGAACAAAAATTACACCAACTAAAACAGATTTTAAAACATCAAAACAGTTTAGGGTAATGTTTGTAGTCCATTTCCAATAGCAAAAGTCGAAAATCTGCACTCTGCCTAGCCAACTCGTCGAGTGCATAAACTGACGCCGAGTTGGTTGAAGTTTCGCTTGGACTCGTCGAGTCCCCCCATGGACTCGGCGAGTCCCCTATGCAGACAGCAAAAAAATCGACTTTTCCAGCTATTTTGCATCAAGTATCAACAAACAAGCCTAGGCTCTGATACCACTGATGGATTTTGAGCATTCTAACACTCCTAAGTGTACATGCAACCCTAGAAAACCTTGGATCTATGTTTGTCTAAAATACATGCAAAATACTTTTTCCAAGGTTCATAATCCTATCTAGCATATATGGGGAACTTTGAACATAAAAGATGGCTAGAATTACATACCTTGTAGTTGATTTGATTCCTTGAAAAACCTTGAGAGCCTAACACCCCAAGTATGATGCTCAAATGTTTCACACAACACCAAGTGCTTTGGAATGACTTTGAGAGAATGTAGAACACTTCTAAATTCGGCTTGCCCTCTTGTCTCTCTAGTGTAGCCGATTTTGGTTGCTCTAAGTATGCTTATATAGTATGTTGCATTAGGGTTACACCATGTAAACCCTAATGTAACATGGCTCTTCATTTCCATGACCCATGGGTTTGTAACTCTCATAGAGCATCCATGGAGTATCCTATGGACCTTAGCCCAACTTGATAATCCATTGAGCATCTAGCCCACTATACAAGTACGAATGATTTACACAATCAACCCATATATTTAAGTAGTCTCCTTTTGATCACTTAATTAATTCTAGATTAATTCTTGATCAATACTAACTAAATAATATTATTAATATATTAGAACTTATAATATATTAATAAACCACGAGTGCTATTTCTCTTATTTAGTCTATCCAAATTCATGATGCCATGCAACCCAAATGGACCATGCCGGGTCGGGTCAAGTACATACCAGAAATAGTTATGGACTTAGACACCTTATCCAACACTTCTTTGTCTCATGTTGAGGTTCTGTTGGTCCATCAAATACTTTAGACTCTTGTGGTCGGTGTAAATGGTACACCGCACCCCATGTAATACCCGTGTTTCTAGGCTAGGCATTAATATTGACGTGATAGTCTAGGTTAACCTTTGTGACTCATTTTGAAGAAATGAAAAGGAATTATGTGAATATTATGTGTTTTATGCTTAATTACTAGGAGTTAATTAATTAAGAATAAAAATGAGCATTGAAAATAAATATTAGATAAAGCCGATATTTATTAAGAAAGTTGTAGTGGTCGTGACAAGGATTATGGATATATAAAGAATGCCGAAATCCGAGTTATAACGAAGAAGTTATGACCTGTCGAAGTTTCGCGACAAACCGGCACGGTGCCGAATGTCGTAAAAAGTGAGTTTTTGATAAACTACTTTTTAGCCTTAGTGATCTAAACGAAACTTGTAGTGTTTGTTGAGTAGGTACAAAAAGAACGCCCAAATCTGACTTCATATGAGGAAGTTATGATTTTTCGAAGTTTCAGCTTAGCAGTAGACAGCTAAAAACTCGAATTTTAGATCGAGTGATTTTTAGCCGACACGACCTAAATGAGAATCAAAGGTCTCGTCATTAGTAGCACAACGGTAAAAAGTCTGACGAAAACGGACGTCGGATGAAGAAGTTATGAAATTTTAACGGATTTCCTGTCCCGGTCTGTTAAAAATAATAATATAAAAATTAAAGTCAAAATTAGTCGATGAAGTCTAAATGAAAGTTGTAGAGCATAATTTTACCTACGCGTGCATATAAAGAACGTCAAAAACGGAGCTCGTATGCGAAAGTTATGGATTTTAGAAGTTTTGGCGCGAAAACCGAGAAATTTTGCATAGGTGGCTTCGGCCACGTCACCTTCGCTTAGAACGTGCCACGTGTCCGAAATTGGTGAGTCATACGAGCCACGTGTCCGAGCTGCTGAGTCATCCGATCTCGTGAGCTGATCCGAAGTGGTCCACTGAGAAGGCGACATGTACCCTCTTTCACGTGACCGAGCCCTCGCATGAAGCTACAGACACCCCCTACTTCGAACCTAGACCTCGGTCCAGTAAGAAGCTGCCAACAAGCCTTCGCATGCGCAGCCATGTGCGAGCCCACGTGCCACCTGGAGGCTTCTCAGCCCTCCGATCAGAAGCTTCTCCCTATAAATAGAAGGCTGCGAGCCTTCTCGGATATTTTTAAGAAATTGCCACTTTTAGCCCCTTTCTTCATATTTTCTTCATTGTAACATCCCCCGAAGCCCCGGTATCAATTATAACCCCCAGAATACGCCACGAAGTGCTCGAGAAGCCCGAGAAATTTATCTTTTCGGTTTCGAAGCCCGACCTTCGCAGAGCCCGATTTCTAAATAAAACTCCCGGTTTTATTAGAAACGAACGTTTTAGGAAACGAATTGCTGCCCGATTATCATCAAATCATGTGAGTGTGTAGTTACTTTCACTTTACACATAAATATGAAGTATTTACCTTAAAATACGTGTTATGTGTAAATATATTAATTGTTTATTTGAGGTGACTGTTGAACAGATGTTTTATACAAGTTTTAAACTGTATATGTATTTTATCTACAAATATGTTGGGTAGAACATGGGTAGACGAAATAGTCGGTGTGTGTTAAAATGGTGAGAGGCCTCGGTGTCGGTGTCGGTGTTGGTGTTGTTGTTGTTGTTCTTGGCGAAGTCGTCTATCGGAGTATAGATGACGACCACAGACTTTTCTAGACAGTCCAGTGGCACACTAGCAAGTTCGCAACTTGTAGGTGTTGGTGAACTAAATGTTCGCTGGCGTACTCCAATCCCCCTCATGGTTGCCTTTAGGACATGTATGGCTGAGGAAACCCCTTAGCAGTAGTGTCCATCCCAATCATATTCCTTAGGACAGGTCCCTTGTGATAGGTGTTTAGGGACGTAAAGTGAGGACAACGGGAATGGGTAATCAGGGTTATTGTTGATTGGTGAACTTAATAAGTTATTATTATTGTGGGTTGAAAACCCTATATGCTCACCAGGCTCCCAAGCCTGACCCACTCAACTTTTTATGATTACAGGTAGTAGACCCCGAGCATAGTCGGAGGACGATGAGAGATTTTTGGATTATAGGCCAGTAGTTGTAAATAACTGTTGAAAGGCTTATAATGTCTTGTTTATGCTTTTGATATGTATCGGAACATGACATCCCGAGGTTTTGATATGAAATAAAACTATACATTTCTTATAGAAAGGTTTTGATAAACTTTTATCATGTTTTGTTTTGGGGACCTATTCCGCAACATCTTTTGAAAAGATTTCTCTGATTTTATTTTAAAAAGCATAAATTAAATCGGTCTTTTCTGGCCGAGAAATTAGGGGATGTCACACCCCATACAAGTAATGCCTCCAAATCTTGAGGGCAAACACCACTGCCCCCAGTTCCAGATCGTGAGGAGGGTAATTTGCCTCATGCGGCTTCAACTGTCGCAAGGCATATGCTATCACGTGCCCTCTCTGCATCAGTACCGCACCTAACCCTGAAATTGACGTGTCACAGTACACCACCAGATCGTTTAATCCCTTTGGCAGTACGAGGATAGGAGCCTCACACAATCTCCACCTCAAGGTCTCGAAGGCCAACTGCTGATCCATACCCCACCGAAACGTCACATTCTTCTTGGTCAGACGGATCAATGGCACAACAATCTAGGAGAAGTCCTGGATAAATCTCCGATAATAACCCACTAGACCCAAGAAGCTATGAATCTATGATGCATTTTTCGGTACTTCCCACCGCATTACAGCCTCAACCTTGGCTGGATCAACCGAAATACCCTCCTGCTTGATGATATGCCCCAAAAATTATACCTCTCGTAGCCAGAAATCACACTTGGAGAACTTGGCATACAACTTCTCCGCCCTTAGGGTCTCCAACACCTCTCTTAAGTGTTGTTCGTGCTGCTCTCTGGTCTTAGAATAGACCAGGATATCGTCAATGAAAGCAATCACCGACCGATCCAACATCGGTCTACACACCCTGTTCATAAGATCCATGAATGCTGTTGGGGCATTGGTGAGCCCAAATGACATCACTACAAACTCATAATGCCCATACCGAGTCCTGAAATCCGTCTTCGGTATATCCTCATCCCGAATCCTCATCTGATGGTATCCCGACCGAAGATCAGTCTTGGAAAACCAAGACGCACCCTGCAGCTGATCGAACAAATCATCGATCCTTGGCAACGGATAACGGTTCTTCACCGTTAGCTTGTTCAGCTCCCTATAATCGATGCACATCCTATGCGATCCATCCTTCTTTATCACGAAAAGAATCGGCTCTCCCCACGGGGAACTGATCGGATGAATGAACCCTCGGTCTAGTAGCTCCTGAAGCTACTTATAGAGTTCCCGCATCTCTGGTGGTGCCAACCGGTATGGTGCCTTTGCTATTGGAGCGGCACCCGACACCAAGTCAATGCGAAACTCCACCTGCCTCTCCGGAGGCACTCCTGGTAAATCTTCAGGGAAAACATCCCGAAAATCCTGAACAACCGGCACACTGCCTACATCCTTCTTGATCTCTACCCTTGTATCCGAGATATAAGCCAGGAATCCCGAACAACCCTGCTGCAGGAACCTCCTAGCCCTCGTAGCCGAACAGGGGATCGGCCCCCGCGATGCCCTATCACCATGTATCACCAGTTCTCCCCCACTTGGGGTTCGAACCCTCACCAAATGATGCTCACAGACAATCATGGACCCGTTGGCCCCCAACCAATCCATTCTGATAATCACTTTCAGCCCTTGCAACGGTATCGGGACTAGGTCAACACGGAATCCCTCACCAAGCACATTCAGGACACAGTCCCGATACACCCTCGCAGCACTAATGGTGCGGCCATCTGCAATCTCCACCTCGAGCGGGGAATCTAAAGTTCCCGGCGTTTCCCGAAACTTCTTGCTAAGCGCAAGAGATACAAACGATCGGGTAGCACTCGAATCAAATAAGACGTGAGCAGACATACCATTGACCAAAAAGGTCCCTATACAAGTATATAATATACATAAGCGAAACAGATCCATGGAGTAGAGAAGAATGAATACGTACCAGCCACAACGTCTGGCGCTCCCCGTGCCTCCTCAATAGTCAGCTGAAATGTCCGGCTCTTTACCGTTGGAGTATCCGCCTTAACAGGGCGGCCATCGGTAATCCTCATTGTGGCGGGCACAGGCGCTGTCACCGCTCCTCCTCCTCCCTGCAACTTTGGATAGTTGACCCGCTTATGGTCGGTTTGGTTGCAGTGAAAACAGATTAAGCCCTTCGCGGGACAGTCCCTGCTCATATGGCCCTGCTGGCCACATGCATAACATCCCGAGCCTGCAATACGACAAGCTCCACTGTGTAACCGGCTACACTTGGCACATCGGCCCCGACCCTGCTGACCCTTGCTGGGAGTGTCTGACGTCTTAGGCTTCTTAGCCTGTCTTACTGCTGCCTGAGCCTGCTCAGACTTCCGCTTCGTGCGGGATTCCAGCTCCATTTCCCGTTCCTGGGCCTTCTCCACCATTTCATTCAAGGTCTTACCCCCCGTAAAACTCATAAACTCCCGAATATCGTCCCTCAGCATGGAATGATATTGGGCCCGTCTCATTTCCTCATCAGTAGCGTATTGCGGAATCAACAAAGCTCGTTCCCGAAACTTGGCGGTGATTTCCGCCACAGTCTCGGTGGTCCGCTACAAATCATGAAACTCTCGCACTAATCGGTGCACCTCAATGGTGGCGCAAACTCCAGATCAAATCGCCGAACAAACTCGACCCACGTCATCTCAGCCACCCCGGCTGGTCCCACCTGTCTAGTAACCTCGCCCCACCAACCCTGGGCTCTGTCTCTCAGCATGCACGAAGCAAACCCAACCTTTGCCACATCCAGGCAAGAACTCGTGCACTGGGCGTTTTCGATATCCGCCACCCAACGTCGGCTGACAATGGGGTCCCTGACCCCGAAAAACTCCGGCGCCCCAAACGCCTTGAACTCCCGGAACGAGGGAGTTCGGGCCCCTAACTGCCCGCATCAATCTCAGTCCTGAATGATCCGAGTCTCTCCTCCATGATCTCCATTATGCCCTCCTTGACCGTCCCAAAAATGACTGCGGTAGCGTCAAGGATGCCCCTGGTAACCTCGGCTGCAATAAGCTCGTGCAGCCTCCCATCTATGCCGTCTGTAGTGTCACCTGATCCATTCCCGGATCCAGATCCCGATCCTGATCCTCCCGTCCCGAAATGTGTCACTACCATGCTGAACTGACATGTCATAAATCATAACGATTAGAATTTCCATAAAACGGATCTCTCCACACCGGTCCTCCTTGAAGTCGTCAGATCTAACATTGGCTCGGGTACAGATTTTGTGCTTCCAGTAGTACGGGCCCAATACTACCTTCCACACCTACCTGTACCTTTCCCCAAGACTCGATCTGATAACTCCAATTCGTCCCAAATAAACCATACACTACCAACCACCACATAACCCAAATCCTAGACTGTTCTAAGATTTCTCTACCCACATCAAACAGACCAATCATAACAGGTTGCCTTTATGCATGCAAATTATACACAGAAGAGGATCAAATAGACTTTCGAATAAAAGATTCTACCCTAGGACCACAACCAGACAAGGAACAGGAAATAAGGCCAAATAGATAATTCTAAGGCTATAAGCTCCTAATCGTATATAATTTAAAAAGCATACACATAGCAAATTTCATATGATCATCCAAGTTCAAATATCAAGCATGACTAGCATATTAGGGATCTACTTACTTGGCTCGGATGATCACGCGCGTCGCACTCTCATCTTTTCCTTCTTTCAAAAAGCTTTTTATGTCATTTTTGAAAACAATTTACCATTTCCTTAGTTTGAGTCCTGACACACCCGAGGGTATGCCTAAATCCCTCAAACCAAGGCTCTGATACCAACTTGTAACGACCCAAATTTTACAAAGAAAATTTTCATTTTTAATTAGTCAACCATTTTCCATAAAACATAAAGGATCCAATAATTGTTTTCAAACCACAAACATTACAACATTATTATTTTCAAAACATCAGAGTGTCCCCCAAACCAGATCAGAAAAGAGAGATAGAGTGCACGCCGCATCATCACGCCTTGCCTTTACCCTTGGGCTCCGATATACCTGAAAAAAATCCACAAACGGTAAGCTGAAAGCTTAGTGAGTCCCCCACAGCATACCCCACACAAACCACATATCACATTAGCTATAAAGCTACCTCTACCACATATCACATGTCAATTAGCCATGAGCTATCTCGACCATTAGCCACAAAGGCTATCTCTACCATCAGCCATAAAGGCTGTCTCTACCATTAGACATGAGGCCATCTCTACCATTAGCCATAAGGCTATCTCTACCGTTAGCCACGAAGGCTATCTCTACCACATATCATGAACACATACATATCACACCTCTACATAAAAAGTAAACCAACTATCACAAAATGGGTCGACCTTGGTGCCTTAGACCCATTGGTATGGTGAGAAAACTCACCTCACAAAGCTGAATCGAAAACTGAATTCAAGTATAACCTATGCTGCTCTTCCTAACTGCCTATAATCAATGAGTAAATAACTCAGCATAATCCCATAAATACCCCCGAGGGTCAAAGTCAAAGTCTATAGTCAAGGTCAACAGTCCATATTGACCTTGACTCGTCGAGTACAATCATTCACTCGCCGGGTTCCCTGCTTAACTCATCGACTCGCCAAGTTACCCGAGGAACTCGTCGAGTTCCTTGATGTTTATAGCCGTAAACCACCAACCTTACACCCTTGGCCGTAAACCCTTGACCGTGAATGAGGAAACGCTCTCGACTCGCCGAGTCTCTTGCACGACTTGTCGAGTTCCTATTAGTCCATTATGTTTACGGCCCCTTTCAGTGGGACTCAAGGCCCCAAAATTCAGATCTATATTCTACTAGTGTGGATAACACATAAAGTTGCAAACTTTACGTGCATGCAAAGCCTCACATGGCCATAATCACCAAAACTAACCTTCAAACAAGGTTTTCATGCATGGAGAGAAAAAGGGTTTAATAAAGGGTGCAACTTTATGATGTTTGGGACCTAAGGAGGTCCAGATCTGGAACCATATCCTTGTGATAGGTCCAGATCCAAGGTTGCTTCTATTTCCTCAAAGTTGGTCACAATTCTCAATTAGAATCTAGGCTCAAGGTAACAGATTCATACCTCAAATCAATGCCCAAGACGAACTAGATGTTAGATCTAGTGTTTTCCCCTTAATACTTCTTCTTCAAGCTTGGAATCCTCCCCAAAATCCCAAGGATAAGCTCCCAATTGATCTTGCTTCACTCTCAAGAGGGGGTGCGACCGTAAACGTTCTTCTATGGTGCTAAGGGAGGCTACTGGGGCGGATAATGAAATTTATATAGGGGGAAAAACCCCAAAATTAGGGTTTTCTTTAAACAGCTCGGACTCGCCGAGTCAACCCGTCGACTCGTCGAGTCAGTCCCGTCCCGCGTTCCATGATACCACGACCCTACTCGACGAGTTGGTCTCCCAACTCGCCGAGTCCATGCATAAAACCTTTCCAAATTAAACCAAGTGTTACATGTTACCTCATATGTTGTTAGCCCATATGTTTATGAGCCTTTTAGCTTTTAACCCATTATGGTTTGGTCTTAGTTAGTATTTATTCTCCATTTTCTTGTTTGTAGCTTTTATGATTTTCATTGAGAACCTTGTAATTTCTCTCTTTCAATAATCATATTGTAATATTATCATGCATCAGAGCGGATGTTTTATACGTTGTTAGATGGTTTTGCAGCAGTCATCTGTGGCACATATCGATCTCTTGCTCCTTTGAAAATTTCTAGGGTTATTGTAGCCATTTCGTTTTCAATATGTTTGATGTTCCTTCGTTGATGTTAGTTTGTTGTTGTTGTTCGATCTCTTGTTGTTCGATTGGTTGCTTCCTCTGGTTTGTTACTCTTCTCAATCTCTGATTTTTTTATCTATTGTTGTGGTTATTTATCCATTGTCAACATTACTGTAAATGATGATTCCCTTCAGTCAATCTGTGACATCCCCTAATTTCTCGGCCAGAAAAAACCGATTTATTTTATGCTTTTTAAAATAAAATCAAAGTAATCCTTTTAAAAGATGTTGCGGAATTTGTTCCCAAAACAAAACATGATAAAAATTTATCAAACCCTTTCTTTAAGAAATATATATTTTCATTTCATATCAAAACCTCGGGATGTCATGTTTCGATACAGATCAAAAGCATAAACAAGACATTATAAGCCTTACAACAGTTATTTACAACTACTGGCCTATAATCCAAAAATCACTCATCGTCATCCGACTATGCTCGGGGTCCACTACCTGTAATATAAAAAGCTGAGTGGGTCAGGCTTGGGAGCCTGGTGAGCATATAGGGTTTTCAACCCACAATAAATAAATTTATTATGCTTAAACATCAAACAATCAACCAAATTACCCCAACCCCATTATCTTATTTATTTCTTAAGGATTTACCCTAAGCATCAACTATCACTCATTCCTAAGGATTCATCCTAAGGAATAGGCACGAAGTCACATCGTCGCCAGGGTTTATACAACATGCACTAAGTCCATAGATGCCAGGGTTTATACAACACGTGCTAAGTCCATAACTCTTATTTATCGACAATATTATTCACAGGAATCTCCCTGCAATGCATGTCAATGGGTTTTTAGAGTACGACTGAAGAACATATAGTTTACACACTTACAGGTTGCGAGCCTGCTAGTGTTCCACAGATCATCTAGAATAGTCCATGGTTGTCATCCATACTCTGCTGAATGACGGGGGCCAACGTTTGGGTAAGTGCTTTTCTCATATTTCACCACTCACCCTCATCTCATGATCTATATTACCGATCATTTCATTTATCCAACTCATCTTTCATCACATACCAACTATTTCATCTACCCATGTTTTACCCAACATTTTTGTAGATAAAAAAAATACATATACAGTTTAAATTATTTAAAAACCTGTATAAATCATTCCTTCAACATCCATCTCAAATAAACAAACAATATATATTCACAGAGCATGTATTTCATATAAAATACTTCATATCTATGTGTAAGATGAAAGTGACTATACAGTCACTTGATTTAATGATAATCGGGCAGCACTTCGTTTCCTAAAACAATCGTTTCTAATAAAACCGTGAGTTTTATTGAGAAACCGGGCTCTGCGAGGGTGGAGCTTCAAACCGAAAAGATAAATTTCTCGGGCTTCTCGGGCACTTCGGGACGTGTTTCGGGTGTTTGGTATGATACCGGGGCTTTAGGGGAAGTTGTAATGAAAGAAATATTGTTTATGGGGTGAAAATTGACACTTTTCCAAAATATACCCGGGAGGTCTCCCACCCTTCTATTTATAGGGGCGAGGCTTCTGATCCGAGGGCTTCTGATTGGACCGAGGTCCAGAGTCCGAGGGTTGGGTCGTGGCGCACCATGCGAAGCTCGGACACGTCAAGAAGGCACGCGTCGGACCGCAGTTGGACCAACACTTCGGATGCGAGGGAATGCGACACGCCTCGCCAGCTGGCCTCACCGACTCAGCATTTTCGGACACGTGGCATGCTACGAGCGAGGGTGACGTGGCCGAAGCATGACTATGCGAAATTTCTCAGATTTCGTGTTTTTTCTTGATTTTTGTGCCAAAACTTCTAAAATCCATAACTTTCGCATACGTGCTCCGTTTTTGACGTTCTTTATATGCACGCGTAGGTAAAATTACGCTCTACAACTTTCGTTTAGACTTCGTCGGCTAATTTTGAATTTAATTTTAATATTATTATTTTTAACAGACCAGGACAGGAAATCCGTTAAAAATTCATAACTTCTTCATCCGACGTCTGTTTTTGTCTGTCTTTTTACCGTTGTACTACTATTGACGAGACCTTCGATTCTCGTTTAGGTTGTGTTGGCTAAAAATCACTCGATCTAAAATTCGAGTTTTTAGCTGTCTACTGCTAAGCTGAAACTTAGAAAAATCATAACTTCCTCATACGAAGTCAGATTTGGACGTTCTTTTTATACATACTCTCGGTTTAACGAACACTACGACTTTCGTTTAGATCACTAAGGCTAAAAAGTAGTTTATCAAAAACTCACTTTTTACGTCGTTCGGCACCATGCCGGTTTTGTCGCGGAACTTCGATAGGTCATAACTTCTTCGTTATAACTCGGATTTCGGTATTCTTTATATATCCGAAATCCTTGTCACAACCACTATAAATTTCTTAATAGATATCGGCTTTATCTAATATTTATTTTCGACGCTCATTTTTATTCCTAATTAATTAAATCCTAATAATTAAGCATAAAACACATAATTTTCACATAATATTCACATAATTCCTTTTCATTTCTTCAAAATGAGTTACAAAGGTTAACCTAGACTATTACGTCAATATTAATGCCTAGCCTAGAAACACGGGCGTTACAATTCTCTCCCCCTTAGGATGATTCCGTCCCCGGAATCACACATCAGCAAACAAATGCGGGTAGCGACTCATCATGTCACTCTCCATTTCCCAGGTGATATTTGGCACATTCGTATGTTTCCAACGCACAAGCACTAAATCAACCATTTTGCGTCGCAACTTCTTAGTCTTACGGTCAACGATTGCCTCAGGTTCTTCAATTAACCTCTTGTTTTCATCCAACCTTAATTCAGCAATTGGAATTATGTCGGGCACATCTCCCGTGAACTTTCTCAAATAACACACATGAAAGGTATTATGGATACCCTCTAGTTCTTCTGGTAATTCTAGCTTGTAAGCTTGATTCCTAATCCTCTGAAGAACTTTAAACGGTCCAATAAACCTTGGACTCAACTTTCCCCTTTTACCAAATCTTATAAGTCCCTTCCACGGCGAGACTTTAAGTAAAATCGAATCTCCAACTTCGAATGATATCGGTTGTCTTTTCTTGTCAGCATAGCTCTTTTGTCGATCTTGAGCTGCTAACATCCTTTCCCTAATCACTTTCAACTTTTCAGCAGTCTGATGGACTATTTCAGGTCCCATAAACTGCTTTTCCCCAACTTCCAGCCAACATGACGGCGTTCGACACTTTTCTCCATACAAAGCTTGGTAAGGTGCCATCTTGATGCTTGAGTGGAAACTATTATTATAGGAAAATTCTACTAGAGGTAAGTGTTCATCCCAGTTACCTTGGAATTCCAGGGTACATGCTCTCAGCATATCCTACAACATTTGAATTGTTCGTTCGCTCTGACCATCGGTTTGCGGATGGTAAGGTGTACTCAAACACAACTTGGTACCCAATTCCTCTTGTAGACTCCTCCAAAACCTTGAGGTAAAACGGATGTCACGATCTGATACAATCGTTAACGGAACACCGTGAAGCCTCACAATTTCCTTCACGTAAGAATTCACAAGTTTATCCATAGACCATTTCTCGTTGGCTGCTATGAAATGCGCACTCTTAGTGAAGCGATCAACGACCACCCAAATCATGTCGTGACAGGTTCCTTGTTCTGGGCAGTTTAGTCACAAAATCCATGGTGATGTCTTCCCATTTACCCATGGGTACAGGTAAAGGTTCTAAACTCCCATACGGTTTCTGATGTTGTGCCTTAACCCTAGCACATGTTACACACTCGGCCACATACTTAGCAACATCGAGCTTCATCGTCGGCCACCAGTAATAGGGTTTTAGATCCCTATATATTTTTGTACTGCCGAGATGAATCGAGTACATGGTTTTGTGAGCTTCTTCCATCAGAAGATCTCTTACTCCTCCCGTCTTAGGTACCCAAATCCTATCTTTGAATACCTTCAGTACTTGACCGTTTGTATCAAACACCAACGTTTTGCCCAAACGTTCTTCCTTTCGGTCATTTTTCTCTAAAGCTTCCTCTTGAGCTTTCTTTATACTTTCCACAATTGTCGAGACAACTTCAATTCTCAACGCTCTTGGCCTTTTCTTTTCAAGATTTACCTTCCGACTGAGAGCATCAGCAACAACATTTGCTTTACCAGGGTGGTAAAGTATCTCACAATCGTAGTCCTTGAGTAACTCTAGCCAGCGTTGTTGTCTCATGTTCAATTCCTTCTGATTAAAGAGATATTGAAGACTCTTATGATCAGTGAAAAGTTTGCATTTAGTGCCATAAAGATAGTGCCTCAATATCTTTAAGGCGAATACTACCGCTGCCAACTCCAGATCATGAGTGGGGTAGTTCTTTTCAATTGCCTCGATGCATACGCTATCACTTTATCCATTTGGGTCAGAACACAAACTAACCCAACTCCAGATGCATCGCTATAAACTGCGAAGTCATCAACTCCTTCAGGTAAAGAAAGAATCGGTGCTTCACACAACTTCTTTAACAACGAGCGTGGTACTTCTATTGATCGCTTTGATCATCTTTCACTTCAATCTTCTGGCTTAAGTCAAATGCTACATCGAACTTGGTTCCGTGAACCACGTGACATACTCATCTTAGTCGGACTCGATTCGATATGACCTCTAAGGTCAGAATAACAATCATCTTCTTAGTCATTACCGAAACGATGGTAACGACAGACTAGAACAAGACGAAATCAATTACTAGCTCCTTGGTAACCTTGTGACTTTCCCTGATCCAAGTACGAGTCCTGTGCTTCCGGTAGTATAGGCCTCTACTACCATTCACACCTACTCACACTCGTCCCAAGTATTGTCTCGCAGTTCTCCAAGTCACCATACAAGAATTTCACATAGGTATTCAATTCATCAGATGACAAAACTAGGGTTTATATTATTTCCTTGAAACGATTACACAGAGGTTCAAGTTTACCCTATACTACGCCTCTAATAGGCTACACCACATGTTACTAACTGCATTGCTACTTTATGTCTTGTTTTTGGGAATATAAGGTCCTTACTCCTGATCCCTTGTATTTCCATCTGCTTCATCAAGGATCATTTGGAATGCCCTTGATTTTGGTTTTGGTGGAACATTGGGCCTTGCTGCCTCTTTCTTCTTTGGGCAGTCTTTCAAAATGTGCCCTTCCTTGTTACATCCATAGCACATCCTCTTGTTGGACGGACACTTGTTGGCATAATGCCCAGTCTTCCCATACTTGTAGCAGGTCACCTCTTCGCTACATTTCCCGAAGTGCTTCTTTTTTCACTTTTCGTACCATTTTGCTTCGCCTCCTCCTCTTTTGCCAGACTTTGAGAACGTGTTGCTCTTGTTGGACCTTGAAGACTCCTCAAATTTCCTCTTCTTGCCAACTTCAACCTTGTTGGCGGTCCTGTCATTGATCATTTCTTCAATAGACTTAGCAACCCAGATAGTTGCCTCAAGAGCAGATGCCTGACGTACTGGCACAGTAAGTTCGTCCTTACTTTGTTGAAGTAAACGTTTTGTCTCTTCCATCTGTTGATCCAACATCGTACGCACCATTGCCTGTACCCCAGCCATCGTGATTGGCTCAGGCTACGGATTACCGTTTCCGAATCCACTTTGAGTACTCGCCATTTCGATCTATAAACCAATCGTAGGTGAATTTAGATCTTTATTTTTGATAGACGTTAAATCTTCGTTATTACTCTGAAACGTTTATATGTTAGTTCTAATATCGTAGTCATACGTTTAGAATCCTACACACATAAGGTTTCCAGATCCGGTCGGCAACAGACCATGGATCCGAACAAATAATGGCATATATGGCAAACATATAGCATTTAGCACATAAAAGCATTTTAGCCATCTTTCCTAAAATAGACTAGTGCTCGTGTCTAAAATATGGTAGACACTCATCTCACAATCATCACTTAGCATTCTAAGTTTAAGTCTAGAAATCCTATAAATTCCTAATTCGCTTAAACTAATGCTCTGATACCAACTGTGACATCCCCTAATTTCTCGGCCAGAAAAGACCGATTTATTTTATGCTTTTTAAAATAAAATCAGAGTAATCCTTTTAAAAGATGTTGCGGAATTTGTTCCCAAAACAAAACATGATAAAAATTTATCAAAACCTTTCTTAAAGAAATATATATTTTCATTTCATATCAAAACCTCGGGATGTCATGTTTCGATACAGATCAAAAGCATAAACAAGACATTATAAGCCTTACAACAGTTATTTACAACTACTGGCCTATAATCCAAAAATCACTCATCATCATCCGACTATGCTCGGGGTCCACTACCTGTAATATAAAAAGCTGAGTGGGTCAGGCTTGGGAGCCTGGTGAGCATATAGGGTTTTCAACCCACAATAAATAAATTTATTATGCTTAAACATCAAACAATCAACCAAATTACCCCAACCCCATTATCTTATTTATTTCTTAAGGATTTACCCTAAGAATCAACTATCACTTATTCCTAAGGATTCATCCTAAGGAATAGGCACGAAGTCACATCGTCGCTAGGGTTTATACAACAGGCACTAAGTCCATAGCTGCCAGGGTTTATACAACATGTGCTAAGTCCATAGCTCTTATTTATTGACAGTATTATTCATAGGAATCTCCCTGCAATACATGTCAATAGGTTTTTAGAGTACGACTGATGAACATATAGTTCACACACTTACAGGTTGCACGCCTTCTAGTGTTCCACAGATCATCTAGAATAGTCCATGGTTGTCATCCATACTCTGCTGAATGACAGGGGCCAACGTTTGGGTAAGTGCTTTTCTCATATTTCACCATTCACCCTCATCTCATGATCTATATCACCGATCATTTCATTTATCCAACTCATCTTTCATCACATACCAACTATTTCATCTACCCATCTTTTACCCAACATTTTTGTAGATAAAAAAAAAATACATATACAGTTTAAATTATTTAAAAACCTGTATAAATCATTCCTTCAACATCCATCTCAAATAAAGAAACAATATATATTCACAGAGCACGTATTTTATATAAAATACTTCATATGTATGTGTAAGATGAAAGTGACTATACACTCACTTGATTTAATGATAATCGGGCAACACTTCGTTTCCTAAAACAATCGTTTCTAATAAAACCGAGAGTTTTATTGAGAAACCGGGCTCTGCGAGGGTGGAGCTTCAAACCGAAAAGATAAATTTCTCGGGCTTCTCGGGCACTTCGGGATGTGTTTCGGGTGTTTGGTATGATATCGGGGCTTTAGGGTAAGTTGGAATGAAAGAAATATTGTTTAAGGGGTGAAAATTGACACTTTTCCAAAATATACTCGGGAGGTCTCGCACCCTTCTATTTATAGGGGCGAGGCTTCTGATCCGAGGGCTGAGAAGACTCCACGCGGCAGCAGATGCGAAGGTCAGGCAGATGGCTCGCACGTGCGAGGGTCCAGCTGTTGGCTTCTGATTGGACCGAGGTCTAGGGTCCGAGGGTTGGGTCGTGGCGCACCATGCGAAGCTCGGACACGTCAAGAAGGCACGCGTCGGACCGCGGTTGGACCAGCACTTCGGATGCGAGGGAATGCGACACGCCTCGCCAGCTGGCCTCGGTTACTCAGCATTTTCGGACACGTGGCATGCTACGAGCGAGGGTGACGTGGTCGAAGCATGACTATGCGAAATTTTTCGGATTTCATGTTTTTTTCTTGATTTTTGTGCCAAAACTTCTAAAATCCATAATTTTTGCATACGGGCTCCGTTTTTGACGTTCTTTATATGCACGCGTAGGTAAAATTACGCTCTACAACTTTCATTTAGACTTCGTCGGCTAATTTTGACTTTAATTTTAATATTATTATTTTTAACAGACTAGGATACGAAATCCGTTAAAAATTCATAACTTCTTCATCCGACGTCCGTTTTTGTCTGTCTTTTTACCGTTGTACTACTATTGACGAGACCTTCGATTCTCGTTTAGGTTGTGTCGGCTAAAAATCACTCGATCTAAAATTCGAGTTTTTAGCTGTCTACTGCTAAGCTGAAACTTAGAAAAATCATAACTTCCTCATACGAAGTCAGATTTGGACGTTCTTTTTATACATACTCTCGGTTTAACGAACACTACGACTTTCGTTTAGATCACTAAGGCTAAAAAGTAGTTTATCAAAAACTCACTTTTTACGTCATTCGACACCATACCGGTTTTGTCGCAGAACTTCGACAGGTCATAACTTCTTCGTTATAACTCGGATTTCGGTATTCTTTATATATCCGGAATCCTTGTCACAACCACTACAACTTTCTTAATAGATATCGACTTTATCTAATATTTATTTTCGGCGTTCATTTTTATTTCTAATTAATTAAATCCTAATAATTAAGCATAAAACACATAATTTTCACATAATATTCACATAATTCCTTTTCATTTCTTCAAAATGAGTTACAAAGGTTAACCTAGACTATTACGTCAATATTAATGCCTAGCCTAGAAACACGGGCGTTACATAATCAGTACTCGACTAGATGGAAAGAATTATACATATTGGAGTTATGTTATGAACAACTTCCTTCGTGGGAAGAATATATGGGGTTATGTCACTGGGACTAAAGCCAAACCTTCAGTGCCTCAAGCTGAGAATTTCGATTTGTTGTTTGATGCTTGGGAGACTGATAACTCCAAGGTCATTACTTGGATTAACAATTCTGATACACAGTCTATTGATATGCAGTTGGCTAAATATGACACAACAAAGAAAGTTTAGAATCACTTAAAGAGCTTGTATACTCAATCCAACTTTGCTAAACAATATCAGTTGGAATATAATATTCATGATCTTCAACAAAATGACCAGAGTATTCAAGATTTCTATGTTGTTATGTCTGATTTGTGGGATCAATTGACTCTTACTGAATCTAAAGAGTTAAAAGATTTTGAGCCTTATATTGTTAGGAAGGAAGAACAATGTTTGGTCTAGTTTTTGATGGCGTTGCGTTTTAATTTTGAAGGTCTACGTGGAACGATTCTTCATCGCTCCCCTTTCCCTCAGTGGATCCTGTTGTTCATGAGTTGATTGCTGAAGAAACTCGTATCAAGTCTCACGCAGATAAAAGGGTTTAAAGCAACCTCCATTCCTACTTCCACTCCTGCTGTTCTTGTTGTTTCCTCTAATCAGTCTCGACAAACTCCAAGGGTTGCTTATGATGAGTGTGCATTCTACAAAATTAGGGGAGGTAGTAATATCTAAGAGTATTGTTATTTTCTATTATCGAACTACGTGTATTACGCCCAATGTGTCTTGCACCATTTTTATACTTTCACAATCCATCTCCAAAGCATGTTGAATTTCTCTCTCCAGTTCAATTCTATTACAAAGGATTAAAGTTGCCACCAGTGGATATGTTATTGTTAACTGGATTTGTAGCAATTCAATTTTAGGGACATGTAAGTGATAGTGTATGCTAATCGTAACTTTATACAAGAAAAGGTACATGGTATCCACAATTTCTAGGTTTGTATGAGACGCTTTGGTGTCTACACGCTTCGAGAGTGTAAACATGTTGATTGAATGCAATTATAAGAAGCCTTAACTACTATTTATATGAAACATTTACTTAATATGTGACCTTTGGGTTGCTTTAAGAACCATCTGCTGTTTAAACTGTTTTTTCTTACCCCTTTTACATCCATTCGTTCTAGCCGTTGTTTTACCATTTTCATCTTTCTTTTGTGTCCTCTTCCTCCCCCCCCTCTGTCTTTTCATTCTTCTTTCCATATGTTAACTAATATAATTCCTGAGAAAGACTCCAAACACAACATGACTTTGTTTTTGGAATACTATAATGAGAAACAGATGCACCACACCGGGTTGATGATAGATAGCAACACTTTACTTCAATCTAGGCAACATAGAAAAGAAATGGAACAACTTAAGGTAAATGAAGGATAAAACACATTCTAAGGTCATGAAATTAACAATAACATTCTATTATAAAACAAAACTGTATTGACAATGTTCTTATTAAGTCTATAGATGATGTATTAGGATGTTTTGAAGAAGAAAAAAAACATCTTGATGCATTTATTTATTTATTTTTAAATAATATAATGTTTTAATATGTATTTAAGTTTTTACGTTTGAATATAAATAAATAAAATATGTTGTTTTATGTCAATAAAGTACTTCAAGGTTTGTAAATACGATATTTGTCAATAAGATTGGGTTAATGACGTTTGAGTATATCTCACAACATACGGTATAAAGATAAATATTTGTGTTTCGTATGTCTTATAATTTCTTGACTTTAATTTCAATCATATACCTATATATAAGATATATAAATATATGTATGTCGAATATTCATGCCGGTGTTCAGACGAGTCTATCACCTAATAAATATACAAGTTTGCTATGGAAACAAGTTTTTGACATTTATTTAAGATATTGAAGAATTGAAAAACCTTTTCAAAACATGTGGATATTTAGATGGAATAAATTTTAAAAGGCACAAAATAAGGACTATAAAGACAAAATTAATATCTCAGACCAGAAACCCTCGAAAAAAGTCGGAAAGGGAGAGGTGACCTGATAGGTTCATATGCCTAAATCCCAACTGTATCCATCGTTTTTCACACCATTCCTCTTTCTCTTCTGTTGCTTCAAGCTCCTCCAACCGTGGTAAGTTAGCTTAACAACTAATTCAAAACTCCCATACTGCTTGTATATATTCCAGTGATTTGCAGTAGGTTTTCATCTGCTATATCTTTTCGTATGAGCTTTTGCAAAACGAAATCGAATCGAGAAGCGATAATCATAAATAACTTCGAAATTGAATGATTTGATCTATCTTTTGTTCCTTTGCGAGTTCTTATCTGTTATTGTTGATGGAAACCCCATCTAATCGTATATTTGATGATATTTGTGGTTTATCTATGTAAGGGTAAAGTTAGAGAGATTCATGTCGGATTATTTGAATGAAATGTAGCTTCTTTTAGGAATGAAAGGGTAGAAAACCAGGAGGGTTCAGACTTCAGGTGACTATTTAGCTAATCGGATTCTGTAGCAAATTATGGGGGTTTCGGATGTGTACTTTTAGCAAATTTGAATGTAGATTTACCTAACTATCGCAACTTCAAGCACTTAATTATCTGATTTTGATTCTTCAAGTTGGAATAATCATTTTGAAAATGCTGATTCAAACACCCTCTTATAAAAGATGAAAGTATACCCTAATTTTCATTACATTTTCAGTGCCTTTGAACTGTAGTTTCTTTGTTTGTTTAGTGTGGTTATCAGCTTCTTTTGGTGCTTAAATTTCTAGCATGCTTCATTAACATAATTCTAAAGATATCAAAACTAGCTTTTTAAATTGATATTGTTGTTGAATTTATGTGAAGATAATGATGGTGCCAAATGAGGAATCTTCAAAGATAACCATTGATGACTTTGGAAGTTCAAGGCTATTGCACGATATTGAAGAAATAAGCAAAGCCCTATATCTACATGACCCACCAAAGCCTTCAATAGATCAAACCCCAAGAAAATCAAAGTATGTAAATGACGATATCTTATCAAATCAGAAGAAATCTTCTATATGGAAATGGAAGCCTTTAAAAGCCCTAACTCATATCCGAAATCATAGATTAACTTCTTTCTTTCTCCATGTCCATTCCATAGAAGGATTGCCATTAAACTTCAATGATCTTAGCTTATGTGTCTGTTGGAAAAGAAAACATGAGGTTTTAAAAACTCGTTCAAAACATGTTAAAGAAGGTGTTGCAGGGTTTGAAGAGACATTGAGTCATCAATGCTCAATATATATAGGTAAAACAGATCATGATAATGTAGCTAAATATGAACCTAAGCTTTCTTTACTCTATGTTTCAGTAGTTGGGGCTCCAAGTTTAGATCTTGGGAAGCATTGGATCGATTTAACAAGGTTGCTTCCACTAACTTTAATGGAGTTAGAAGAAGAAAAGAACCGAAATGGAAAGTGGAAAACGAGTTTTAAGCTTATGGGTAAGGCAAAAGGCGCGATAATAAATGTTAGTTTTGGGTTTTCTTTATCTGGGAATCTTGGAAAGATTCCCGATAAAGGAAACGGGAATCTTCGAATGATTCCATATAAAGGAAGTGAGAATCTTGGTAAGATTCAAGATAGAGGAAATGGGACGAGTTATAATGGAATGCTTCAAAGAGTCAAAAGCATTCCGAGTAACTCGAGGCGTAGGACCCACGCATCAAGTTTATCTTTCAATATGAAATCTGGGCCTTCGATTTCTTTACTTTATGAGTTACTTGATGATCCGAAACCGAGTTCTTTAAATGATGTTTATGATGAGGAGTTTACATTCATTGATAAAGGTGTTGAATTTGCTCAAAAAGATCAAGATAATGTTGAATTTGTTGAGAATTCTTGTATAGAGACAATTGATGTTTCTGAATTATTTGCGATTGATGAAGATAACGATAAAATAAGTGGTAATTTGGAAACCGAGACTTTTCTTTATGAAAATCTTGATGATAATCTTGAAGAACTCGAATTATTTTTGCAAAATCTCTCAACAGAATCACCCGAATTGGATTTTTCATTTCAAAAAAACCCATTTCTTGAAAACAATTCAAGAAGTGAAATTGTGAGATCACGTAGCTTAGATGACTTAACAAAAACTGTCGTTAATGATTTCATGAACTTTCTTGGTTCCGATAGTGAGCCAGAGTCTCCAAGAGAGCGTCTTTTGCGACAGTTTGAGAACGAAACTCAAATTGTCGCTAAAAACTTCGACTTTGATCTCGATGTTGAAGAAGAGGAAAGAGACACTTCAAATGTTTTCAATTCATCTTTTCTATTCCAAGAAATTGATGAAGTGGAAGTGGTGGGGCCCAGGGTGGGGGAGTCTTTGATAAGTAGAAGGAAAGCTAAAATGCTTGAGAACTTAGAAACCGAAGCTTTAATGGAGGAATGGGGATTAAACGAGAGGGCGTTTCAAAATTCTCCAAGAACGAATTCGGGTGCGTTTGGGAGTCCGGTTTATTGTTCGCCGGAAAGGCTGCCGGAGTTGCCGCCTATTGGAGGTGGTTTGGGTTCGTTTTTGAAGATGGGAAATTGTGGGTTTTTGAGATCTATCAGTCCTTTGGTTTTTAGAAGAGCTAAAAATGGTGAAAGATTGATTGTGCAAGTTTCTAGCTCAGTTGTGTTGCCTATGGCAATGGGGTCTAATGGTTTGGATATAATGCGGAAATGGGCAGCAGTTGGTGGTGAAAAGATGATTATCCAGGCTGCTCGTTTGATGCCCATGGAAGAAATTACAGGGAGGAGATTGCAAGAATTGGAAATGGAGGTGCTTGAGAGGTTAGTCGATTTATTTAAATCAAGTTATAGCTGATAAAACATCATTTCATATTCTTTATTTTTTTGTTAAATCCTTTAATGTCGGTTTTAATAAACAACCTTGTACTGACACTGAGACCGATGTCAACCAGACAAAAACCACAATTTATTTTCCCACCAAAAAAGGTATTACAAGGTGGAACAGAGATTCACTCTCGATCTTGATCTCGATCTCTTGTCTGTGCAAAAGACGAAAATGCCCTCCTCGTCCTCATCATCAAAAATAGTCCTAGAAAGCTTGTTTAGTCCTGTCCAGTCCAATCCAGTTGTAACACATGCAGCCTTCGGCTGCATGTGTAGGATGGAACTAAATTGAACTGGACAGGACTAAACAAGTTTTCTATGACTATTTTTGATGACGAGGACGAGGAGGGCATTTTCGTCTTTTGCACAGACAAGAGATCGAGATCAAGATCGAGAGTGAGTCTCTGTTCCACCTTGTAATACCTTTTTGTGTGGGAAAATAAATTGCGGTTTTTGTCGTATGTGGAACAAACAAATTCCTTTACGAATGAAATATTTTAAGCAGGAGGCATGAATTACTTCCCGAATCAGATCTCATTTGCCACGAGATCAATTCAGAATATGTTTCAGTGGACGAAATTGCCCCTTCAGCAATTGAAAAGATTCAATACCTCTTAATCGAGGGATTAAGAATCCAATCCGGTATCCCATCTGAAGAACCTCCCTCGAGCATCTCTGTCAACTCGGATTCAACAAGCAAACCTGACATCGAAGAACTATTAGCCATGTCTGTATCATTGGACGAGTGTCTAAGGTCGGAAAATCATGGGCATTTTAGTAATTTCACGTTAGCTTTACGGTTATTACTCAGAGACCCGTTCCGAGATTACGAACCCGTTGGCATTCCAATGTTTGCATTAATTCATGTTGAGCGGGTTCAAACCGAGACCACAATCAAACCCGTGTTTAAAATCAATGAGGTTCATGTCACGGGGTTTAGAGTTGATCTTCAAAAGAACCAATCGGGGTCCAGGTGGTTGCATTCTAGTGGGATGACAGGAAAGATGAAAAGGCATCAATTTTCCAAATCAAATGCTTTAGTGAAATCGTCTATAAGATCTATGAACATGAAGCATGAAGAAACATTGTGGAGTGTTTCTTCTTATGTTCATGGTGAAGTTTCTAAGTGGAAAGAATTGTCGGGAATGAGCTTATATGTAAGGAATCCTGATATCGTCTTCAAATGAGAAATAGCAACATACTTTCATGTGAATTTTGCAGTATAATGAACGTAGATATGATATGTATGATTATAAAGGTTAAATACAAGAAATAGAAAATACTTTTGTTGATTTGTATATTACAACTTCCTACTTTCATTTATTCATATTACAACATTGTACTTTGTTTATGTCAGCCACCGAGTCGGTTGCTATATTCCTAATTTACATGTCATATGATACTATAATGAGACATGGCTATGTAGGATGTAGGCTAGCTTAAGAGAAAAATAGCATTGTGTTTTGAAAAATCTATCCAGATATAGCAATGTGATTCAAATATAAAATAATTTTTATTGCTATAATCATGTACATTTTTCAAGCTATGATATTTAATGGTAAAATACCTTTGTTAATGTTTTATATTGATTGTGAATTGTCAATATAAAAGATTTGGAATTTGAGGGGGATGTTTTTTACAAAGGAAATTGATGCATTTTCTGGACAACTTAAGCGCTTGTATTTTTTTTTTGGGACACAAGGATTAGTTGATTACAACATGTAAATGAGAATAAAAAACATTTTTTTGCCTAATAATAAGACCAACCGGTTTCATGGCCAAAAATAATGTCACAACTCACAATGTTGCCACAACAAAAAAGTGACACGCACAGTGGCGTAGCCAGGATTTTCTTTTAGGGCAGGCCAAATAAACTATAAAATATAAACGAGTAGTAAAATACTTCAAATGATAACAAAATGTAACAATATATGCATTTTAAAAGAAATATTTTCGCAATTTTCGCCTCTTAATAAAACATTACCAGTGAAAAATGAACCTAATCCTTTTTGGTTTGTTCCCATTCGTAACGAAATTCAGTTACAAACATAATTTGATATTCTAATACAAAACAAACTTATATGTAATACAATAAAAAAACATAATACAATCATTCAAATACTTAATTCATAGCAACAATTAACCACATAATCTATAAAATACATACGAATATATGATAAAAATGTAAAATCAACATAAATCTCAATGTTAAATTGGTAAGAACTATTTCAATTAAAAACTATATAAGAAATACATAAAATAGATAACTCTTTAATTAACTAACAAAAAAAATACGAATCTGAAGAAATTAAAGTGCCAAAGGAACAATGTTGGTATCTTCTCCAAAATTATAGTATCAATCGATGATATTGCCGGCAAAAGAATTTGTGCTTTGAGTATTTTTGAGGAAGTGGGCATGCCCTAAATTTTGCTTCAATTTCACTGATATGTATATATATATATATATATATATATATATATATATATATATATATATATATATATATATATATATATATATATATATATATATATATATATATAGGGTGGGCCAAGGCCCACTCATGCCTCTACATGCCTACGCCCCTGGACACGCATGAGTGAAGATGAGAACTCATTTATGGAATTATAAACGATGATTCTAGAAGATAATTATATTTTTGTTATTTAGTTTTAATCTTCCTTTTATTTAGGATCTATTGTTGTATTTCTGTAAATTAGCAATTAGCCTATTCCTGTAAACTAGCAATTAGCCATATTTGTTTACTTCACCTCCGTGTATATATTTTGTATCATTATTCTCTTCGGTAAATAACAAGGTTTATACTTTCATATGGTATCAAAGCATCATCGACCTCTCTAATACTTTTGCTTCCCAATCTACTCATCTCTTCTATTTCTTGAATCATGACCATTACACAAGAAAACTCAAATTCTTCTTCATCTACTCTGATCAATGTTAATCCTACCGGCAATAACATAATTCTCGTTTCTTTTCCTGCTACCTTGAAACTTACCTCCACCAATTATTTGGGTTGGAAAACACAGGTAGAGGCTCTTCTTCATGGCCTCGATCTGTACAAATTCATTGATGGCACTCATCTTGCGTCTCCATCAACCACTACAGCAGATGGATCTGTCATTCCACACAAGGATTTCTCACACTGGTTCCGCCAAGACAAATTGTTATTTGGAGCTTTAGTTGGCAGCCTATCACCACCGATCATTCCTTTGGTCACCAATGCCACATCATCTTTTGAAGCCTGGAAGATTTTGGGTAATACTTACGCTTCGCCATCGAGAGGACATATCAAACAGTTGCAACATCGTCTAAAGCAATGCAACAAAGGCTCCAACCAGTCCATTACTGATTATATGCAACAAATCAAAACCATTGTTGATGAACTGGCAATTTTGGGGAAGAAATTGGATCCAGAAGATGTCACAGATACCGTTCTAGCAGGCCTCGATCAAACAACTTATAAGTCGATCCTTGATGCAATCTGTGCACGTGACACTCCCATACCCTTTAATGAGCTTCATGAAAAACTCATAAATCACGAGTTATCATTGGCTCAAATTGTGGCTGCTTCTTCTGTTCATCAACCGGCAACTGTGTTTTTGGCACATCAGAAACCATCCAACAAATCCTGGAACAACAAACAACAGACAAAGAATAATTCACAGATTCATCAAGGAACTGGAATTCTTCCAACTCCAACCACATACTCTCGCCCTTTTCTTGGTAAATGCCAATGGTGTCATATCAAAGGCCATTCTCTTAACAATTGCACGGTATTCAACGATGCATGGAAACGCCCAACTAGTAGCCGCTCCCGTATCTGAAACGCCCAGGAAACGGAAACGCCAGTGAAACGGCCGGGAAACGTTTCCGGCAAGTATCGACAATCCCAAAAACGTTCCTCGCAAGTTTCGCTCACGTTTCCTTTTTTTTTTCTTTTGCATGACATCATGGGCTTTTAATACGCATTGATAGAGTAATGAGCTTAGTCTTATATCGGTTGCTATTAGTTATTACCCTACAATTAGTCGATTAGAAGTTTACAAGGGTAATTGCTTCACCGATCGCTGCTACATACTGTTTTCTTTGCTGATTGATTTTTATAGTTTTACTGCCTCTTGTGTCGTCGATCAAGAAGACAAGAACAGGAAAAATAAATTCTAAACTCATTCACACATTCACCACACATATTTTGGAATTTCTTTAATATATATATATATATATATATATATATATATATATATATATATATATATATATGTTTTTTCATATTTTTATATTGCCGTATCTATGTCGTATCCGTATCTTGAATTTTTGAATTTTGCCGTTTCCCGTTTCCCGTTGCCGTATCCGTTTCCGTGCAACTTAGATGGTATTCAAGAAAATTAATCCACACATTACGGTTCCCACATATAATCGAAACATGTGATGGGAAAAACGCAGCCACAACGGTAAATAACAATGCGAAATAATACTTCGTTGGACTAAACTATTCCCGTCTTGAATGAACCTTTTAGGATGCAAACAAATAGGATAATTTCACTTGCAACAAATCAGCCCCAATGCAAGTTATATGATCAATATAATCAACGCAAAACAATAAGTAATCAACCAATAAAGACACCAGAATTTTAGCGTGGAAACCTCTCAAGAAAGGAGAGTAAAACTACGGGACTACTAGAGCCGCTTCAAATCCACTATCACCGATATTAGAGCAATACAAAGTCTTCTCTAGATGTACTAGAGGCATACAATAATCATCATATACTTGGAACTAAATCACATCAAGCATATGGAATCAAATAAGCAAAGACAAAGAAGAATATCACCAAAAACGTTCCTGATTTCCAGCAGCAAACAGAAGCGACGATTCCCGAGTCTCTGGAGCTGATCTCGACAATTCAACCGTTGGATCTGAAGGCCTAGATGTTGGGAAGCTTCTGTCCAAAAATGAGAGAAAACGGACCGTTGGATCTCCAGAAAATTACCAAACAATGCACATGTATCTTCAAAAACGGGAATTGAGAAAAAACCCTCTTTTGCTTCTTACTCTTTCTAACTCTCTTGGTGGCTGAAAAGTATTGTGTCTTGTTGAAATTAGGGCATGTAACACACACACACACACACACACACACACATATATATATATATATATATATATATATATATATATATATATATATATATATATATATATATACATGGGCTAAAGAAGTGGGCTTTCCTCATGGAAAAAACCCAAGAGAAAACCCAACAAATCTCCCCCTTTTTGGCCTATGAGGAAGAGTTCGCCATCCCGACGATTGAGCAACATATCTTCAACTTCTCCCTTGCTAAAGCTTTAGTCAACATATCGGAACCATTATCATCGGTATGAACTTTCTCAAGTTCAAACAAGTTGTCTTCAAGAGCATCTCTAATCCAATGATACCTCACATCGATATGTTTTGTTCTTTTGTGAAACATAGAATTCTTAGCAAGGTGAATGACACTTTGATTATCACAAAGAACCACGTAGCGTTTTTGTATAAATCCAAGCTCTTGCATAAATCTTTTTAGCCACAATAACTCTTTGCATGCTTCTGTTGCTGCCATATACTCAGCCTCAGTGGTGGACAAGGTAACACACTTTTGTAGTCGTGACTGCCATGCAGGCCCGGTGATGGGCATGTGCAAACTGGGCATAGGAACAGGGCCCATTTTTTGATGGGGCCCAATTTTTTCTTATACTGTATTGAAATCAAACGATTCAGACCTAGTGTCTAAGTACAAATCATTGACCAGCAAGCAAACGGGAGACGTACGTACTGAGAATCCAAGAAGCAGAGCACGCATCACAAGCCAAGAACGCGGCAGAAGGCAGAAGCGATTTTCAATTGATCATCATCAATTCAACATTAGCGACTTTATCAGAATTCAGGTAAGGGTTTTAGTACTTTTACCCTCTCTGTTAATTGATTGCTAATCACTAATCAGGCAAGGGATATCGAATTAGAATTGGTGAATTAGGAACGAATGAATGTGTATCATTTATCAGAAAAGCTTGAAAAGGGTAACCTCAAAGTTGTTGGTTGGTATTTCTGCTTAATTCAGATTCGACTTTTGGTTTATATGATTTTTTTTTGACTTTTTACAGTGAAACAAGTATGACTGTTCTTGGCTATCTTGCAAAGCTTATACTCAGATTCTTTGGGTAATTCTAAATTCCTTTACAATCAAAATCAAATCTCATATTTATTAAAATTGGGTTCTGATTGATTGTGTTCCCCTTGTTAGGTTAATTGTTTCAATTGCTTGGGTTGCACACATCATTATATGTTGATTGACCCTCCACTTTCTCCATTCCTAAATTAGGTTTTCATAAAAATTGGATGACATTTGGGGTAATTTCTGAATCCTATTCTATATGTGAGTGAAGAAACACATTAATGTTGTTACATTGACCAAATTATCCTTCCTTCACCAGGTCTTCTGGGCACTACAGCCTATGCGTTTTTCTGTTTCTACCTTTGCTTGTAGTTATGTTGGGGGCAATGATGCTTAGTATGAGACTAGTGTTTATCACTATCCATCCAATGAAGTAAAATTACCTTTCTATCCTATTATGTTTTTTGTTTAATTGTGACTTGTGAATGAATATCAAGTAAAATAACCTTTCTGTCCAGTTGGGGAGGTACTCTAATGAACTCTTTCCTGTTCAATGTGGCTCTCTTTCTTCTTTGTTTAATCAGGTAGGATGGCTCATTTTCTTTATTAATTATTAATATTTTATAGTTTTTTAACCAAAATATCAGAACATAGTGTAATGACTCATATCCCATTCCATTATTCTATTTCATTATTTGTAATGGTTGCATTGTTGCTCTAAATAACTTATGATTCACACTTTCAAACGAGAAAAGCAAATTTCTGAAACTTATCATTGTTTTAAAAAAAACTTCAGTTTATATAATTTAATTCATCACACGTTAGGGTCTAAGAGCCTTTTTTGTGCGGCTCGTCCTGGGCTTTTGATCAGGACCGACCCTGCTGCCATGACACAGCTCCCCCTGCAAAAGTCATCAAATATCCAGAAGTGGATTTCATGTTGTCCTTATTTCTTGCCATATCAGAATCTGTATAACCAACAAGCATAGGTGCTCCATTTCCAAATGTTATACCCAATTTTGAAGTACCATGTAGATATCTGAAAATCCACTTAACTGCTTCCCAATGCTTCTTTCCCGGATTTGACAGAAACCGACTAACAACACCAACTGCATGGGCAATATCTGGCCTTGTACACACCATGGCATACATCAAACTCCCAATGGCTGATGCATATGGAACTCTATCCATCTCTTCAATCTCCTTCTTAGTAGAAGGACAATCTCTATCAGTCAGCTTAAAGTTGGTAGTTAGAGGCGAACTAACCACTTTAGCTTTATCCATGTTGAATCTGCAAAGCACCTTCTCAATGTATTGCTCTTGTGACATATGCAACTTCTTTGAAGCTCTATCTCTAGTAATCCGAATGCCAAGAATCTGTTTTGCCGGCCCCAAGTCTTTCATAGCAAAAGACTTGCTCAATTGTTTCTTCAGCTGAACAATTCTCTCCGCATTCTTGCCAACAATCAACATATCATCAACATAAAGCAACAAAATGATGAAATCATCATCACCAAACCTCTGGAAGAAAACACAGTGATCTGAAGTAGTCTTGTGGTAGCCTTGCTCACCCATGACTGACTCAAATTTCTTGTACCACTGTCTTGGTGCTTGCTTCAACCCATAACAACTTTTCTGAAGCCTACACACATAGTCTTCTTTGCCTTTAACCTGAAAACCTTCAGGTTGCTCCATATAGATTTCCTTGTCCAAGTCACCCTGAAGGAAAGTTGTATTGACATCCATTTGCTCAACCTCAAGATCAAGGCTAGCAACCAAACCAAGAATCACCCGAATGGAACCCATCTTCACGACCGTAGAGAAAATCTCATCAAAATCAATACCCTTTCTTTGACTGAACCCTTTGAACACCAATCGAGCCTTGTACCTAGGCCGTGAGGTATGTTCTTCAGTCTTCAGTTTGTAGACCCACTTGTTCTTCAAAGCTCTCTTGCCTTTAGGCAACTTCACCAACTCAAAGGTATTGTTTTCATGCAAGGAATTCATCTCATCTTGCATAGCTTCAACCCACTCTCTTTTATGCTCATCTTCCATAGCTTCTGCATAACAATCATGTTCTCCCCCATCAGTGACTAAAACATACTCATCGACAGAATAACGGGTGGAAGGATGACGATCTCTCGTAGACCGCCTAAGTGGGACAAATGGTGGTATATCAGGTACTGGCAACTCTGGATGAAGATCCTCATCCAACTCCGACTGCTCTGGAACATCATTGTCATCAGTACCATGTTGTTCATCATTCTGAACATCTTCATTAATTGGCTCAAAATGTTGAGGGGGAACCGGATCCAAATCAACACGATCATCATTAGATTGAGGAACTATCTTTGTATTCTCAATATCTTTTAAACTCTGATCTTCAACAAATACAACATCACGACTCCTTACGAGTTTCTTCAGAACTGGATCATATAACCTGTAACCAAATTCATCTTGAACATAACCAAGGAATATACACGGCTTGGTCTTCACTTCAAGCTTTGATCTTTCATCTTTGGGAATATGCACAAAAGCCTTGCATCCAAAGACTCGTAAATGACGATACGAAACATCTTTTCCACTCCAAACCCTATCAGGAACATCAAAAGACAAAGGAACACAAGGAGTAAGATTAATAACATGTACCGCTGTATTCAAAGCTTCTCCCCAAAAAGAATCAGGTAATCCTGCATGTGAAAGCAAACATCTAACTCTTTCACCCAATGTTCTATCCATCCGTTCTGCTAAACCGTTCAACTGTGGTGTCTTTGGAGGAGTCTTTTGGTGACGAATACCTTGCTCTCTACAATAAGCATCAAAAGGACCAATGTATTCACCGCCATTATCTGTCCGAACACACTTCAATTTCTTCCCAGTTTGTCTCTCAACCAAGGCATGAAACTGCTTAAACACATCCAATACTTGGATCTTTAGTCTTCAAAGTATAAACCCATACCTTCCTTGAATAGTCATCGATGAATGTGACAAAATACAAGCAACCCCCAAGTGTCCAAGTCTTCATGGGACCACATACATCGGAATGTACTAGATCAAGTATATTCTCCTTCCTGGAAGGAGGATGGCTCTTAAAGGAAACTCTATTTTGCTTACCTGCCAGACAATGAGAACATCTCTTCAAATTCACATCATGCACACCGGTCAACACATTTTTCTTCAACAACAAAGACATCCCCTTTTCGCTCATGTGACCAAGTCTCTTATGCGACAAATCGGCATGTCACAATATATCGATGCATGGATTGATTCTTTGGAGATCTTCTGATGTGTCATGTATAACTTTGAGCTTCTTTCACCTCTTGCCACAATCAAAGAACCACGAGTGAGTTTCCAAATGCCATCACCAAAGGTACTATGGTAACCGTCATCATCAAGTAAGCCAGCTGAGATCAAAATAAGTCTAATATCTGGAACATGTTTTACATTGTGTAAAGCCAACTCCATCCCAGTCTCAAACTTTAAACAAATATCTCCGACACCAACAATCTTTGATAACCCATTATTACCCATTTTAACATTCCCAAAATCACCAGGAGTGTAAGATTTGTAAAAATCCTTTTGTGATGTCACATGACAAGTAGCACCACTGTCAACAACCCAACTCAAATCATCATGTGCAAGATTAACCATATCATAATCACAACAAATAAAGAACTCTTCGGTAGTAGTGTTAACTTCAGCAGTATCATTACCACCATCATCTTTCTTGTGGTTTTTCTTTTGATTGTTGTAATTTGCCTTCTTGTTCTCCCTTTTTAGCTGTCTGCAGAATCGTATTGTGTGCCCTTTTCTACCACAATGATTGCACTCATAGTCAGCAAACTTTCCTTTAGATTTACTGCGATGCTTCCCTTTGTTATTCGGACCTCTACTTTGACTTCTCCCCCTGCTTTCTGTGACCAAGACATCTGAATGTGAAGAGGAACCTTGTGACTTTCTTCTCATCTCTTCATTTAAAACACCGCCTTTAGCCAATTCCATGGTGATAATACCATCTGGTGTAGAGTTGGACAAGGATGTCCTAAAAATTTCCCAAGAATCCGGTAAAGTGCCAAGGAGCCATAAACCTTGTAACTCATCTTCAAACTTGATACCCATTCCTGCAAGCTGATTAATAATTCCCTAGAAAGAATTCAAATGATCACTAATAGGATTTCCATCATGGTACTTCAAGCCAATCAACTGCTTAATCAAGAACAATTTATTGTTCCCGGTCTTCCGAGCATACAATTGCTCAAGCTTGTTCCACAAAGTACGAGCATGAGTCTCCACGCTAATATGGTTCAAAACATTATCATCAACCCATTGCCGAATATACCCACAAACCTTTCTATGCAAAATATTCCACTCTGCATCTGTTTTATCTTCAGGTTTTTCAGTATTAAACACATGCATATAATAATCCTTCACATAAAGAAGGTCTTCCATCTTGCCTCTCCAAACTTGATAATTAGAACCATTCAACTTCACAATCCTATTTGTATTAGCTTCCATTGTTCAAACAAGTAAGCTAATAACAAGAACCAGGCTCTGATACCAATCTGATGGGAAAAACGCAGCCACAACGGTAAATAAAATGCGGAATAATACTTCGTTTGACTAAACTATTCCCGTCTTGAATGAATCTTTTAGGATGCAAACAAATAGGATAATTTCACTTGCAACAAATCAGCCCCAATGCAAGTTATATGATCAATATAATCAACCCAAAACAATAAGTAATCAACCAATAAAGACACCAAAATTTTAGCGTAGAAACCTCTTAAGAAAGGAGAGTAAAACCACGGGACTACTAGAGCCGCTTCAAATCCACTATCACAAATATTAGAGAAATACAAAGTCTTCTCTATATGTACTAGAGGCATACAATAATCATCATATACTTGGAACTAAATCACATAAAGCATATGGAATCAAATAAGCAAAGACAAAGAAGAATATCACCAAACACGTTCCTGATTTCCAGAAGCAAACAGAAGCGACGATTCCCGAGTCCCTGGAGCTGATCTCGATAATTCAACCGTTGGATCTGAAGGTCTCGATGTTGGGAAGCTTCTGTCCAAATATGAGAGAAAACGGACCGTTGGATCTTCGGGAAATTACCAAACAATGCAGGTGTATCTTCAAAAACGGGAATTGAGAAAAAACCCTCTTTTTGCTCTTACTCTTTCTAACTCTCTTGGTGGCTGAAAAGTATTGTGTCTTGTTGAAATTAGGGCATGTAACATATATATATATATATATATATATATATATATATATATATATATATATATATATATATATATATATATATATATATATGGGCTAAAGAAGTGAGCTTTCCGCATGGGCTAAAAAACCCAAGAGAAAACCCAACAACATGAATGCAAACCCTCAAGTTCACACTATGGGAACACAAGATGGAGCTTCTGCCAATTGGTTGTTTGATAGTGGAGCTTCGCATCATGTGACTAATGATTTGGCAAATCTCTCACTTCATGCACCATATGAAGGCACAGAAGAGTTAGTAATTGGTGATGGTTCGTGCTTATCTATCTCTCATATTGGTTCTGTTACTTTACACACTTCCAATTCTCCCTTAATCTTAAAATATGTTCTTCATGTTCCTTCCTTATCACGAAATATTATTTCAATCTCTCGTCTTTGTCGTGATAACAAACTACTAATCGAATTCTTCTCCTATTTTTTTCTTCTTAAGGATCTCCATTCCAACAAACTACTCCTTCAAGGAATGGCCAGTAAATGTGTCTATGAACTTCGCTCCAAATCAAGAGTTGTCTCTCAACCTAGTACCCATCGGACTTCTACAACTCAGCCTTCGGTCTACTCTCTCCAAAAGATATCTTCCATGACTTGGCACCATCGCTTGGGTCATCCTCACAATAAAGTATTTGATCAGCTATCTTCTTTCATCGACTTCAATTTACCTTTCAAGGACCATTGTAATTCTTGTAAGGTTAATAAAATGCATAAATTACCCTTTTCTGAATCAAGTCTTACTTCTAATGCACCTTTGGATTTACTATTTTCTGATGTCTGGTCATCACCTATTTATTCTATTGATGGATACAAATACTATATAATATTTGTCGATCACTTTACAAAATATATATGGTTTTATCCATTAAAGAAGAAATTGGACTCCCTGAGCATTTTTATCAGATTTCAAAAACTTGTAGAAAATTATTTTCAAACCACCATTAAACAATTGTTCTCAGATAATGGTGGTGAGTACATCAAACTCCTCCCTCACCTTCATTCTTGTGGCATATCTCATCTTACTTCTCCTCCTCATACCCCATAACATAATGGGTATGCTGAAAGGAGACATCGTCACATTGTAGAAACTGGTCTTACTCTCATTTCTCATGCCAACCTTCCTGTTTCCTTTTGGCCATTTGCATTTGCCACATCATCCTACTTAATTAATCACCTACCAACTACTACTCTATAAAATAAATCACCATACCAATGTCTCTTTCACAAGTCTCCTAATTATAACAAATTACGTTGTTTTGGCTGCCTTTGTTACCCCTGGATATGTCCTTACACCTCTCATAAACTTGATCCGCGTTCCAAACCTTGCATCTTCGTTGGTTACTCACCCTCCCAAAGTGCATTTTATACACTAGATCTTATGACGAATCACATTTACACAACAAGACATATTATTTTTGTTGAATCCGTCTTTCCTTATTCAACTCTAACAAATACCACTACCAAAACATCTTCTGTCCCTAAATGGTTTCCTACTCATGTTTCAACCATTCCCTTACCAGATCCATCCTTCAAATCTACTCCTTTACCTCATTCTTCTTCACATACTGATTTCGCTTCATCCTCACCATCCACTTCCTCATCTAACACCTCAGAATTTGAGGATTTATCTGATTCGGAAACTCCGATTCCATCACCCAATCCACAACGTCCTATTCAAACATATACTAGACACACCAGACTTAACCCAAAACCAAATTCCAAGTATCACAACAATGATTTCATTGTGTATACAGCTTCAGCCTCTCCTATAACCGAACCCAGAAATGTTAAACAAGCCCTTAATCATCCACTTTGGCACAAGGCCATAACCGCTGAATTTGATGCTCTTCAATCAAATCACACCTGGACACTTATACCTCCAAATGAAGCTCAAAATGTTGTTGGTTCCCGTTGGGTTTTCAAAATCAAATACAATCGCGATGGCTCAATTGAACGTCTAAAAGACCGTCTTGTTGCTAAAGGATTCGCTCAACGCCCTGGCATTGATTTTAGTGATACTTTCAGTCCTGTAGTCAAGCCAGCTACCCTCCGACTTATTCTTTCTTTAGCTATTTCCCACGGTTGGTCATTGAGACAACTTGACATCAATAATGCCTTCTTACAGGGCACCTTACATGAGGATGTTTACATGGCTCAACCTACAGGCTTTGTCAATGCCTCTTATCCTTCCCATATTTGTAAGCTCAACAAAGAAATCTATGGCTTGCGCCAAGCTTCTCGTGCCTGGTACACTGAACTCAAATCATATCTTCTCTCTTTTGGTTTTAAAGCCACTATATCTGACTCTTCCCTCTTTGTTCATTCCACACGCTCTTCTCTTATTCTTGTCTTAGTCTATGTGGACGACATTATTGTTACAGGTCCCTCTCCTACACTAATCCAATCCTTTATTAAATCTCTTGCCAGCAAATTTTCTCTTAAAGACCTAGGTCAGCTCTCCTATTTTCTTGGTGTTGAGGTTTTACCTCATTCTAAAGGTTTACTTCTATCTCAATCCAAATATATACTTGATATGCTTTCAAGAACTAATATGACAGATTGTAAGCCAATATCAATACCTATTACCAACTTAGATCAACTGCAATTATCAGGAGGCACTCTTCTCTCCTCTCCTACTGAATATAGAGCCATCGTTGGGGCGCTGCAATACTTATCCATCACTCGACCAGACCTTGCTTTTATTGTAAACAAGTTATCTCAGTTTATGCATCAACCTTCAACAAATTACTGGGCTGCTCTAAAACGTGTTCTTAGATACCTACGTGGTACACTCCATCATGGCTTATTGTTACAAAAATCCTCTCCACTTTGTCTACATGCCTTTGTAGAGGCAGATTGGGCAAGGGACAAAGACACATGGCGAAGCACCACTGGCTATATAGTGTACTTGGGACGAAATCCCATCTCCTGGAGCTCTAAACGTCAACCCACATCTGCAAGGTCTTCTACTGAGGCTGAATTTTGGGCTATTGCCTCGGCCACAACCGAAGTTCAATGGTTAATCTCTCTTCTATCTGAACTTGGCTTCACCTCAACCATTACCCCCACCATCTATTGTGACAACCTCAGTGCAACACACTACTCTGCCAATCCTATTTTTCACTCTAGAATGAAACATCTAGCCTTGGATTTTCACTTTGTAAGGGAAAAGGTTCAAGACGGATCACTACGGGTTACACATATTAGGGGTGATGATTAACTTGCTAATGCTCTAACAAAACCACTTCTCAGACCACGATTTCAACTCTTAACATCCAAGATTGGACTTACCAAGAGACAGTCCATCTTGCGGGGGAATATAAACGATGATTCTAGAAGATAATTATATTTTTGTTATTTAGTTTTAATCTTCCTTCTATTTAGGATCTATTGCTGTATTTCTGTAAATTAGCAATTAGCCTATTCCTGTAAACTAGCAATTAGCCATATTTGTTTACTTCACCTCCGTGTATATATTTTGTATCATTATTCTCTTCGGTAAATAACAAGGTTTATACTTTCATAGGAATATGAGATATTTAACACTAGAGAATAGGGACGAGTTAAGTTTTGGAACCAGACCTAACTGATTAGGAACAGAAAAATGGGAATTCAAAGAACGAGGGTATTGTAATGGTACTGGTATTTCGGGTTTGTAATTAAAATGAAAGTGCAGGGGTTATTTGAAGCTTAAATTGCGTATGAAACTATATGAAAATTAAACTATAATCAAGTAGATAATTACAAAATCTTATTGAAAATTTGAATCCAAACATTGCACCAAATTTTAGAAATTTGTGTTTTCCGAAATTAATATTTGTCTAAAAAAGTTTTGAAGTAAACAGTAATTACACAAATTTTGCACTTTAACTATAGATATTAACGTCTACGGGATGTGATAAGTTTAATGAAACAGTAAGCACAATCAATGGAGGAGAAAGGGAAGGATTTTATTGATATTCAAAAGAACTCAACAAGCTCCAACAATGGAGACTCACTGCCCAAACCTAATGGCCGATAACAAACCATGACAAATCTGGAAAAGAAAAATAATGACCGACTCTCTCACACAACCAACCTTCCCTCATGTAGGATTCTCACCTCACAAAATAACTAACTACATCAATCACTCAGCTACACGTGTCATGGGCATGCGTTGGTAGAACTTCCATATTGTGGGCCTAGGAGGCTGCTCTTCTAGAAGATGATGATCCGGATCCGGATCCTTATCAGGATGTCACGCAAAGTAGGGAATTGAAGTTTTTGTTTTTGTTTTGTTTTGTTTTATTTGTTTTATTTGTTTTATTTTGTTTTGTTTTTTTTATTTGTTTTTTTGTTTTTTTTGTGGTATGGACTTAAGAGCCATTCAACATAATAAGTTCCATGTGGGTCTCAAGTATTTCGGTGTTGGAACTGAAAATTGAATGGGCTCTTAAGTCCATAATAAAAGTATACTGAAAATACTTCATAATAAATGTGCGAAAATCATAGTCCATGTTACATATTCGAATGTCATATTAATAATATAAATCAAAACTCCACAAGAATGCAAATGCTATTACAATCATTGCATGTTCTTCTACTTATTTACCTTAGAGGATCCTAAAAAAGATTAATAAATAACGGGTAAATGTAAAGCTTAGTGAACATACACAATACTCACCCATTATATCAATCATATGCACATAACAAAACACATAACACATGACACATATCGCATATCACATATCACATAATGTTGGTACCAACTCTACTGTATAGTAGACTCGTTCCCCCTGAGGGGCTTCCTAGGTACTGCTATGTAAGAGATGATCAGTTTCCTCTAATGGGCTTCATAACCAGCTGGTACAACTAGATTTCCCCCAAGGGGCTTTTGATGGTTGACACCATTTTCCTCCTAGAGGTGTGGTCAAGAACTCTAATCCTAAACATAGTCAATAAGAGAGTTAGTGTTATTCACCTGAATATCAAATTGACTAAGCAACACTACTGACATGAGCTAAGATGAATTCCTACCTCTTTGAACACCTATATTCCACACCAGTAACCCCTATTTAGATTTTATTTCGAAGTATTACTTAATAATAATTGTATCATAGTTAAATTTTTTTTACTTTTACCATTGTTACAATAGTCGATTCATGGACCTGTTTATCCCTCTTATCCCTATTCTTTTGTAAGGTTAGTCTTTTTTTGTTATAGAACACTTTATTAGCTTTCTGGGGATATAAAATACACATTCTAATGATTTTTCTATATTTTTTATGAATTTTACAAGTTGACTATAAAATTCGGTTAATATTCTAGACCAAGCTGTAAAGATGGTCACCAAAACCCAAAAAGGAATGAATATCATTCCTTGGAAAAATTATATATTAAACTAGACTCCTTTATCTAAATTAAGTCTAAGACCCTATATCACTTTGAATTTTCTAGAATTAATTATGCATTTTACAAGATGGGTATTGTAATCAGCCCGTAGACAAGTGAAGAAGTCAATTCCACCCAACTTGAAGGGAAGAACAAAAATACATTCTTACCAAGCTCCAGACAAAAACCTCATGCAAATTGGAATTCATTAGATTTAATTATGAATTTTACAAGATAACTAATGTGATTAGTGGGGTATTTAGACCGGGCTAATTTGGATGAAATTCCACCTTACTGTAGTGGGAAAAATATCAAACCTTTGGATGAATGAAACTAGACATCCATACCTTTTTAGGAACATAAATTTCATAAAAATTGGACATCCCATTGATTTTATATGATTTTTAAAATATAAGGGACATATTCATGAATTCACAATACCACCATAATTAAGTCTATTTTCACCCTACTTATTAAGCACATAATGAATAAGCTCATAATCATTTATTTCAATGAAATGCAAGCTCTAACCATTTATGTGGAGATGTATAAAAGAATAATGTTAACGAGTTATGAGCTTGACTCAAAATCAATCAATACAACAACACTTATTTACATGATTGATCATTAGAAGGAATTTTAGGTTTGGACTTTTATCTAAACCCATTAAGCACTTAGTACTCATTGTTTTAAGATGGAATTGAGATACCACTCAACCACTATGAAGTGGTGGTGACATGGTGGTGTAATAGTGGTCCTAGGTTGACAAAAACCCTCACACCATTGTTAAACCGATAAGAAGAACAAGACAATGACTCTAGTCATTTAACCATGGAAGTTATATCATCATTGAACTCATCACCACCTAATGATATCATGGTGATGATGGGGTAGTTTTGCATCAACCACCACCACCGCCGATGGAGGCGGTTAGTGGTGGTGGTGTGTGGTGTTTTAAAGAGAAGAAGATAAGATAAATAGATAAAATGAGAGGGATATACCAACTTCATATCTCCAAGCACTTGCACCACCACCTCCTCCCATCCTCCCTTCTCCATCGAGTTTTCAGACACCTCCAACGGTGCTCCGACTAAATTTTGGCGATGTCGTCATCTCCCCCTTTTCTTTCTTTCTCTCTCTCTCTTTCTCTCTCTCTCTCTCTCTCTCTCTCAAGCAAATCTGGCCACCCCAAACCCCCCTATTTTCTTCCTTATAAACCGGTTGCATCACTAGAAAATGGGTTAGAGTTTGATCCATTTGATAACATGGTGGACCACCTATTACCCAGTGGTCCAAAGGCTTTACCCCCACTTTTACACTTCATCCCCTAAATTTGTTGGGTTTTCTATGCATCAAATACACTCTAAACTAGGTAGCAGAAAAATCAAAACTACGATATACCTAAGTGTACATGAAACCTATGGATCTATGGTCTCATTCTAATTACATCTACCCTAGAAAACAAACATAAAGAAGAAAGCATGCCTCTTATATAGCCCTTAATCATCATGCTTGAGATCTTGATCCTCCATGAAGTTGCTTGGATGAGAGGACCCAAACCAGAATCCCTCTAATGATATCACACCTAATAACACCAAAGAGTGGAATAAAAATAACTAGGAGAATGGTCAATTTCACAAAGCCAAATAGGGTTAGAAATCGTCCCTATGGGAGGGGGAAGAAGAGGTGAAACTTCAAGAAAAGAATGAGCAAGGAGGAATGAATCCCTAAGGCCTTATTTATATCAATGGATACCTCCTAGGGTTATATCCTCAAGCCCATGTGGGATGAGATAGCCCTAAAACGAAATTCCCTTTATCCTAAGATAATTTTCGTCCATCACCCTTCTTCTTAGGGTTCTGGAATATTCCTTATCAACCAACTATTGATTAATTGAATATTCAACCCTTTTATTAATTAAAGTGTTAATTAATTCCAAAAATATATTTCCAATTAGTTTCTAATTAATTATTAACCATAATAATTAATAAACCAATTTCTCTTTTATTTATTCCACTCAATTTGGGTCGTGAGGGCAATCCAAAAGGACCCTATTATTATTACAAATATTACCAATAGTTAATGACCTTGGACACTATTTCCAACAGTTTCCCATTTGGACAAGTCATCAACTATACATGGACCAATATTTCTCCAATAATCAACAGAGAGTTAGCCATCCAATGCAACTACCAAACTCTTAATCTAATCAAGATTCAGCCATTAGATAAGTGATCAACTATCCCTTCATTCTATGATACCTGTATGAATTAGAGACATGGATAATGGTCAATCTCAAAATTCAAGATTATGTTTCCTAATATAGATTTGTGACAACTGCATCTGACTACTAAATTGAACACATCAATTCCAACCAGGTCTCGGCCAAGCACTTTAGATGTTAGCACCAAATCATCAAGGGGACCATATATATCGCTTCTCCTGTTAAGGCAGAATGAATGAATAAACTTCGACTACATAGTTTTTGTCTATTTCATCATGTCGTACATGGACAAAACCTTTATAACTATCAGTTACGGATAGCGTTGGAGTAGATCAATGCATAAAAGAATCATAGAGCAAAACCCCACATGTATCTAGGTTTGAAGAATAGAATATATTATCGTCTTAGAATTACTCGTGACTGAATCCATGAAGTAATCTCTAAACGTGGGTTGGTCCAATACATAAATCTCTATTAAGTACTCATGAGTGTTAGCGCAATCTCTATGCTATGTCTAATCACTATAGACAATCTACTAATACTCATGACAGTCTTGAATCACTACTTACTTCCAAGAGTATGATGGACTGTGGACGTTTGAGTAAATTAATACTCGGGAAGTGGGTTCCAAACATGCAAAAGGAGAACACAGCAATAAGCTAACTGAAATGACCGAGCTCCATCATATATTAAGATCTCCACTAAATAATCATTAAACCGAATTAAAACTTATACTTCTTTAAGTTCTCAAGTTTAAAACAAACCAAACTAAGAGTGTTAAAGCCAATTCATTTGCAAATCTAATGTCTCTCAACTTTGTCTGACTATCAGACTTGTCAGTGACATTGGCTTATGGAATGGATCAACAAGATTATTTTTTGATATGACATATTGACTATGATGTCTTTACATTCGAATAACTATCAAATGTAATGGTACTTACTAAGTCTGTGTCATGTGAGCTTACGTAACTTGCGATCCATACTCGAGGTAGGTTCACCTTTAAAGTCACAAGAAACTTCAAAAGGACCATCAATGATTGAATTTCAACAAATATGTCACTAATAAATCTCTTTCAGTCACATTGTCCTCTTTACAATTTAACCAACTGCAACATACTCTAAATTTGTTAAATCCACTATGGTGTATTTCCTGGTACTCTTCCAAGATAAAACTTCACCATTCAGAAAATCACGAATTCTGACTGCGAACAAAATCATCTTTATCAATGTGGAACTTAGCATCAATGTAACTTTTACAATGATCTCTTCCATACCGTCAAGATGATTTCCTTTGTCCTCCTAGGACACTTTAGAATGTTCTTGATATTGATTCGTTGATTCTTTCCAAATTAATCTGATCCAACTTGTCATGCTCATGGAATACGAGTCATCGGATCTGGTACATGTCTATATGATCGATCCCATAGCAGAAGCTTGTGGGACACGACTCATTTCTTTAGCTCAATAGTATAACTAGGACATTATTATTGCTTGATGTTATTCCATATTAAGCACGAACCTTTCCAAGTTCTGCATGTCGAGTCTCCTCAAGATTCCATGTACTTTTTCTTAATCAAACGAATCACTTTGATCTATCTCCATAGATCCTTATTATGTACGTGTTCTGTATCTCCCATGTATATCATAGTGAAACAATTCTCATACCAAGCAAAGTTTTTACACTTACTAAGTTAGAATATAGTTTCATATGAATCGTACATTATCTATGTACAATACAAGGTTGACTACAGTGCTACCACTAGCATTGACATATATATGGCTTATCTATGTTTATCGAAATTCAAACTCCTTCAACTTTCTCATTGAAACAAAGATTCTGGTCACTCCCACTAGCTTTGACATATGTATGGCTTATCTTTATTTCTTGAAATTCAAACTCTTTGAACTTTCTCATTGAAACAAAGATCCTAATTGCGGGATGCTTATTTCAGTCCATAAATGAACTTATTAAGCTTACACATCCTTCACAACCTATCTTGGTTTGATTATGTGTTTGTTCCTATCCATGCTTGTCTATTATTGAAGATCCAGTTACACCTAACGGTTACGGCCAAGTGCTTGATCTACCAAGTTTTTGATGGGTTTTGAGCACTACATCATTCCTATGGTGTACATGAAAACTCTAAAGCTTTGGATCTAGTTTGTCTAATGAACATGGAATAATCATCCAAAGCTCATAAACCCTAGATCTAGCATATGTATATCGAAATTAACATGTAAGAACAGATCTAGATGAATACCTCTTATAGAATGGCTTGAATCTCGTTTCCTTGGAGCTTAGAGTCACAAATGTCACTCCTCTAATGGTTTACAAACACCAAGAGCAAGAGGATGACTTTTGAGAAGGACGAGGAGCACCAAAAACGTCCTAGGGTTCTTCCAAAAGAGTTCACCACGTTTTTGGGGCCATATGGGTCTTTATATAGTGAGGCTATTAGGGTTATCAAACAAGGAAACCCTAATTTGACTGCTTAGGCTCCAAGCAGCCCATGGACTCCCTTTAGAACACCCTTTGGACAAATTCCTTATGGGCTTCCCATAGAATTCGTCCAACCTATGTTCCAAGGTGATCCATAGCCCAATTGCAATTATCTTATAATTGCAATTCTAGTCCCCTAAGTTTAATTAATATCTTTTAGTCACAAAACTAACTATCAATTAATTCTTGACTAATATTAATTAAACAATATGATTTCTCCTTTAATATATTATTCATATAATATATTAATAAGTTATAATTAATCCTCTTTCTCCATAAATTATCCAATCAAGTTGCTTTGGTGAAGGCAACCCAAAAGGACCATGCATAACCGGGTCAAGTACATACCAAATATAGTTACGGGCTTAGACACTAATCCAACAGTTTTCACATACATAGACTTAATCTCTCTCTCCATTTCCTTATTCCATGTTGTAGCCTTTAGGGCCTACCATAGCTTCCGATAGCTGGTACACTCTTATTGCTATCTACTAGTGACTCACATACCTTAGTATTATAAACTATTATATAACTAGTATATGATGTCATCTATCATATCTATAAGAAAAATTGGAAATACATTAGTTTCCTTAATAGCTCTTTTAATCCCGAATTGAATGCTATGTCCAACTTCTAGGTTCGTTGTTGTTTGACTCTCGAATCTTATCAAGATCAATGTGGCTCCTACTAGCCCTTTTGGAAATCATCTCCCTCTCTTGGAAGACTGCCCTTTAAGCAACATACATTTTGTTCTAAAAAGGATTGTTAAACAGTTATCCTAAATGTTTGATGGGTTCTACAATGAGATAGCACATCTCTATTATAAGTTCTAGATTATCGAGTGCTTCACGACGAGCGTAAGCCTCATAATAGTAGACATCCATATGTGGTAGAGAGGACTGAATCCTACTTCACACATATCATAGAGTGTCTCATGAACCTTCTTAGTTGGTACAAGACCAAAGGACTTCTCGTAACACTATTCATGGTGTAATCAAGGAATTCTTAGTAAGCATATTTCAACTCATATAGTACATAACCAATGAATGATTTGTTTATCTATCCAATTAACACTTCCAAGTGGTAGTGTTATGGGTGGAGATAGATCGTGAAACTCTTTCACATTTACTTAGATGATCGATGAAGTTTAGACTGAGATTCTCACTATGAGTGTCTTGTCCTATTCCCTATTTGATTCTTAACCTCACTTTAGGAGAGCTCTGAACAACTGAAAGGTTCCAGACTCACATTCATATGAAGTTGGTCTCACCATGTATCGTGGTTAATCTGAATGGCTCATTAGTGTAAACCAATTCCAACAGATATTCACATCACCTAGTGATGTATTCATCATCTATCTTGATAAACAAGATTTGCATTCATCATAAGACTCGAGGTCAAATGATATCCAAAATCTGATCCAACTGGATACTTGGTAATGCACTTCTCATTTATATATCCAAGACTATGATGCCACAAATACATTTCACCCAAACCTTTTTGATATATTTGAATTAGTACGTATTATGGTCAATCTGAACGATCCATTAGTCAAACTAATTTCAACATATATTTCCACTACAATAATACATCTTATTAAAATATTTGAATCAATTTTGAACTATTGCTACTATACTAGCTTCATAGATTTCATGAATTTCTTTTAACATGTTGGAATGCTTCACATTTAAAAAAGTCAGAACTATCTCATGAATCATAGTATAAACAATTTCAATTATAACACCACAGACTAAACATTTGGAAAGAGTTGTCTTTTGATCTTATGAATAGTAGCAAGGGCTTGGCATTCATGATCAAATTACCTTCTCCATGTTTCAGTGTTCTTACTTCATTTTAGTCACTACACATTCTTGAAAATGTTAGTACTTAATCCTTAGTAAAACAATCAAGGTTTAGAAGTAATGTTCTGATGGTATTTTAAATCCATATATTTGATTGAACACCAAACATGGGAGAACTAGTTATCTTTTGATCCTATGGAAAGTAGAAAGAGCTCTTGATCTATGATCAAATTTAACTTCTTCATGTTTCAGACCTTTCACCTCAAATATATATTTTGGGCATGTATGCTTTCAAAGTCCTTTCTTGTTATGGAAACGGATAACTATCAGAACATGTCTCAAAATAAGCCTTCCTTTGTCCTAGGTATTTGGGCCTAGATTAGGTATACCAACACTAATCGCCTTTTAAACCATGGGCAATTGGCTTTCTTCTTCTTGACACTTCTATTCATGATAGTAAATTTATGAGAGTGTTTTGAAGTTTGAGTTTCTATGAATGGTCATATTAGTTCTAAAAGGAAACCTCAACACGCTACATAACTCCTTTCATGGATATTCCAAGTTGTTCGTATCAAAATTAGAATAAACTGACTATATGTACGTGTTAGCTAGTCGATTATCCCTAGTCAACTCCTAACTCAAGGATATACCATTTTACTTCAATGTATCAATTTACAACATACATTTGATAATTTCTCTTTCTAATAGTTTAGAATGCAATGTTTGAAGTGACCTAGGAAGAGCTTTAACAAAGGCATGATCTTTCCTTTATTTTATGAGAAGTATTCCCAAACTACGAAATTTACAAGATTGATCATCCTCATAGCTAATCATGGCAAAGGTTTTATAGCAGTAGATTTTAGTGGATAAGGTTATAAACATAATTCAATATCAAATTCCATTACAGTTTTTTTTACTTATCCTTAGAAAATAATCACCCTAAATAAAATTATTTTAGAAGGCTAGGATCCATATTTGGCTCTATGATGTGTAAAGGGATGCCGTAAATACACCACAAATTTATTTAGGTAGGCAAAGCCCTTTGCCAATTTCGATCACTACGAAATTCCTAATCTTTGAGATTTATTGACTATCAATGGCATGTTAATCTCGGATTATGTTCATCTCAAATTCAATGACGGGGTCGCCACGGATCACTGAACAGATGGTGAATCGACCATACAAAATCGCATGGTCCCCGACTCAAGTTACGCTTGAGATTCGTGAGTTCGACATCATTCTCTACCTATACTCTCAAATTTACATGCCAGTTAACCACAAGAACTCCATCAACAAATTATAAAGAGAATGGGAAACTTTTATGGGTAACATAAGATTCACATTAAATAGATTGTGAATTAACCATGCAAAAGCGCATGGTCCCCGACTCAAGTTACGCTTGAGATTCACAAGTTCCATATTATTCTCAACTATACTCTAGATTGATGTGCCGGTTAACCACACGAGCTCCATCAATAGAATATAAAGAGAATGTGCAATTTTCATGGATAATATGAGACTCATATTCTATTAATAAAATGGGATTTTGTTTTATACTTATATTTAGAACATTGTAGATTGACCATTATCACTATCAAACCCTTTCGGTAACACAATTCTCAAAATGCATTAGGGCGGTGAGGGTGGTAAGCGCGAAGCATATTAAAAACCAACCTCATTAGGTATCGTAGAGACCTCCTTAAATCCCTACATTAGAATGGGTGAGCCTAGTCATGGTAAGACTGACAATGTCAATATTTAAAACATACGAGGGCGCATGTTGTAACTTTCTTATATAATAAATACAATTCTAATATATATAAATACAATGGGTAAATTTGAAACACTTTAAATTTAGTTGTCTATTATAAATTCTAATTAATTGTGAGGACGCAATGTAACAATTAATAAATCATGAGGGATTAATATTCAAATTTTATAAATCTCTATTATAAATAATATTAAATAAATAAATATTCAAATTCAAATAAACGCATTTAAATAATATTTATCAATTTTCAAGATTTAAAACATTTTAAATTTGGTAATTATCCATATTTGATAAAACTTCTAATTTGAAAAATGGAAGAAAATCGAAACCCTAATTCTGCCGAGTTCACATCGTGAGCTGCGACTAAGGTTTTAACACTTACAAAATTTTCAATTATTCATCTTTCATTCAATTTCAAAAAAGTATTTTCAGAAAACATGGATCTAGGGTGAATGTAACCATGAACCAATAGCTCTAATACCATTGCTAGGTTTTCTATGCATCAAACACACTCTAAATTAGGTAGCGGGAAAATCGAAACTACGATATACCTAAGTGTACATGCAACCGATGGGTCTATGGTTTCATGCTAGTTTCATCTACCCTAGAAAACAAAACATAAAGAAGAAAATATACCTCTTATGTAGCCCTTGATCTCCATGCTTGAGATCTTGATCCTCCATGAAGTTGCTTGGATGAGAGGACCCAAACCAGAATCCCTCTAATGGTATCACTTCCAATGACACCAAAGAGTGGAACAAAAATAACTAGGAGAATGGTCAATTTCAAAAACCCAAAGAAGGTTAGAAATCGTCCGTATGGAAGGGGGGAAGAACAAGCGAAACTTCAAGTCAAGAATGAGCAAGGATGAATGAATCCCTAAGTCCCTATTTATAGTCTTGGATATCTCCTACGGTTTTATCCTCAAGCCCATGTGGGATGGGATGGCCCTAGAACGAAATTCCCTTTATCCTAAGAGAATTTTCGTCCATCACCTTTTTCTTCGGGTTCTGGAATATTCCTTATCAACCAACTATTGATTAATTTAATATTCAACCCTTTTATTAATTAAAGTGTTAATTAATTCCGAAAATAAATTTCAAATTAGTTTCCAATTAATTATTATCCATAATAATTAATAAACCAATTTCTCTTTTATTTATTCCACTCAATTTGGGTCTTGAGGGCAACCCAAAAGGACACTATTTCCAACAGTTTCCCATTTGGACAAGTCATCAACTATACGTGGACCAATATTTCTCTAATAATCAACAGAGAGTTAGCCATCCAATGAAACTACCAAACTCTTAATCTAATCAAGATTCAACCATTAGATAAGTGATCAACTATCCCTTTATTCTATGATACCTGTATGAATTAGAGACATGGATAATGGTCAATCTCAAAATTCAAGATTATGTTTCCTAATATAGATTTGTGACAACTGCATCTGACTACTAAATTGAACACATCAATTCCAACCAGGTCTCGGCCAAGCACTTTAGATGTTAGCACCAAATCATCAAGGGGACCATATATATCGCTTCTCCTGTTAAGGCAGAATGAATGAATAAACTTCGACTACATAGTTTTTGTCTATTTCATCATGTCGTACATGGACAAACCCTTTATAACTATCAGTTATGGATAGCGTTGGAGTAGATCAATGCATAAAAGAATCATAGAGCAAAACCCCACATGTATCTAGGTTTGAAGAATAGAATATATTATCGTCTTAGAATTACTCGTGACTGAATCCATGAAGTAATCTCTAAACGTGGGTTGGTCCAATACATAAATCTCTATTAAGTACTCACGATCACTCGAGATAAATTCCATGAAGTGATTCCAGTGAGCGTGGGTTGAGTCCAATGCTCAGAACTTATGAGCACTCATGAGTGTTGTAGCCATGTCCAACAACTTAGACCTCTGCAACCAATCATGACAGTCTTGATTCATACCTACTTCCGACATATGACCGACTGTGGAGGTTCAAATAATATGATATACCAAACATAATTATTCTGGAAGTCAAAACATGCAAAAGAAATATAGTAAACGATCGACAAGAGATAGCAACACTTTACTCATAAATAAAACACCTTTTATTCATCATCTAATATCAATTACACTTTACAAATTTCAAGGTTATCTAACTACTAAATCTAATATCATCCTTCAGCCCTATGCTCCGAGCATGCTGGAGATGCTTAACCCGAGTCAGTCCCTTCGTGAGGGGATCTGCTGGATTCTCATCCGATGATACCCTCTTTGCCACGAGGAGTCCTTCTTCTATTCGATGTCTGATGAAATGGTATTTTCTGTCGATGTGTATGGATCTCCCGTGATCCCTTGGTTCCTTGGCTAAGGCAACTGCACTTTCATGGAACGAACCATATCCAACAAGGTTCGATTACGCCTCTCAGCTACACCGTTCAACTGCGGTGTCCTGGGAGGTGTCAATTGTGAGACAATCCCACATTCCCTAAGATAGTCGAGGAACTCTGAACTAAGATACTCACGACCTCGATCGGATCGAAGCATCTTAATGTTCCTGCCCAATTGATTCTCGACTTCCTGTTTAAATTCTTTAAACCTTTCAAAAGTCTCTGACTTATGCTTGATTAAGTAGACATATCCATATCTACTGTAATCATTAGTAAAAGTCAAATAATAACGATTAGCATCCCTTTTGGCATGTTTGAAGGGCCCACACACATCCGTGTGTATAAGATCCAACAAACCTTCACCCCTCTCATAAGAACCTGTGAAGGGTGACTTTGTCATTTTTCCAAGTAAGCATGATTCGCAACTATCATCTGACTTTAGGTCAAATGACTCCAATACTCCATCCTTTTGGAGTTGGCCTATGCGTTTCTTGCTTATATGTCCAAGATGACAATGCCATAATGATGCTTTATCTAAGTTATTATCATTAACATAATCAATACACAATACATTATTTCCTAAGTTATCAACCACAGATACAGTTTCATACACACCATCACAAGGTAATGCTTTAAAATAAAGAACATTATTAAAGAAAGCATTAATCGAACCAACTTCATTATCAAATGAAAAGGTGAAACCTTGTTTATACAATGCATGAAAGGAAATAATATTTCTTGCCATTTCTGGCGAATAACAACACTTATTCAAATCTAAACTAAACCCACTACTTAGCGATAAAGTATAAACTCCAATCTTGGTGACAGGTAAAGCTTTCCTATTCCCCATGATTAAGTTTATTCTTCCATGCTCCACATTCTCACTTCTTCTTAGTCCCTGCAAATCAGAACAGATATGAATACCACAACTGGTATCAAGGACCCAAGAGTTAGAATGGGGTGAGTTATTAGATAAGATAGTGTAAATACCTGCATGGTTGGGTTTAACTTTCCCATCCTTCACATCTTGCTGGTACTTTGGGCAGTTCCGCTTCCAATGTGACTTTTCATGGCAATAGAAGCATTCAGCTTCTTTAGGGTCAGAAGAAGGAGTGACGAAACCTTTCTTGGTTCCACTTGAAGAAGAGCCATCAAGGGTCCTAGCCTTGGTACCCTTCGAAGAGCTCTTCCTCTTCTTCCCTCGACCTTTCCCGATTGCCAAAACCGGGGCGGAGTTTGGAGTAGGAGTGTTAACAACCGACTTACCCTTAAGACCTGTTTCTGCGGTCTTGAGGAGTCCCTGAAGTTTGCTGAGTGTGACCTCTTCCTTATTCATGTGATATGTCATGCGGAATTGATCATAGCACGATGGTAAGGAGTGCAAAATGATATCTATTGCAAGCTCCTCAGGGAAGTTCACATTAAGCTTCAGCAACCGATCCACATACCTTTGCATTTTCTTCATGTGGCTCGTGACGGATTCCTCGTCCTTCATCATGGTTGTTATGATAGAGCATATGATTTCATACCTCTCTTGTCGTGCACTTTGATGGTATCTTTCCATCAGATCTTGGTGCATTTCAAAAGGGTAGAAGTCCTCATAGGACTTTTGGAGTTCCGCTGTCATGGTGGCCAACATGATGCATGCCACTTTTGTAGCATCCCTTTCATGTGCCCGGAAGTCAGCGATCTCCTGGGGAGTTGCAGTGGTCTCATCAATCTCCTTAAGCTCCTTCTCAAGGACATATTCTTTGTCCTCGTAGCGGGTAATCATCCTGATGTTTCTGATCCATTCATTGAAGTTGGATCCATCAAAAATGACTTTCCCACACAAGTTCATAAGGGTAAAGGAGCCATTAGGATTAGAGCCAGAAGCAGCATTGTTTGAAGACATCTGAAAGAAGAGAACAAGATGAGTTTAGATATTAAGAGAGTCCTTAATAAAACACCCAAATGTAATATTAAGGCTAGGATCCAATCACAATATATTATAACTTAGAAGAGGTATGCCGTAATCCAAGCTATAACATATTTGAAAGGTAGGTGAATGACGATTCACCAATTTCCATCATGAAAAACGAAATATAGATATTAGGTTTTTAATTGGTTCTTAGAAATTCCTAGATTCTTTTGAGATTCAATGATTTTTTTTTCAAAGGCATGTTTCAATCTCGAGTGTGCCCTCCATTTTTTGTGACTGGGATACCGAGGATCACAAAACGAGGTGTGAAGTAACCATGCAAATCACTTGGTACCCTTAAAGTTTATCACTCAATCGATGTGCCGATAAACCACACACGCTCCACCGATACTATGATAAACCTTAGGTCACCCTTTACCTACCTTGTTAAGTCCAAGTTAGTGTGCCGGTTAACCACACACGCTCCACCAACGACTTAAACAAAGTGTAAAGTGTAATTTCATGGATTAGCACCTTATTCACATTTTTCCTAAAGTAACTAAAATTGGGAATTTAATAAAAGCATTTAGTTACTTTATAATATTCATCATACTTTTAATGAGAATTTATAAGTCCTTGTCCTACCCGTTCGGCTAACGACCCTCCACCGATCAAGGAAGCGGTGGGTGAGAGTGGACACCCATTAAGTTGCCATTTTATAGGCAACAACCTTATACCCCCCTTATAGACCAGCTTCGTGAATGAGGCGTACTAGCGGTAAGACGACTTGATCTTATACATATATATATTAGTAACTTATAATATTATAAAGTATAAGGGTTGAATTTTAACTTTTAAAATTCTAAGGGTTGGAACTAAAGTTTTAATCAAGACTTTACTTGTTCCAAAACTTGAGGGCAAGTTTTGTAAATTTCAAAAACTTTTCATTTATTATAACTTATGAATTAATTGAGTAATAAAAATGAAGACTCTTCATTTTTATAACTCTTGTGTTCTTTTAATGGCTTTAATAAAAGTGAGACTTTTGGTTTTCCATAACTTGAGAACAAGATATGGACTCCATTAAAACACATTATGATCATGAATTAAACTACCATGAAGGTTACAAACAATTCCTATGATCATCTAATCTTCACAAGTTCAAGAACATGAATATGAACACTTTCAAGAATCAAAAATTACACTTAAAAAAACCTTGTAATTTTGATAATTGCCATTGTAAATGGATTAGCATAAACATTACACCATCTAAAACAAGTTTTAAAACATCAAAACAGTTTAGGGTAATGTTTCTAGTCCATTTCCAGCAACAAATGTGCAAACTTTCATACGAGCAGAAAACAGACAAACGATTTTTTTCAAGCAGTTTGCACAAAAAAAAAAACAACAAACAAACCTAGGCTCTGATACCACTGATGGTTTTTGAGCATTCTAACACTTCCTAAGTGTACATGCAACCCTAATAACCTTGGATCTATGTTTGTCTAATTATCATGCAAAGTTGAATTCCAAGGTTATATTCCTATCTAGCATACATGGGGAACATTTTTAACTTGAATGAAAGATAGAATAACTTACCTTGTTGTTGATTATGATCCTTGAAACCTTGTGAGCCTAGCACCCCAAGTGTGATGCCTCAAATGCTTCACACAACACCAAATGCAAATGAGTAAACTTTGAGAGAATCTTACACTTGCAAAATCGGCTCTAGCCCTCTTGTTTCTTAGTGTCACGATTTTGGGGAGAACACCTTTGTTTATATAGTGTGTTGCATTAGGTAAACCCTAATGTAACATGACTCTTCATTTCATGATCCATGGGTTAACTCCATGGAGCATCCATGGAGCATCCTATGGGTGGAACCCAACTTGATAATCCATGGAGCCTCTTAGCCCACTATATAAGATATGGAAGATTTACATAATCTACCCATATATTTAATTAGTTATCTTTTGATCACTTAATTAATTCTTGATCAAACTAATTAAATAATATTATTAATATATTAGAACTTATAATATATTAATAAACCATAAGTGTTATTTCTCTCATTTTAGTTTATCCAATTGCATGGTGCCATGCAACCCAAATGGACCATGCCGGGTCGGGTCAAGTACATACCAGAAATAGTTATGGACTTAGACACCTTATCCAACAATGTGAGCTTACGTAACTTGGGATCCATACTCGAGGTAGGTTCACCTTTAAAGTCACAAGAAACTTCAAAAGGACCATCAATGATTGAATTTCAACAAAGATGTCACTAATAAATCTCTTTCAGTCACATTGTCCTCTTTACAATTTAACCAACTGCAACATACTCTAAGTTTGTTAAATCCACTATGGTGGATTTCCTGGTACTCTTCCAAGATAAAACTTCACCATTCAGAAAATCACGAATTCTGACTGCGAACAAAATCGTCTTTATCAATGTGGAACTTAGCATCAATGTAACTTTTACAATGATCTCTTCCATACCGTCAAGATGATTTCCTTTGTCCTCCTAGGACACTTTAGAATGTTCTTGATATTGATTCGTTGATTCTTTCCAAATTAATCTGATCCAACTTGTCATGCTCATGGCATACGAGTCATCGGATCTGGTACATGTCTATATGATCGATCCCATAGCAGAAGCTTGTGGGACACGACTCATTTCTTTAGCTCAATAGTATAACTAGGACATTATTATTGCTTGATGTTATTCCATATTAAGCACGAACCTTTCCAAGTTCTGCATGTCGAGTCTCCTCAAGATTCCATGTACTTTTTCTTAATCAAACGAATCACTTTGATCTATCTCCATAGATCCTTATTATATACGTGTTCTGTATCTCCCATGTATATCATAGTGAAACAATTTTCATACCAAGCCAAGTTTTTACACTTACTAAGTTAGAATATAGTTTCATATGAATCGTACATTATCTATGTACAATACAAGGTTGACTACAGTGCTACCACTAGCATTGACATATATATGGCTTATCTATGTTTCTCGAAATTCAAACTCCTTCAACTTTCTCATTGAAACAAAGATTCTGGTCACTCCCACTAGCTTTGACATATGTATGGCTTATCTTTATTTCTTGAAATTCAAACTCTTTGAACTTTCTCATTGAAACAAAGATCCTAATTGCGGGATGCTTATTTCAGTCCATAAATGAACTTATTAAGCTTACACATCCTTCACAACCTATCTTGGTTTGATTATGTGTTTGTTCCTATCCATGCTTGTCTATTATTGAAGATCCAGTTACACCTAACGGTTACGGCCAAGTGCTTGATCTACCAAGTTTTTGATGGGTTTTGAGCACTACATCATTCCTATGGTGTACATGAAAACTCTAAAGCTTTGGATCTAGTTTGTCTAATGAACATGGAATAATCATCCAAAGCTCATAAACCCTAGATCTAGCATATGTATATCGAAATTAACATGTAAGAACAGACCTAGATGAATACCTCTTATAGAATGGCTTGAATCTCGTTTCCTTGGAGCTTAGAGTCACAAATGTCACTCCTCTAATGGTTTACAAACACCAAGAGCAAGAGGATGACTTTTGAGAAGGACGAGGAGCACCAAAAACGTCATAGGGTTCTTCCAAAAGAGTTCACCACGTTTTTGAGGCCATATGGGTCTTTATATAGTGAGGCTATTAGGGTTATCAAACAAGGAAACCCTAATTTGACTGCTTAGGCTCCAAGCAGCCCATGGACTCCCTTTAGAACACCCTTTGGACAAATTCCTTATGGGCTTCCCATAGAATTCGTCCAACCTATGTTCCAAGGTGATCCATAGCCCAATTGCAATTATCTTATAATTACAATTCTAGTCCCCTAAGTTTAATTAATATCTTTTAGTCACAAAACTAACTATCAATTAATTCTTGACTAATATTAATTAAACAATATGATTTCTCCTTTAATATATTATTCATATAATATATTAATAAGTTATAATTAATCCTCTTTCTCCATAAATTATCCAATCAAGTTGCTTTGGTGAAGGCAACCCAAAAGGACCATGCATAACCGGGTCAAGTACATACCAAATATAGTTACGGGCTTAGACACTAATCCAACAGTTTTCACATACATAGACTTAATCTCTCTCTCCATTTCCTTATTCCATGTTGTAGCCTTTAGGGCCTACCATAGCTTCCGATAGCTGGTACACTCTTATTGCTATCTACTACTGACTCACATACCTTAGTATTATAAACTATTATATAACTAGTATATGATGTCATCTATCATATCTATAAGAAAAATTGGAAATACGTTAGTTTCCTTAATAGCTCTTTCAATCCCGATTTGAATTCTATGTCCAACTTCTAGGTTCGTTGTTGTTTGACTCTCGAATCTTATCAAGATCAATGTGGCTCCTACTAGCCCTTTTGGAAATCATCTCCCTCTCTTGGAAGACTGCCCTTTAAGCAACATACATTTTGTTCTAAAAAGGATTGTTAAATAATTATCCTAAATTCTTGATGGGTTCTACAGTGAGATAACACATCTCTATTATAAGTTCTAGATTATCGAGCGCTTCACGACGAGCGTAAGCCTCATAATCGTAGACTTCCATATGTGGTAGAGAGGACTGAATCCTACTTCACACATATCATAGAGTGTCTCATGAACCTTCTTAGTTGGTACAAGACCAAAGGACTTCTTGTAACACTATTCATGGTGTAATCAAGGAATTCTTAGTAAGCATATTTCAACTCATATAGTACATAACCAATGAATGATTTGTTTATCTATCCAATTAACACTTCCAAGTGGTAGTGTTATGGGTGGAGATAGATCGTGAAACTCTTTCACATTTACTTAGATGATCGATGAAGTTTAGACTTAGATGATCGATGAAGTTTATGGGGCATAAACCCATTCCTTTATACCATATTGGTCCGTGAACCACCTTAAGAGCCCAATGGGCCGAAAAATATTATTAGGTGTCTTAAAATTCGAACAAGGCCAAGGTTGGGCCCAAATTAGTTATTTCTCATCTCTCTAGCCCATATCTCAGCCCAATAGAAAAATATATACATAAATGTGTAAAAAAAAGAAGAAAGAGATGAAAGTAGGATACATTAATATCATGACAACACATAATTATCTAACATACATCTAGATAATCACATGTATCCAAGAAGTTTATTAACCACCATGCAAAAATATTTCTTCTCTCCTCTCCTTATTACTCTCGGTCAATACCAACACCCCACCACCTTCATTTCCTTTCAAAATTCTCTCAAGAATCCTCTCAAGAACACTCCTCTTTTCCTCCAAACTTTCGAGTTTTGGTGTGTGTCTTCAAGATATTTTCATTTGAATCATCAATCCTTGGTAAGTCCTTATATATCCAAGTTCTACAACTTCATTTTTATGTTAGAACACTCCCTCTAAACAATTGTTTGTGATCATACTCTTAGAAACTTCCTAAGTTCGAAAATCACTCAAGAAAGCTTACTAAAGGCCAAGATCTCTCCATTTCTTCTTCAAAACCAAGAACAAAAAGCAAAGGTGAGATCATACCCCCTAGTTTTCGGTTTTATCTTGATTTTGGGGGAGAATACAAGGCACCATGTGTTAGATGTATGTATTTGTGCATGCTTATGTGTGTTTTCTTGATTTAAATTGTGATTATGTGATGAAACACTATAGATCTCGAAAATCTCTAACCAAAAGTAGTGGTTTTGTAAACTAAAACACTTTATATAACTTACTATAAAGATGAATGTGATATATATGTAAAAATCCTTAAGGAACTTAACAATCTTGAAAAAGGGACCATTTTTGGCACATAAACAAAAAGTTGAGGTTTTTGGTTTATTTTCGACTTTTATAAGGGTCACAAGAGTCATTTTCTTTTTAAAAATGGGTCTGTATGATATTTATGACTTTAAAGGGGCTAAAAGTAAAATTTTTCGCATAATGGGCCATAATATGGGCCATTACGGTTTCCTTGGGCCTAAAATGTAAAAATCTTGATTTTTATGGATAAAATTGTCATTTGATACAAATTTGAGCTAAAAATGTAAATTTGTGGAATTAGGGGCTGAAAATGACACTTTAATTGAAATTGGACCAAAAATGTTATTTTTATAAAATTGGGCCGAAATTGTCATTTTTATGAAAAATGGGCCAAAAATGTAATTTTTATACAAATGGGTCGAAAACAACAAAATTTATATATTTGGTCGAAAAATATTCATTTAGATGTATTTGTATAAAAAATGTTAAATTATATTTAGTTGGGCCGAAATTGCAAATATTTATGAATTTTGGGCCGAAAGTAAAATTTTAACCAAAATGGGCCACATATGGTCATTATATTTGAATTAAGCCCATAAATTGAAGACTTTTAGTCTTAAGGGATCTAAAGTGTCAAATTTTTCAAAAATGTGACTAAAATGTATATTTTCGGTCTAGTGGGCCAAAAGTGTCACTATTACAAAAATTTGATATTTTTGTTGTCTTGGTAAACCTCGAGCTAAAATAATCAACGAAATAATAACGAATGGACGAAATACATCGATAACAATTTTATTGGGCCTACTACTCTCGTTACATGGCCAATGGGCCTTAAGGGCTCATTTAAGTGTATATTGGGCCTAATAGTTTCCATGACATGTTTATTGGGCCTTGTGGCCCATTTACATGTTAATTTCGGCCTGATCTATGGATCACATGTTTATTGGGCCTTAGTGGCCCATTTACATGCTTATTGGGCCTAAATTACCCTTTACATGTTTGTTGGGCCTTAGTGGTCCATTTACATGCTAATTGGGCTTGGACTGAAAATCACATACTTAGTGGATCTTAGCGATACCTCTACATATTTATTGAACTTTATATATTCATATACATACTTTTGGATTTGAAAGTTTAAAACATACATGTAAACATTATACTTGGTGAAATACATTACTCGTGAACAAGTTGAGAATCTAGTGAGATTTGTCGGTTGACACCATTGAGTGTATGATCGTAGCCTATAGTTATAACCAGAGTTTCCTGGAAGGAGAGCGGGAGTTTGTGTATAGATCTATACGGGGTGACCCCCACTCCTTAGCTGTTCGCTACAGCTAGACTAGGCCAATCTAGGGCGACAAACCCTACCTACATCAAAACCGACGCCAAAACGCCAAGACAGGCGAATTAGTCATTATCAAGCATGGTTGTAACGGCTCACTTAGAGACTAACTTCATCAAAGATTTCGGTTTATTAATACAAATCTTGACTATACTAAAAACATACATCGATACTCGATCTTGGGATTTTATGATTACGATACTTTTATAAGCAGAAAATATCGGATTTTCTGGGATAAATACATTTATACACTACCTTCTACTTACAACAGAAAATACAGGATTTTATATGGATTAAATTTTTGTTTATCTATACATTCCAAAAGAAGCAAACATACATGCATTAATATTTGATTTTGACACATTACTTTCAAACTATTTTACAGAAAATATTGGATTTTCTGGTGTTTTACGAACCATACAAAACTTTTCATTCAAACATGCTTATGAACTCACCAACATTATATATGCTGACGTTTTCAAAATAACTTGTATTCTCAGGGACTCGTTAAGCAGAAGAATCAACAAGAATATGGGAATTTGTTTTGTGTACTGTTAAACATCATACATTGAATGTTTTGGTCTTGTAATTTAAAAGATTGTACTTGATGTAAACAATGGCAGTTGTATTATATTATGCATGGTGATGATGATGTTAAGTTTCATTTATATTCATTGTAATGGTATTTCAAGATGAAGTCACGCACAAGCCCCCTGGCGTTTCCGCCGTCTGGTTCGGGGGTGTGACATACAAAACCCATGAATGATTTGTTTCTCTATCCAATTAACACTTCCAAGTGGTAGTGTTATGGGTGGAGATAGATCGTGAAACTCTTTCACATTTACTTAGATGACCGATAAAGTTTAGACTGAGATTCTCACTATGAGTGTCTCGTCCTATTCCCAGTTGATTCTTAACCTCACTTTATGAGAGCTCTGAACACCTGAAAGGTTCCAGACTCACATTCATATGAAGTTGGTCTCACCATGTATCGTGGTTAATCTGAATGGCTCATTAGTACAAACCAATTCCAACAGATATTCACATCACCCAGTGATGTATTCATCATCTATCTTGATAAACAAGATTTGCATTCATCATAAGACTCGAGGTCAAATGATATCCAAAATATGATCCAACTAGATACTTGGTAATGCACTTCTCATTTATATATCCAAGACTATGATGCCGAAAATACATTTCACCCAAACCTTTTGGATATATTTGAAGTAGTACGTATTATGGTCAATCTGAACGATCCATTAGTCAAACTAATTTCAACAGATATTTCCACTACAATAATACATCTTATTAAAATATTTGAATCAATTTTGAACTATTGCTACTATACTAGCTTCATAGATTTCATGACTTTCTTTTAACATGTTGGAATGTTTCACATTTAAATAAGTCAGAATTATCTCATGAATCATAGTATAAACAATTTCAATTATAATACCATAGACTAAACATTTGGAAAGAGTTGCCTTTTAATCCTATGAATAGTAGCAAGGGCTTGGCATTCATGATCAAATTACCTTCTCTATGTTTCAGTGTTCTTACTTCATTTTAGTCACTACAAATTCTTGAAAATGTTAGTACTTAATCCTTAGTAAAACAATCAAGGTTTAGAAGTAATGTTCTGATGGCATTTTAAATCCATATATTTGATTGAACACCAAACATTGGAGAACTAGTTATCTTTTGATATAATGGAAAGTAGAAAGAGCTCTTGATCTATGATCAAATTTAACTTCTTCATGTTTCAGTCCTTTCACCTCAAATATATATTTTGGGCATGTATGATTTCAAAGTCCTTTCTTGTTATGAAACGAATAACTATCAGAACATGTCTCAAAATAAGCCTTCCTTTGTCCTAGGGATTTGGGCCTAGATTAGGTATACCAACACTAATCGCCTTTTAAACCATAGGCAATTGGCTTTCTTCTTCTTGACACTTCTATTCGTGATAGTAAATTTATGAGAGTGTTTTGAAGTTTGAGTTTCTATGAATGGTCATATTAGTTCCAAAAGGAAACCTCAACACGCTACATAACTCCTTTCATGGATATTCCAAGTTGTTCGTGTCAAAATTAGAATAAACTGACTATATGTACGTGTTAGCTAGTCGATTATCCCTAGTCAACTCCTAACTCAAGGATATTCCATTTTACTTAAATGTATCAATTTACAACATACATTTGATAATTTCTCTTTCTAATAGTTTAGAATGCAATGTTTGAAGTAACCTAGGAAGAGCTTTAACAAAGGCAAGATCTTTCCTTTCGTTTTTGAGAACTATCCCCAAACTACGAAATTTACAAGATTGATCATCCTCATAGCTAATCATGTCAAAGGTTTTATAGCAGTAGATTTTAGTGGATAAGGTTATAAACATCATTCAATATCAAATTCCATTATAGTTTGTTTTACTTATCCTTAGAAAATAATCACCCTTAATAAAATTATTTTAGAAGGTTAGGATCCATATTTGGCTCTATGATGTGTAAAGGGATGTCGTAAATACACCACAAATTTATTTAGGTAGGCAAAGCCCTTTGCCAATTTCGATCACGACGATATTCCTAGATCTTTGAGATTTATTGACTATTAATGGCATGTTAATCTTGGATTATGTTCATCTCAAATTCAATGACGGGGTCGCCGAGGATCACTGAACAGATGGTGAATCGACCATACAAAATCGCATGGTCCCCGGCTCAAGTTACGCTTGAGATTCGTGAGTTCGACATCATTCTCTACCTATACTCTCAAATTGACATGCCGGTTAATCACACGAACTCCATCAACAGGTTATAAAGAGAATGGGAAACTTTTATGGGTAACATAAGATTCACATTAAATAGATTGTGAATTAACCATGCAAAAGCGCATGGTCCCCGACTCAAGTTACACTTGAGATTCTCAAGTTCCATATCATTCTCAACTATACTCTAGATTGATGTGCCGGTTAACCACACGAGATCCATCAATAGAATATAAAGAGAATGTGCAATTTTCATGGATAATATGAGACTCACATTCTATTAATAAAATGGGATTTTGTTTTATACTTATATTTAGAACATTGTAGATTGACCATTATCACTATCAAACCCTTTCAGTAACACCATTCTCAAAATGCAATAGGGCGGTGAGGGTGGTAAGCGCGAAGCATATTAAAAACTGACCTCATTAGGAATCATAGAGACCTCCTTAAACCCCTACATTAGAATAGGTGAGCCTAGTCATGGTAAGACTGACAATGTCAATATTTAAAACATACGAGGGCGCATGTTGTAACTTTCTTATATAATATATACAATTCTAATATATATAAATACAATGGGTAAATTTAAAACACTTTAAATTTAGTTGTCTATTATTAATTCTAATTAATTGCGAGGACGCAATGTAACAATTAATAAATCATGAGGGATTAATATTCAAATTTTATAAATCTCTATTATAAATAATATTAAATAAATAAATATTCAAATTCAAATAAACGCATTTAAATAATATTTATCAATTTTCAAGATTTAAAACATTTTAAATTTGGTAATTATCCATATTTGATAAAACTTCTAATTTGAAAAATGGAAGAAAATCGAAACCCTAATTCTGCCGAGTTCACATCGTGAGCTGCGACTAAGGTTTTAACACTTACAGAATTTTCAATTATTCATCTTTCATTCAATTTCAAAAAAGTATTTTCAGAAAACATGGATCTAGGGTGAATGTAACCATGAACCAATAGCTCTAATACCATTGCTAGGTTTTCTATGCATCAAATACACTCTAAACTAGGTAGCGGGAAAATCGAAACTACGATATACCTAAGTGTACATGCAACCGATGGGTCTATGGTTTCATGCTAGTTTCATCTACCCTAGAAAACAAAACATAAAGAAGAAAATATACCTCTTATGTAGCCCTTGATCTCCATGCTTGAGATCTTGATCCTCCATGAAGTTGCTTGGATGAGAGGACCCAAACCAGAATCCCTCTAATGGTATCACTTCCAATGACACCAAAGAGTGGAACAAAAATAACTAGGAGAATGGTCAATTTCAAAAAGTCAAAGAAGGTTAGAAATCGTCCGTGTGGGAGGGGGGAAGAAGAGGCGAAACTTCAAGTCAAGAATGAGCAAGGATGAATGAATCCCTAAGGCCCTATTTATAGTCTTGGATATCTCCTACGGTTTTATCCTCAAGCCCATGTGGGATGGGATAGCCCTAGAACGAAATTCCCTTTATCCTAAGAGAATTTTCGTCCATCACTCTTCTTCTTAGGGTTCTGGAATATTCCTTATCAACCAACTATTGGTTAATTGAATATTCAACCGTTTTATTAATTAAAGTGTTAATTAATTCCGAAAATATATTTCCAATTCGTTTCTAATTAATTATTAACCATAATAATTAATAAACCAATTTCTCCTTTATTTATTCCACTCAATTTGGGTCTTGAGGTCAACCCAAAAAGACCCTGTTATTATTAGAAATACTACCAATGGTTAATGACCCTGAACACTATTTCCAAAAAAATTATCTATTTTGACAAAAACATCCCCTAAGGTAAAAAATTCTAACAATTTAAGTTTCTAATTTTACTCCTCTTAGTCCCTTACCAGATATGAAATCTTTTTATGTTTAATGATTATTTTTAATTATTTTATTAATAATTAATTATTGTATTTATCTATTATTACTATTATTATTTCTTTATTAAATTTTGAGTTCCTAAAAGAAATATGACAATAATCGAATAACACAAAACAGTAAATTGCATTATCTTCAAGATATCAACTGTTCTTATCTTTGCTAGGGGTTTTTGAGTTTTAACAGGAAAGAAGAACAATGTTGTCTATTTGATTGATCAATGTTCTTAGGTGCTACTACATTATAGGAACTATGGTTTGGGTTCTCTCTTATCCAAGGCAAGTGAAGAACTGACCACACATAAAGAGGTATATAATTCTTTCTATCTTATTCTAGTTTTTTGTTGCAAGAAATCATTGAATTTGTGATCTGGTTGATTATGGTATTCAAGTTTGCTTTTGATACGTTTCATTGTTTTGAAATTGACTATAATCCAACAATGTGGATTCCAGAAAGAGAAATATGGGTTATGTGTTCACAGTTAGTGGTACGGAAGTCAGTTGGATGTCCATATTACAGAAGAGTGTTGCTCTTTCGACCAAAGATGTTGAATACATGGCTATATCATAAGCTAACAAGGAGCTTATCTGGTTGAAGAACTTCCTTTCAGAATTACGCTATCAAAGATATCGTATCCTACATTGTCATAACTAGAATGCACTTTACCTAACAAAGAATATTATGTTTCATAGAATAACGAAACACATTAAGATGATGTATCACTTTATCTAAGATTTGATTAGTGATGGTATCCTGATTTTGAAGATCCATGGAATCAAGAATCTAGCAGACATGTTTACCAATGCAGTTACAATAAAAAAGTTGAAGATATGAATGTCTTTAATTGATCTTATGGTAGCATGGAAAGAATGCAAGGCCTAGAGAAAGTGAGATGGAGGTTACATTGCTTGGATGGCTGAAGGGCCAATATATTTGGTTTGGGCTAGGCAACAATGTATAGATGAGTTAGGGCATTTGACATTGTATTTTGGAGTCTTTTGTGTGTTTGGTGTTTTCGGTCTAGGTTATTGTTCTCGGTTGGAAGTGACCGAAAACAGGCTTTCGGTCTACTGACCGAAACCTGTTTTCGGTCCACATAAGTATATATAGGCTGTCAGGCTGTCAGAAGAAGTAGTTGTTGATCAACAGTTGTACTTTGCTAGTTTTCGGTCCCTGAGTTGTATCAGACAATTTCCGTGTGTTATTGTATGCAAGCTCGGTTTCATTTCATCTTTTACTCAATTTTTGTTTGTTTTCTTATGCTTGATTGATCATTGGTGAAGATCCTTCCATCAAGGACCTTAAAATTGGTATCAGAGCATCAAACCGGTGTCAATCAAGCTTATTATTCAGTTTTCTGCTTCACAGTCGTGTTCTTCACGTTCTCGGTCACTAGAAGCCTGTTTTTGCTTAAGTTTTGAAGATCAGATCACAATTTGCATCGTGTGGAATAGAGATCTGTTTGGATTTCAGCTTTTTGGTTGCAATCTTATTTGTTTTCGGTTTAATCTTCATCAAACGAAAACTTATCTTCAACCGTTTTTCTGTCCAGATCTGTCTTGTTTGAAGGCTGTGTTTGAGGTTTTAGTGTGTGGAAATCAAAATCGGATCGAAAATCTAAGTTTTTCATTGAAAACTGTTAGTTTTCGGTTCAACCTTCAGAAACCGAAAACTGTTCTTCAACCGAAATCCCTTGAATCTTTAGAAACCAAAAACTGTTCTTCAACCGAAATCCCTTGAATCTTCAGAAACCGAAAACTGTTCTTCAACCGAAAACCTCTCAACCTTCAAAAACCGAAAACCATTCATAAACCGCACGCTCTTGATCCTTCATAAACCGAAAACCCCTTAATCTTCAGAAACCGAAAACCTTTTATTCTCTTAAACCGAAAACTCCCCTTATCATCTTAAACCGAAAATCTCTTTTATTCATTTTCTCCTTTCAACCGAATTCCTCGTTTTCGGTCATCACCACTCAACCGAAAACCTTCATTCCTTGATTTTTTTGTTTGTTTTTCAAATTAATTTTTATTAAAAATTTAAAAAATCAAAAACAATCAAAAACAAAAATGGAATCTCAAAGCATGTCAGCTCATCATGAATTAGATGCAATTATGGGAACCACTTCTCGAATTCCCCGACTGTTATCCGCGGAAGGATTTCCAGAATGGAACTATCGGATCAAAAAGTACATCAAAATGAATGATTTCAAGATATGGCGAAGCATTCTTAGAGGTCCAATCCGCATCACAACCACATTGGAAGATGGAACCATAATTGATAAACAAGTTGAGAACTACATCGATGATGATTTTGAGAGAAGGCTCTTGCTACAATTACCATGGCATTATCTCCGGAAATTGCTCAAGGTTTCCGTGAGTATATATCAACAAAGGCCGTATGGGAAGTACTGATAGAAGTCTATGAAGGCAATGAAGACATGAAACAGAGTCGCCAAGACACGCTGCGACAGAAATTCAATATGTTTAACCATGTCTTGGGAGAAACACTTGAAAATCAGTTGCAGAGGTTTATCACACTTACCACAGAAATGAGCTCTGCCGGTGTTATGGTAACAAGATCAGAGATAAACAAGAAGCTGCTGAGCTCTCTACCAAAATCCTGGGATATGAATGTCTCAGTGATAAAAAAGACCAAAGATTTGAACAGGTTGAGTTTGGCGGAAACAATGGCAATCATTAAGGCTTGCGATCTCGATGATAAGCAAAGGGAGATTAATCATGTCAATTCATACTCCACAGCAAATCTTGGGATCCAAACCACCAACAACACTGCTTTCTCAAGCTTCTCAACTCCTCAAGCTCCTCCAGTTTCTCATGTTCCACAAGTTCAACCTTATGTGACTCATCAGCCCACTTCATATGTTATCCCTCAAATGCAACACATTCAAGTTCCTCAACCTCAAACTTTAGCTCAACAAGTTGGTTCTAGTGTTGGTTCATCCTCAGCTGCACCCATTCAATCTCATGAAATCAGTCCTCAAGCTTCATCTTTAAAAGAAAAGGAAGAAAATCTGGCCCTCGCCACTGGTTTGGTAAACTGCTACAATGCTTTTGTGGCTGGAGAACTCTCCCCACAACTCTCATTTGCTGACCTAGACCAGATCCATCCTGAGGATGTGGAAGAGATGGATATTACATGGCAAATGGCCATGGCGGTTTTCAGGGCAAAGCAGTTCTCCAAGAAAACCGGAAAGAACAATTGGAGTGTGAATTCAGACAAGAAAGTGGGGTTCAACAAAGGGAAGCTGAGATGCTACAATTGTCATGAACCTGGTCACTTTGATCGAGAATGTCCAAAGCCAGATCGAAGGGAGAATTCTGAGCGAACCATGGTGCCGGTGACCTATGTCAATAAGGGATCTTCTTCAAGCAATCAGACTGCTAACTTGGCGATGGTGGCCCAATCCTTTGATTGGGAAGATCAAATTCAGGCTTTGAATATTTCAGGACCTGAAAATGCGCATCTTGCTCAAATCAAGGATTGTGTGGAGGAAGAAGCAGAGAAAGACCCCGAAGAAGAGATGATGAATCTTCAGTTTGCGTTCATGGTGCAAAACTACTTCTGAGCCAGCCAAACCCGAGGTCAGTGAATTTGGTTGCTCTCAATCTTGTATGAAAACTGTTAAATTCTTATGTGACCAAATTGAATTAATCAAGAGAGAGAACGAGGACCTTAAGTATGAGGGTTACACACTTAGGAAAAATCAAAAGCCTTTAAAAACACAATTAGAGAATAAAACAAAGGACTTTAAGAAACTGCAAGAGGATTACAGCAACAAATGCGAGAACTATGATCATCTCAAAAGAAAATTTGTTGTTGTGACCGCTGAACTTGACTCATTGAAAAATCGTATTGAAAATGCTGAATTTGTTTTTAACAAATTCGATGGGTCAAGTGAAGTAGTTGCAAAAATGATAGAGGAACAGATGCAGTGGAAGGACATTACATGTGGAAACCAAAAGAAAGTAGGATTAGGTTTTGAGAGTGTCCCTCCTCCATTCAATCATACCTATACTGTCATTCCTCTATCTCAAGAAGTGATTGATAAAGAACCTTTCTTAGTTTATGGAAAACCTGATTCTGAACAAGCAACATGCTCAAATGATAAAATTTTGGATACTAACATTTCTACCTCAAGTGCAGATATGTCAGTAGTTCAGGGGGAGCAAGAAGCTGAAAAGTCTGAGTCACATAATTCTGTGTCTAAATTTGGTGTTGAATTTTGTGATGAATTTGTGTTAAATTCAAACACTAATGTTTTTGTTTCTGGTGGTATGTTGTTTCAGACTGATAATTGTGAAAATAATGGTGTTGTTTCTGATAAAGTTGTTAAATCTGATTTGAATGCTTCTACATCTTCCACGTTTGCTACACAATCTAGTGCTTGTTCTTGCAAATGTGAAAATGCTAGAAATATTAATAAACGCAAGAAATCTGACAAGAGTAGTACCATTTCCAATGATAATAAACAAATTTGTTTCAACTGTGGTACTGCTGGTCATATTGCCAGAAATTGTTTAAATCGGATGTTTGTGCATTATTTGTCACAAAGAGGAGAGAGAATGAGTCTCGAGGACGATCTTTAATTAGAAAATCCTCCAGAACTCGCTCTCGAGATGATGACTGGAAAACAAATCAAAACAAGAAAATGGCAGGTTTTCAGAAGAACAAACAGGTTTTCAACAAATTCACAAACAGTTTGCCAAAATTGACACAAGCTAAGCCAATGTCGATTTCGTCAAAGAGTAGGTCTGGATCTTCAAACTCTTCGAGTAGAAAATCCACCGGCTCGAAGCAAACTCAAACGAAGAATGTTTCAAAACCTAAATACCAATGGATGCCAAAATTAAAATATGATCAGTCATCATCATCCTCTGTATTTGTTGAAAAAGAAAAATCAAATGAGAAATCTTTGAAAGTTAAGGGTCAACCCAGGTCTTCAATGACCTGGGTCCCCAAATCTAAATGATTCCGCTCATCGTGCAGGGACAATTGCGGAGGAATGTCGTTAGACCCTGGTATGTCGACAGCGGCTGCTCCCGGCACATGACAGGAGATATCTCCCAACTGCACGACATTCATACATTTAATAGGGGATATGTCTCCTTTGCGGGCGGAGAAGGCGGAAAGATAACGCAAAAAGGAACGGTGACCAACGGAGTGCTCAGTTTTGAGAATGTCAACTATTCTCCTGAGCTGAAGCACAGTCTACTGAGTGTATCTCAAATCTGTGACAAGGGTTACTCGACACACTTCACCGATAAAGAATGTCTAATCTTAAAGTCGGGCATTGTCATCCCGGAGGAGTGGATTCTCGTCAAATCTAAGCGGGATGGGAATGCCTATATTATCGACATGAACAACAATGTACCCGATGAAGTCACTTGTCTCTTTTCCAAAGTCTCAGAACAAAACGCAATGTTGTGGAATCGTCGACTTGGCCATGCAAATGCAAAGAACCTGAACCGGCTTGCTAAGAACGAAATGGTCCGCGGTTTGCCTGTCAGAGATTTTATTACTTTTGAAAAATGTGTTTCCTGTGCTCAAGGTAAACACCATCGGAAACCACATCTGCCAAAGCAGGTCAAATCCATCAGTCAGGTGTTCCAATTGTTGCATATGGACTTGGTTGGTCCGGTCAACGTCCTCAACATCAACCGAAATTCGTATTGTCTCGTTGTGATAGAAGATTTCTCTCGTTTCACGTGGATCTTCTTTCTGTCCAACAAAGCTGGGATCGCTGACCTCATCAAGAAGTTCATTGTAATGATCGAGAACCAAGCCAACCACCGAGTGAAAGCGCTTCGCACTGATAATGGAACAGAGTTCAAGAACGCTGTTCTTGATCATTTTTGCGCTGAGAAAGGGATCGTGCGTCAATTCAGTTCTGTTCGGACGCCACAACAAAATGGTGTTGCTGAACGGAGGAATCGAACGCTACAAGACACAGCAAGGACGATGCTATGTGATTCTAAACTTCCAGTTTTCTTTTGGGCGGAGGCGATCAACACTGCGTGTTACGTTCAAAATCGTGTTTTGATCAATAAAGCCTAGATGAAAACCCCGTATGAGATTCTCTATGGACACAAGCCATCTGTCATCCATTTCCGAGTATTTGGTTGCCCTTGCACCCTTCTCCACTTGGAATCCAACCCAAAATTCAATGCAAAAGCTGATGATTGCTATTTTTGTCGGATACGCTGCTCGTACTGCTTACCGGGTATACAACAACAAGACGAAGCAAATCGTGGAGTCTTTCGATGTTCGCTGGCTTGAAGAGAATGAAACGGACGCTAGGGTGGGTCCTGATTGGCTATTTGACTACACATCACTATTCAAATCTTTTAGTGTGTCGACTGATAACCAAGCTGGGTCTACCTCTGGCTCGAAGACTATCATTGAAGACGAAGATGAAGAGGTTGTCTACAGACCACCATTGGTTTCTATTGATCCTCCGGTGGTGTCTACTGTTCCAATCGTTTCTCCTGAATCCTCAACACAACAACATGCTCCAGATGCTGATGCTACTCCTCTAACTCTAGTTGAAAGAGAGTTCATGAACCAAGATACTTCCGCTGTCACTCAGAATCTGATGGATCTTCTCTTTCCCGATCAAATCGCTGATGAGTTTGTAGCAAATCCAACAAACGAAACTGTTTCATCTACCGTGGATCCTCCAGCAAATGAAGGAGCTATTAATATCCATAATTTTCCTGTTTCAGTCAATGACATCAGTCACGAAATCCCCTCTCGCATACAGCGCGATCATCCGATAGAAAACGTCATTGGCCAGCTGGGCGACGGAGTTCGAACGAGAAGCCAGAGTGGAGACGTCAACACATGTCTCTATTCTTGCTTCATTTCTCAAATAGAGCCCAAGAATGTCGAAATGGATTTGAATGAGCCCAGCAGGGTGGATGCCAATGCATGACGAGCTCAATCAATTCGAAAAGCTCGGGGTTTGGAAGTTGGTGGAGCTGCCTAAAGGTAAGAAATCTCTTGACACCGGATAGGTGTTTCAGAACAAACAAGACGATTCAGGTGTCATTGTCCGTAATAAGGCGAGATTGGTGGTCCGTGGGTTTAGACAAATTGAGGGTCTTGATTATATAGAAGTCTATGCTCCAGTGGCGCGCTTGGAGGCTATTCGTATCTTCCTCGCCTATGCTTCCTACATGAACTTCACCGTATACCAAATGGACGTCAATACGGCTTTCTTGTATGGCAAGGTGAAGGAGGAGATTTATGTTGACCAACCTCCTGGGTTTGTTAACTCAAAACTTCCCAACCATGTCTACAAGTTAGACAAGGTTTTGTCCGGGCTGCATCAAGCTCCCAGAGCCTGGTATGCTACCCTCACACAACACTTGCTCGACCATGGCTATTCCCGCGACACTATTGTTCAAACCCTATTCATCAAGCATGTCGGTCCAGACCTGATTCTTGTCCAAATATACGTGGACGATATCATTTTCGGGTCGACGAGTCCTCAGCTATGCAAGGAGTTCGAGGACGTCATGAAAAAGCGGTTCGAGATGAGTTCTTTGGGGGAAATGACCATGTTTATGGGGCTTCAGGTCAAACAATCTTTAGCCGGAATCCTAATTTATCAAGCCAAATATATAGATGATATGCTCGAGAAGTTCGGGTTCAGAGACGCCAAACCTGCTTTGACGCCCATGGCGGAGAGACCACTGCTGACTCCTGATCTTGAAGGCGAATCCGTAGATCAAACGTACTAGAGATCGATGATCGGATCGTTGATGTATCTGACTGCAAGTCGCCCAGACATTATGTTTGCGGTCTGTCAATGCGCGCGCTACCAGACTAATCCTAAACTGTCTCATCTTATTGCTGTTAAAAGGATTTTTCGGTACCTCAAAGGCAGCCCAAAACTGGGTCTTTGGTATCTGAAAAATTCCGAATTTGATCTTTATGCTTTTGCAGACAGCAATTACGGAGGCTGCGAGCTTGACAGGAAATCGACTTCCGGCGGATGTCAATATCTCGGAGATAGGCTGGTGTCCTGGCAGTGCAAGAAGCAGAATACTGTCTCGACCTCAACAGCAGAAGCAGAATACGTAGCTGCGTCTGCCTGTTGTTCTTAAGTCATATGGATCCAACATCAGCTGTTGGACTACGGTTTGAATCTTCAAGAAACCCCTATATTCTGTGATAATGAGGCTGCGATCCAAATTGCTGAAATTCCGGTCCAGCACTCAAAAACCAAGCACATCGACATCAAAGTTCATTTTATCAGAGATTGTTATGAGCGCTCGCTCATTCGGCTAGAACAGGTTCCCACTACTAATAATGTGGCAGATTTGTTCACAAAGCCGTTTAACAAAGCTCGATTCGATGTGCTGGTTAACTTTTTGAAAATGATTCGCTTTGAGGATTAATTTTTGTTTAGGTTAGTTTAAATTTGCGCATTTTAGTTTCATTCTCACCCATGCACAAATTTAGGGGGAGAAATAAACAAAAACCAAACAAAAATTAAAAAATTAAAAATCCAAAAACAATTGAAAATCAGAAAATCCAAAAACATTAGAAAAACAGAAAAATCAAAAATATTGCTGAGAAGTGATGTGATGGGAAGTGATATCAGCTTGTGATAACAGACAATCTGAGTCTGTTTAAAGTACCAAAGCTAAATTGTCTAGGCTCTGTGCTCGATGCGCCGATAGGCACGGAAAATTTAATGGACTTGACTAGGTGCAGATGAACTTAAGGAATCTACAGACTTGATAAAATCTGACCTAGATAGTTCTATTTAGCCTGACAATACGACGCTCGGATAGGCTGAGCAGGGAGATATGCATGAGAATCCACCAGTTACATTAAAGAATCTGTATCTAGAACAGTGGTTTAACTTTTCCTTGATGTACGGATTTTGTCCTTAATTCCGATATTGACAGGGAGACTGGGGAATTCCGATAATGTAGGTCTGTAGGAAATTATTTTCTTTCTCTCCTACTGTTAGTCATATGTTGCCTCCTCTGTGTGATCGAAAGATCCGACCTGGACTACAGCATATGCAACTCTATTTCTCTGCATCTTCTATATATGCAATTCTTCCTATCTGTTAGCCATATGCTGTCTCCTTTGCGTGATTAACAATCCGACCTGGTACACAGCATATGCAACCTTCTACTTCTCAATCCCTCTGAAATTCTAGTCAGTCATATGTTTCACTCTCTGTGTGATTGAAAGATCCGACCTGAGTGTACATCATATGCAATCTAAATCTATCCTCTCTATGAATAATCGTCTGCTCACCTAAAGTAAGGAGTATCTCGGAAGTTCTTGATTATTGGGGTATGTCAGGAAGCGGGAAACATGTTCTAGTACACTTAAAATTGAACAAGTCTAGATTGTCTGTAGATCTCGCTGCTCAATTTAGGTGGACAACAATATCCTTGGTCGTCGTCAGATAAATGGTCCTTAGGTATTTTTATCTAGTAATTTAGGATCAATCTGTCCTGTCACTGATAGCACTCTTAAAATTTGTCATAATTTTTCGTGCTTAAGTGGATCACAATACCGGCGATCGACCAGATCTATTCATGAAAGGAGAGGTACTGATAAATGGAAAATGATTGTCTAACAACTTTGATCCCATATCACAAAAGGTTAATCAATTTCAAGATAGAGGATTAAATTTAGTTTGAATTAAAATTTTAGTATTTTTTATTTGTTTTTATTATTTTTTTATTATTTTATTTTCAATTTTTTTGGATTGATAAATTTTAGAAAAAGTTTTTTATTTTTATTTTATTTTTAGTCTTTAAATTTTTAGGATTGGTAAAATTTAGAAAATTTTATTTTATTTTATTTGAAGTTAATCCTCAAAATGATTTATTTTTAAAATTTTTTGAGTTTTGGGCCTCATCATTTTCGGGATCGGCCCATGGGTGAAGTACCGGGTTTGGGCCAGGTATATAAGGAAAAGGGAACACTGATATCGGTTTCTTCCCTCTTTTCATTCTCTCTGACCGAAAGCCTCCAAGAATCCTCTCAACCCTCGAAATTTTTTTTGTGTTATTTCTTCAAATCAACTTGTTTTTCTTGAAGGTATGAAGATTCCGACCATGTCCATGGAATTTTTACCGAGAATCAACCATGAAATCGTGGCCAAATCGTGAAAATAAGAACTGTCGGCGAGCTTTCGGTCTAAGCCATTTTCAGTCCATCGGCTAACCGGCTTTCGGTCAAGCCGAGCCGTTTTCGGTCAAACCGGCTTAGACGGCTTTCGGTCAAAGCTGTGTTCGGTCAAATCGGCTTTCGCTTGAGCTATATTCGGTCCCAAATGGCTTTCGGTCAACACTAGTGTTCGGTCCATGAGCTTTCGGTCTAACTGTCTTGACCGAGAACCCATTTTTGACAAATAAAATTCAAATGAAATGGCCAATTAAATTGATTTAATTGAGAAAATAATTTTAATTTGTTATTATCAAATGTTTTCTCACCTGGCCAGTTTTGTGCAGATAAAATGGCAAGTCTCAAAGTTGCAGACAGTCACAACGTGTCCATTCTTCTTGATGATCCTCCAGTAGCACACAACGAGTTCAAATCAATGATGTACAGACTAAGGGAATGCTGCATCTCAACTGCACTGACCTGGAACCCCATCATTTATCTAAACCTGATTTGGAGATCTGCAAGTGTCAAAAATGGAGATAATGGATCAACGACAATTGAAGCTTCTGTCAGGGGATACAAAATTGTTATCTATGAGCAATTCATCAAAGATGTTTTAAAGATTGATGATAAAGCTGCTTATCCGACTGATATAGATCTGAGAATTGTTAATGAGTATCTCGAGAAGATGGGATACGAAGGAGTCTTTCCACCAACCCTAAAGAAGCTGTTACCTCCTTACTGGAGGTTTCTAGCCCACGTTTTTGTCAACTGCATATCTGGGAGAAAGGGTGGTTCAGACGAAATATCCTCGAGAAATACTCAGGCGATCGTTGCATTGGCTGCCGGGATTGACTTCAACTTCTCAAAGTTTATCTTGGAAGAGATGGTTACTAATGCTAACAAGAAGTCGAAGGATCAATTCCTGCTCTATCCAAGATTTATTCAAATCTTCATCAACAGCCTTTTTCCCGATCTGGTCAAGACAGGAGAAATACTTGACATGAAAGCTTTCGGACCAAACACTGTGAGCCTAATCAAGCAGAACCGTAAGGGGAAAATATTGTTCCAAGGGAAGTACCCTCTCGTAAAAATTGGAAAGTTTACTGAGTTGTCAGACTCTTCAGAATCCCATGGGTCGTCTGAACAAATGTCAACTGATCAAGAATCGTCAGAACATGCAAACGTGAATGACGATGTTATCGATGCGTCAGACCATGAGATTGAAAATGTTGCTCCAACTGCCATTGTTGCTACAGAGCATGATCTCACAAACATGGCGGTTCAGAGTGACTTCAGTGAGGGAACTACAGAAGAATTTACTGAGACCGAAGGAGAAGGAGAGGATGAGTATGAGAATCTTGATCTGACCGGTTACGACGAAGATGATGTTTCGATGCAGTTTACTGGACTTGAGCACCCTTTGCCAAATGAAGACCTCGATGACTTCCTCAAAGATATCGATGATGGTGCCAATTCAACACCGGAGATAAGGGAGAAAGTTGACGATCGAGAAGTTGAGCCTTCGGTTACCGTTCAAGTGTCTGATTCTTCAACTCAAATGGACACATCATCAGGGATTCCTCCCCTTGATAATGTGGTTCCTACATCCGAGCCAGTTACAAGTGATTCCCAGACAGTCCTGACCTCCCAGCCCCCGATAAAGAGACGCAGAATTGATCCAAGGGTGGGAGTAATTTTTCCTGATCAAACTCAAACCACAGAAACTCCTCCATCTACAACAGTTCCCCCTTCCTCATCTGTGCCCAATCAAGAGATTCCCAGCTCTATCCATGAAGCTGGTTGTTCGTCTGCTGGCCTGAGATCGTCTCCTCCAAGGCCTTATCATGATGTTGTCTCTGAGAGACTAGCCATTCATTTGGCCCAGCAATTAAGTCCAACTCACCCCTCACGCGGAAAAGGAATATCCTTTGAGGAAGGTATATCTGGAGATTGATTGAGGTCGTTGTCTCAATCAAAAATAACCTCAAAAACCAATATTAAATAGATATTTCACATAACAATTTTTTAACACTTGGGTATTTCACATAACAATTTTTCACATAACAATTTTTAAATAAATATAAATATTCACATAACAATTTTTTAACCTTCATTTTTCAACACTTGGGTATTTCAAAAACCTTCATTTTTCAACACTTGTCTTAATCAAAAACCTTCATTTTTCAACACTTGGGTATTTCACATAACAATTTTTTAAATAAATATAAATATTCCCAAACCAGCTGAGCATCCCACAAGATCAATATTAAATAGATATTATGACTCGATGTACGAAACTCCTATCATTTTCCATCTTGATGAGTTACATTCAAGATATAGACAAGCTACTAACTCATCACATATTTCATGGTGACCAACTTCAGGAATACAATTATAATAAAAAATTAAGATAGCAGTGTATTCATCCCAAATTGATTATCAAAATAAAAGAATCATCAAAGTTAATGTAAAAGAATTTAAAAATATAGAGGACGACACACCTGATGGTACTGATAGTAGAGGCGGTTTTGATTTCCAAAAAAAAACTTCACTAGTTGGAGGTATTTGCATAATGTTTCGTTATGCCCGAATAAACATCGAATAATTATGATTTTTTTTATAAAAAAAATCACTTTTTTTCTTCAATCATCCATCTTTTTCTTGTATACACCCCCTCCCCAACTTTAAGTCTTGCATCGTCCCCGATGCATCAAAAGATAAATTCCTAAAATAATAAAAAAAAAACAACTACAAGCACACAAATCAAGTCAAATAAAAATAAACTACACTAACTAGCCCTCAATTTCGTCAGGGTCCACGATTGCACTTGACACGTGCAACAAGCCTTTTAAACCCCTAGGTTACCCCTAGTGGACGAGTGAAGTCTCGTGAGGGTTTGCAGTGAACAAACCCACAAAGTTCCAAAATTGCCAAGTTTAACGTCATTAGCGGGACATGTTACCTCGAGTGATCGATGTCTATGGAGGATCATATGTTAGTTGACTTTTGTGAACTCCAACCATGAGGTCATTTATCTTACTTTGAGTAACTTTAAGTTTTCCACGATAATGCTTAGGCCTTGTTTTCAAGTCCAATGTATCTTTCCTTCTAGTAAACTTCTTTAATCGATGCTTGATATAATGTAAAACTTTCATTTTTGATTTATGGGAGCATGTGTTATAATGCTTCTTGTTCTGTAACCTTTTTTTCAAGTGTTGACTTGTGCTATTATCCAATGGTTTTGACCTGTCGCATGAGAAAATTTTCTCCAAATCGAGGGTATTGTTGGAGAGCATATTTACGGTATGCTCATAGACATTATCATGAATAGTATTGATTACACACAAGTCACCACTGATTGGAGAATCATTAGTAGGTCCAAATAATAGGAGTCTCAGTTTATGGCTTACAAAGATCACATTTATCGCACCTTCCTGGCAACTAATATTAGCATATATAGTTTTCAAAAAAGGAAGATCAATGATTATACTTGGTTGTTTGTATTTGGCCAATATTTTAGAATCCATCAGAAGAAGTTGTGGGTCGGTTTTTTTAAAAGTTGTTGGGTAGGGGGTGGTATTAGCCTCCACAAACCCCTCCCCAACTTTGGACGCTTCTAACTCATGAAACTCTTCATTAGACTTTTCCAATTCAATTACAGCTTCTTTGATTTCAAACATCCTTTGGGTATCATTATCATTTAAAGGTACATCATCCTCCACCACAACCTCAAGTTCGGGTGGTGTAGGATTATGCACAATGTTATCATTGCATAGAAAACTAACCTCATTTACTTTAGTAGTGTCCGAAGGTTTGCCCAGTGGTTGTTGCTCCAGTTGCTCCGTTATTTGTTTTAGTTGATCTTCAATCGCCAAAATTGATTTGAAGTTATCTTCCTCCATGTTGAATGTTTCATTCAACATGTCCAACATTTGATCCAACTTCTTTCCGAATGACGAATTATATGATTCTTGGTTGTCTGGGAAGCAAGATGATTCATGGTGTTGGATTTGAACCGAATCATCACTCCACCAACAATCATCATCATATCGATCATCATTATATGAATCACTGTATGGATCATTATAATATTGATATGGACTCGGATTTTCTCTCTCCCACCACATATCTTGATTCATGTAAGTGTATTCCTCCATTCACGACCGTTCCTACAGAAAAATAGTAAAATAGTGAAGATTCTGAACTAAAAATAAAACAAATAAAACAAAATTTAATGACTACTTCAACACAATAGTTTAAGCGCACAATCTCCCCGGCAACGGCGCCAAATTTTGATTGAGGTCGTTGTCTCAATCAAAATAACCTCAAAAACCACTAGATAGCTAGGGTAAGTAAGGGTCGAATCCACGAGGAGTTTGTGGTCAAACTTTGTGTTAAAATAGTCAACGAAAAACTACTACTAGCAATTGTCACGAAATTATTTGAACTAAAAGTTGATGAAAAAGCTAAAAACTTGGTAATGCAAGAACTACTAAAACAAACTACTATCAATGAGAAAAAACAAGATACTTCCGGTTCAATTGTTCAGATGGTTGGACTTACACGTTTTTCTTCCCTTAAATTCCAATTTAATTACCTAGACATAATTAAGGTTGATTAACTTGCAACAAATAATTTTGAGAACACAATATGTTATTTCAACTAGTTGTCTTACTCCCTATATCTAATTGGATTAGGAACAACTAGTGGTTTGGCGATAATGTGTCTTACGATTACCTATTACAATGTTGAGTATATAATACTACAAATTCGGAATAATGTATGTGGGTTCAACTGATCATCTTAGTTCCTAAACTACTTGAATTCAGAATGATTAGTGAATTAACAATACACTATCTTAGTTGCAATATCACACAATAAGAAAAACCCAACTCCAATTATTGCAAATAAAACTTAAAACTTGAAAAATAGAACAATGATTGAAATTGATTGGAATAAAAGTAATAATCAAATCATGTTCATCCTAACATCCTACAACGTTCCCGGAAGTAACCCTAATGGTTTAGCCTTCCATATGATTAACAAAACACACAACTTCAATATAAACAATGGAATTAATACTAAAATTCACAAACAAACTTGAAATCATAAAATCAATGAAGTCTAACGATCAATCAACTATGGAACGATGAAACCTTGGGGATGAAATAATCAAATTTGGAGCTTGATTGAATTGATGTAGATCCGTCGGTTGAACGATCTTCAAACGTTGAATGATAATGAATTTGGTGATTTTTCGTCTTGGATTTGGAAATTAATTATCAAAAACGTGTTTGGAGAAGCTTTGAATGTGTTTGGAACCCTCCAAAACTGTATAAAATCGCAGGGGAGAAGTCCAAAGTCGATTAGGGTTTAATCTCCCTTATATAGGTGCTAAAAAACTGATTTTCGAAGCTGTTTTCCGTGTCGGCGTCCTAGTAGGCGTCTTAGACGTCATATAGGACGTCTGGGCGTCCTTCAGGGCGTTTTACATGCTTTCTGTCGTCCTTGATTTGCACTTGAAAATGGCCTAAAACGGGTAGGCGTCCTAGGGGGCGTCTTAGACGCGTTCTAGGACGTCTCTCATCTTTGTTTCCCCTTTTTGGTGATGAAAACGGTAGAATCAGTAAAAACGCAAAACATGAAAGTTGTAGGAAATTTTGTCTAGTTTCTATAACTTCTTCATTCATGTCAATCGGAGCTCTAGATCTTGAGATATGATCAAAACATTGAAGATTGGTCAAATTTCTCAGCACCATTTTTCTTCATTCTATTAGCAATTCGTCTCCCATTCTCGTTAGCTTCCTTTTGCTCGTTTTTCTTGCGGGTTCCGCCCACTTTACCACTAAGTAGTTGGCTGCACATAATGTTCAACATTTTATCAAAGTAGTGCCATTCTTGGACAATTATATATCAATTCAACAGATTTATGACAATTTAGTACATTCATAAAATAGACTTATCAAACCTCCCCAACTTTATTCCAAACTCGTCCCGAGATTGGCCTGAAATAATACGAGTAGGTTTACTCTCTCATCTTAAGAAAAACTCAGTGGAATCACGAATTCCGTATATTTTATCACAATACTTTCAATAAGCACAATATATTGATTTCGGGGATTATTAGTTTCTTATCCGGACTTTTAAACTCAAAACACATGTTATGCTTATTTTACTTTGTTGTTTGAAACCCTTCACTTTTTGAACCCTTTCCAATAATCAACCTCATGAGTAATCAGTTGAACTCATTGTCAAAGTCCCCTTTTCAAGGTTCACTAACATAGTTAGCGCGGTCGGTAACACTTAATGGACCAACCCATACACTCCCGCTATCGAGGGGTCACATATTGTTTCACACAATATCTTCAACTTGAACTTTTCTTCATGTTTATCTTGATTGTGCATTCTTCAAGTTCTTTGATGGCTTCATCGGATTTGATCATCTTTGTATTTGACTTTAGCTTGAATATATATACTTTGAAGTTCTTCAATGTCTTATGATGCTTTTTGGTTGTGTGAAAACAATAATAGTCCCCTCCCAACCCCAAAGGCGCAGGAGTAAGTAAGACCAAGTACTCAAGTGCGTGATGACACATATTGTTCGGTTGGGTCCTCAATTGAAAGATCGTAGGCTCGAGCCAAAAACCTTCATTTTTCAACACTTGGGTATTTCACATAACAATTTTTTAAATAAATATAAATATTCCCAAACCAGCTGAGCATCGCACAAGATCAATATTAAATAGATATTATGACTCGATGTACGAAACTCCTATCATTTTCCATCTTGATGAGTTACATTCAAGATATAGACAAGCTACTAACTCATCACATATTTCATGGTGACCAACTTCAGTAATACAATTGTAATAAAAAATTAAGATAGCAGTGTATTCATCCCAAATTGATTATCAAAATAAAAGAATCATCAATGTTAATGTAAAAGAATTTAAAAATATGGAGGACGACACACCTGATGGTACTGATAGTAGAGGCGGTTTTGATTTCCAAAAAAAAAACTTCACTAGTTGAGGGTATTTGCATAATGTTTCGTTATGCCCGAATAAACATCGAATAATTATGATTTTTTTTTAAAAAAAATCACTTTTTTTCTTCAATCATCCATCTTTTTCTTGTATACACCCCCTCCCCAACTTTAAGTCTTGCATCGTCCCCGATGTATCAAAAGATAAATTCCTAAAATAATAAAAAAAAACAACTACAAGCACACAAATCAAGTCAAATAAAAATAAACTACACTAACTAGCCCTCAATTTCGTCGGGGTCCACGATTGCACTTGGCACGTGCAACAAGCCTTTTAAACCCCTAGGTTACCCCTAGTGGACGAGTGAAGTCTCGTGAGGGTTTGCAGTGAACACACCCACAAAGTTCCAAAATTGCCAAGTTTAACGTCATTAGCGGGACAAGTTACCTCGAGTGATCGATGTCTATGGAGGATCATATGTTAGTTGACTTTTGTGAACTCCAACCATGAGGTCATTTATCTTACTTTGAGTAACTTTAAGTTTTCCACGATAATGCTTAGGCCTTGTTTTCAAGTCCAATGTATCTTTCCTTCTAGTAAACTTCTTTAATCGATGCTTGATATAATGTAAAACTTTCATTTTTGATTTATGGGAGCATGTGTTATCATGCTTTTTGTTCTGTAACCTTCTTTTCAAGTGTTGACTTGTGCTATTATATAATGGTTTTGACCTGTCGCATGAGAAAATTTTCTCCAAATCGAGGGTATTGTTTGAGAGCATATTTACGGTATGCTCATAGACATTATCATGAATAGTATTGATTACACACAAGTCACCACTGATTGGAGAATCATTAGTAGGTCCAAATAATAGGAGTCTTAGTTTATGGCTTACAAAGATCACATTTATCGCACCTTCCTGGCAACGAATATTTGCATATATAGTTTTCAAAAAAGGAAGATCAATGATTATACTTGGTTGTTTGTATTTGGCCAATATTTTAGAATCCATCAGAAGAAGTTGTGGGTCGGTTTTTTTAAAAGTTGTTGGGTAGGGGGTGGTATTAGCCTCCACAAACCCCTCCCCAACTTTGGACGCTTCTAACTCATGAAACTCTTCATTAGACTTTTCCAATTCAATTACAGCTTCTTTGATTTCAAACATCCTTTGGGTATCATTATCATTTAAAGGTACATCATCCTCCACCACAACCTCAAGTTCGGGTGGTGTAGGATTATGCATAATGTTATCATTGCATAGAAAACTAACCTCATTTACTTTAGTAGTGTCCGAAGGTTTGCCCAGTGGTTGTTGCTCCAGTTGCTCCGTTATTTGTTTTAGTTGATCTTCAATCGCCAAAATTGATTTGAAGTTATCTTCCTCCATGTTGAATGTTTCATTCAACATGTCCAACATTTGATCCAACTTCTTTCCGAATGACGAATTATATGATTCTTGGTTGTCTGGGAAGCAAGATGATTCATGGTGTTGGATTTGAACCGAATCATCACTCCACCAACAATCATCATCATATCGATCATCATTATATGAATCACTGTATGGATCATTATAATATTGATATGGACTCGGATTTTCTCTCTCCCACCACATATCTTGATTCATGTAAGTGTATTCCTCCATTCACGACCGTTCCTACATAAAAATAGTAAAATAGTGAAGATTCTGAACTAAAAATAAAACAAATAAAACAAAATTTAATGACTACTTCAACACAATAGTTTAAGCGCACAATCTCCCCGGCAAAGGCGCCAAATTTTGATTGAGGTCGTTGTCTCAATCAAAAATAACCTCAAAAACCACTAGATAGCTAGGGTAAGTAAGGGTCGAATCCACGAGGAGTTTGTGGTCAAACTTTGTGTTAAAATAGTCAACGAAAAACTACTACTAGCAATTGTCACGAAATTATTTGAACTAAAAGTTGATGAAAAAGCTAAAAACTTGGTAATGCAAGAACTACTAAAACAAACTACTATCAATGAGAAAAAACAAGATACTTCCGGTTCAATTGTTCAGATGGTTGGACTTACACGTTTTTCTTCCCTTAAATTCCAATTTAATTACCTAGACATAATTAAGGTTGATTAACTTGCAACAAATAATTTTGAGAACACAATATGTTATTTCAACTAGTTGTCTTACTCCCTATGTCTAATTGGATTAGGAACAACTAGTGGTTTGGCGATAATGTGTCTTACGATTACCTATTACAATATTGAGTATATAATACTACAAATTCGGAATAATGTATGTGGCTTCAACTGATCATCTTAGTTCCTAAACTACTTGAATTCAGAATGATTAATGAATTAACAATACACTATCTTAGTTGCAATATCACACAATAAGAAAAACCCAACTCCAATTATTGCAAATAAAACTTAAAACTTGAAAAATAGAACAATGATTGAAATTGATTGGAATAAAAGTAATAATCAAATCATGTTCATCCTAACATCCTACAACGTTCCCGGAAGTAACCCTAATGGTTTAGCCTTCCATATGATTAACAAAACACACAACTTCAATATAAACAATGGAATTAATACTAAAATTCACAAACCAACTTGATATCATAAAATCAATGAAGTCTAATGATCAATCAACTATGGAACGATGAAACCTTGGGGATGAAATAATCAAATTTGGAGCTTGATTGAATTGATGTAGATCTGTCGGTTGAACGATCTTCAAACGTTGAATGATAATGAATTTGGTGATTTTTTGTCTTGGATTTGGAAATTAATTATCAAAAACGTGTTTGGAGAAGCTTTGAATGTGTTTGGAACCCTCCAAAACTATATAAAATCGCAGGGGAGAAGTCCAAAGTCGATTAGGGTTTAATCTCCCTTATATAGGTGCTAAAAAACTGATTTTCGGAGCTGTTTTCCGTGTCGGCGTCTTAGACGTCATATAGGACGTCTGGGCGTCCTTCCGGGCGTTTTACATGCTTTCTGTCGTCCTTGATTTGCACTTGAAAATGGCCTAAAACGGGTAGGCGTCCTAGGGGGGCATCTTAGACGCGTTCTAGGACGTCTCTCATCTTTGTTTCCCCTTTTTGGTGATGAAAACGGTAGAATCAGTAAAAACGCAAAACATGAAAGTTGTAGGAAATTTTGTCTAGTTTCTATAACTTCTTCATTCATGTCAATCGGAGCTCTAGATCTTGAGATATGATCAAAACATTGAAGATTGGTCAAATTTCTCAGCACCATTTTTCTTCATTCTTGTAGCAATTCGTCTCCCATTCTCGTTAGCTTCCTTTTGCTCGTTTTTCTTGCGGGTTCCGCCCACTTTAGCACTAAGTAGTTGCCTGCACATAATGTTCAACATTTTATCAAAGTAGTGCCATTCTTGGACAATTATATATCAATTCAACATATTTATGACAATTTAGTACATTCATAAAATAGACTTATCAAACCTCCCCAACTTTATTCCAAACTCGTCCCGAGATTGGCCTGAAATAATAAGAGTAGGCTTACTCTCTCATCTTAAGAAAAACTTCATGGAATCACGAATTCCATATATTTTGTCACAATACTTTCAATAAGCACAATATATTGATTTCAGGGATTATTAGTTTCTTATCCGGACTTTTAAACTCAAAACACATGTTATGCTTATTTTACTTTGTTGTTTGAAACCCTTCACTTTTTGAACCCTTTCCAATAATCAACCTCATGAGTAATCAGTTGAACTCATTGTCAAAGTCCCCTTTTCAAGGTTCACTAACATAGTTAGCGCGGTCGGTAACACTTAATGGACCAACCCATACACTCCCGCTATCGAGGGGTCACATATTGTTTCACACAATATCTTCAACTTGAACTTTTCTTCATGTTTATCTTGATTGTGCATTCTTCAAGTTCTTTGATGGCTTCATCGGATTTGATCATCTTTGTATTTGACTTTAGCTTGAATATATATACTTTGAAGTTCTTCAATGTCTTATGATGCTTTTTGGTTGTGTGAAAACAATAATAGTCCCCTCCCAACCCCAAAGGCGCAGGAGTAAGTGAGACCAAGTACTCAGAGCGTGATGACACATATTGTTCGGTTGGGTCCTCAATTGAAAGATCGTAGGCTCGAGCCAAAAACCTTTATTTTTCAACACTTGGGTATTTCACATAACAATTTTTTAAATAAATATAAATATTCCCAAACCAGCTGAGCATCCCACAAGATCAATATTAAATAGATATTATGACTCGATGTACGAAACTCCTATCATTTTCCATCTTGATGAGTTACATTCAAGATATAGACAAGCTACTAACTCATCACATATTTCATGGTGACCAACTTCAGGAATACAATTGTAATAAAAAATTAAGATAGCAGTGTATTCATCCCAAATTGATTATCAAAATAAAAGAATCATCAATGTTAATGTAAAAGAATTTAAAAATATGGAGGACGACACACCTGATGGTACTGATAGTAGAGGTGGTTTTGATTTCCAAAAAAAAAACTTCACTAGTTGAGGCTATTTGCATAATGTTTCGTTATGCCCGAATAAACATCGAATAATTATGATTTTTTTTTAAAAAAAAATCACTTTTTTTCTTCAATCATCCATCTTTTTCTTGTATACACCCCCTCCCCAACTTTAAGTCTTGCATCGTCCCCGATGCATCAAAAGATAAATTCCTAAAATAATAAAAAAAAACAACTACAAGCACACAAATCAAGTCAAATAAAAATAAACTACACTAACTAGCCCTCAATTTCGTCGGGGTCCACGATTGCACTTGGCACGTGCAACAAGCCTTTTAAACCCCTAGGTTACCCCTAGTGGACGAGTGAAGTCTCGTGAGGGTTTGCAGTGAACACACCCACAAAGTTCCAAAATTGCCAAGTTTAACGTCATTAGTGGGACATGTTACCTCGAGTGATCGATGTCTATGGAGGATCATATGTTAGTTGACCTTTGTGAACTCCAACCATGAGGTCATTTATCTTACTTTGAGTAACTTTAAGTTTTCCACGATAATGCTTAGGCCTTGTTTTCAAGTCCAATGTATCTTTCCTTCTAGTAAACTTCTTTAATCGATGCTTGATATCATGTAAAAATTTCATTTTTGATTTATGGGAGCATGTGTTCTCATACTTCTTGTTCTGTAACCTTCTTTTCAAGTGTTGACTTGTGCTATTATCCAATGGTTTTGACCTGTCGCATGAGAAAATTTTCTCCAAATTGAGGGTATTGTTGGAGAGCATATTTACGGTATGCTCATAGACATTATCATGAATAGTATTGATTACACACAAGTCACCACTGATTGGAGAATCATTAGTAGGTCCAAATAATAGGAGTCTCAGTTTATGGCTTACAAAGATCACATTTATCGCACCTTCCTGGAAACGAATATTAGCATATATAGTTTTCAAAAAAGGAAGATCAATGATTATACTTGGTTGTTTGTATTTGGCCAATATTTTAGAATCCATCAGAAGAAGTTGTGGGTCGGTTTTTTTAAAATTTGTTGGGTAGGGGGTGGTATTAGCCTCCACAAACCCCTCCCCAACTTTGGACGCTTCTAACTCATGAAACTCTTCATTAGACTTTTCCAATTCAATTACAGCTTCTTTGATTTCAAACATCCTTTGGGTATCATTATCATTTAAAGGTACATCATCCTCCACCACAACCTCAAGTTCGGGTGGTGTAGGATTATGCACAATGTTATCATTGCATAGAAAACTAACCTCATTTACTTTAGTAGTGTCCGAAGGTTTGCCCAGTGGTTGTTGCCCAGTGGTTGTTGCTCCACAATGTTATCATTGCATAGAAAACTAACCTCAAGTTCGGGTGGTGTAGGATTATGCACAATGTTTTCATTAGACTTTTCCAATTCAATTACAGCTTCTAGGACGTCTCTCATCTTTGTTTCCCCTTTTTGGTGATGAAAACGGTAGAATCAGTAAAAACGCAAAACATGAAAGTTGTAGGAAATTTTGTCTAGTTTCTAGAACTTCTTCATTCATGTCAATCGGAGCTCTAGATCTTGAGATATGATCAAAACATTGAAGATTGGTCAAATTTCTCAGCACCATTTTTCTTCATTCTTTTAGCAATTCGTCTCCCATTCTTGTTAGCTTCCTTTTTGCTTGTTTTTCTTGCGGGTTCCGCCCAATTTAGCACTAAGTAGTTGCCTGCACATAATGTTCAACATTTTATCATAGTAGTGCCATTCTTGGACAATTATATATCAATTCAACAGATTTATGACAATTTAGTACATTCATAAAATAGACTTATCAGAGATGATGATGCCTCAGTGCCTGAGCTGAGAAAGGAGATTGGTGTGCTGAACCAGAAAAATATTGAGCTTGATATCAAGGTTGCAGACCTTCAAACTGAGAACGCCAGGCTCAATATTCAAGTTTCCGATCTTCTTGAAGATGAAGCTCTGAAGACAAAGCAGATCACCGATCTTCAGACGCATTTTGGTTTGTTGACCGCCAGCTATTATGATTTGAAAAAGAAGCTGGAAGAAGAATTTGGTGATAAATTTAAATCATCTGTCGATGAGCCAAGGGTCTATCTTCCAAATCAAGACGCTCCCATAGTTCCAACTACTACAAGAACAACCATGATTGTCAATCGTTTTGACAAAGAACCAGCGCAGGCTCCAAATGTCGTGGCATTAAAACGTGCTAAACTAGCCAAGTCTGCCGAGAAGGGTCAATTTTTATTCAAGAGGAGCTTGGATCAGAATGCTCCCGAGGATTAACCAAACATCACCTTTACGGATCTTGGAGAAAATCGCTTCAGGGACGTATATGGTGATAGGTCAGGGATAATCTCATGGGGATTCCACGACACTCTGAAAATGTGGATCGTGAGAAGGAAGAGTGGAAATACCGAATTGTATAAAGATGCTCACGACTTCCACTCTTGGACCAAGGTTGATCTTACGGAATTGTCTAAGGCTCCTTTTTCAAATCCATCAAATGATCCCAAGGCGACACACTTCAAGTTATTTTTGGAAGGTCAAGTGGCAAAGGGCTTTCCCTCAATGAAGACTGCAGAGACTATCATCAAGATATACCCAAGTGTCATTGATCCCCAAACCAATCAGCCTCTTCGGTCTGTGATGTGGCCTGCTACTAATCAAGTAAAGCAGATTCCTATCCTTCAGAACCATCCAGATGGATCTCTAAAATCCATGCAATACTGGGTGTTTGATGAAACTACAGCTTCTGCTGTCATCAAACTTGAACATGGATGTATTCGTTTGTATGACAAGAGGGATCTGCTACAGTTTGGAAGGTGGGATATACATCAGCTTTCTCATCATCAGATCAAGGTGGCTGAAGACCTTTTAAGGAGTACACTTCGATGGTTGCTGATATTATTCAGAAGGAGATGTGGAATGGAGCCATGGGAAAGTCAGACGTGCTGGTGGTTGACAAAGACTGAATTCATGCTAGCACCAAACCAAGGGGGAGATTGAAGGGCCAATATATTTGGTTTGGGCTAGGCAACAATGTATAGATGAGTTAGGGCATTTGACATTGTATTTTGGAGTCTTTTGTGTGTTTGGTGTTTTCGTTCTACGTTATTGTTCTCGATTGGAAGTGACCGAAAATAGGATTTCGGTCTACTGACCGAAACCTGTTTTCTGTCCACATAAGTATATATAGGCTGTCAGGCTGTCAGAAGAAGTAGTTGTTGATCAGCAGTTGTACTTTGCTAGTTTTCGGTCCCTGAGTTGTATCAGATAATTTCCGTGTGTTATTGTATGCAAGCTCGATTTCATTTCATCTTCTACTCAAATTTTCTTTGTTTTCTTATGCTTGATTGATCATTGGTGAAGATCCTTCCATCAAGGACCTTACAATGGTTATAAAGTATCTATCAACCTATATGAGGAAGATTGTTGAGATGTTGAGTCTGACCTAAGGCAAAGGCGAAACCTCGGTTTATAAAAAAGAATATAGGCTTTTATCAGAAGTAGATTGTTAGAATTATATGAAGAAATAGATTCTAATCAATCAATGCCATAGAAGATAAGATCAAATCAGATGAACAAAACAGATGTAAATAAGATTGATGATTCATTAGAGAGTAAAGATAAGTTCGATATACTGAAGAAAGAGGGAAATTTTCAAAAGATTCTCTCTCTCTCTCTCTCTCTCTATATATATATATATATATATATATATATATATATATATATATATATATATATTTAACTCTCCTATATATATATTGCATGAGAGAAGAGTTGGTTAGGCTCTGACCAATGAGGTCAGGATACCTAAGTCAACAGCCTAAGCTATGAACCTAAGTAATAAAAATATATGCGAGATGTAAACAATTAATTTTCATATGAAAAGTAAAGACATATACAAAGTACAATTGCGAAACCTTTCACATACATACTTGCCACAATCTATACATTCTATGAGACCGAACAATCTCTCCTTTTACGTCAAGTCACGAAAGCATTCTTCACTTCTTTTTATCAAAATCCTTTGGAATCATCCCAATAAGATCCATACGAACAATTATCTGCCATTTCAACATGTCTGATACACACTTAAAGTCGCTTTTGGTGTTTAACTTGCATACCTCTGCCCTTGAAAGAGCATTTGAAAGTGTTACAGAAGGAATCATATGTTTATCTCGTAAGTGCGTCATACTGTTTCACAGAATCATGTTCTCATTTTCCTTGTAAACCACTCCCCATGGATCTTTCTGAATAAAAACCAACCTTAAGATTTTCTAATCCTTCAGATTGTGGAAATGGCTTTAGAATAGGCACCCTCTTCAACATATTTGCGATATCCACATCCATCTTGGAGATTTCTTGAATGTGGCCTCTGATCAATCTTCGCAAGTGTTGAATAATAGGCTCATACTTTATCTGATCTTTGGACAAAATATTGAAAATAATAGTCCAATCATATGGACTCATAAGAGTAAGATCATCAAGAGTAAAATAAAACAACTCATGATTAACCCCTCTGCGAGCCTTGAAAGCAATATTTGTGAAGTCATCAGCCTTGAACGGTTTACCAACTTTCAAACCAGATACTCTCTTCAAACTCCAGATATCATATTAGGGCTTTGACTGTTTTTATAGAACTTGAATAATTTCTTATTTACTGAAGTATTGGACATAACAACATTCACAATACTTTCAAAGCACCGAAACAAGAATGCTTTCGAAGTCATTGGGAAATCTAACTGGTTATCATGATCATTACTTACCGTAAAGGAAGTATTCAGTTCAAGAAAATTGATTTTCACCTTTTTAATCACCTCCTCTTGCATTCTATCAACCGTCCAAGCATGCCATATTGCTCTTCTTGAAGCTTCAACATCCTATTGATCAAGTTTAATTCTTAGATCATTTAACTCATCAAGCTCTCTATCCCTTTTGCGAAGAGATTCCTCCTCAGTAGGATCAACATTTTTATAAGGAACAATCTTCACTTTCCCATTTTTTTGAACCAGAAGCTACATTAACCTTCTGTGGAATTTATTTAGTAAAATATTTCATCTTTTCACCCATTGTTCTTTTCTCAAGCACGACCTTAGGTACATCATCAAAGTTCTTCATTTCACCAGTCTGATAAGGATTTGGAATGTTATATTAGGAACTTCTTCATTCAGAACTTCATCATTCACAGGATCTTCAACTGATACCCCTTCTCCCCCTTGTTGCGAAGTAGCCCCGCTACTCGGAACACGAGAAAGATAATTAAGCTTTGCAAGAGTAGGATCAAGTTTCCCATCTATGAGTTCAGAAATATAATTCACATAGGGAGCATCCTTATGTTCAACAATCCGAACAATCCATTGATTGATCTCAAAATTTCTGCTTCTCACCAATAAGAGGTCTTCATCTATGTTCGCTAGAGTATGGTTAGCATAATTTAACTCTTGCTTAAGAAGCTTAATCATCTGAGTGTTCTCAGCAACAGTATCAATCGGCATGGCTTCACCCTTGTAATTCTTTTACAACGTAAGAATGAAATTTGACACAGAGGTGTGATGATCTGCATTATCCTTATGAATAGAAAAACGAAGTGCTGAAAATGCTTCTTTTTCGTCTGTGTGATGAGTGTAAAACTCCTTAACAATATTCATAGCTTTAGAAAGACTCTTGTCAACTTTGTCTGGAACATCTTTGAGAACATTCTCCACTTTCTCAGATAACTGCTTGACTTTCGAAACAACTTCATAAGCTTTCATAATTGTAGTTGAAATCAACTTTTGTTGCTCATAAAAATTTTAGTTGTCTCAGAGTTGAGAGTTTGCATAACACCTTGATGAACTGTCACCATGTTTTCAAAATTAGCCATGGAAAATGTACCAGCATTTCGTAGCAATGAAGTCAACTTCATATTCAATGCTTTCTAATGACAACAATTTATTGGCTTATTAGCAGTTGCCTCATCAATATCACTATCTTCATCAATAACAAATGCTACCAGAGGAGGCGCAACATATGATCCTTAAAACTCTAGTTCATCAGCAACCATAAAATCATCATCTGAGCCAAATGGCGTCGCTTCATGTCTAGATGGAGAATTAGAGATTGGTTCTGAAACACGAACATTTATGGTAACTGGTGGAACAGTTGATGAAATAGGTTCTAAAGTGATAGGTTCATCAATAATAGGTTCAAATTCGGAAATGATTGGTTTAGAAATCGGAATATCTGTTACAGAAGTGGTTTGAGGTTTAAAAACTAGTGTAGTTGTAGTGGATTCTGTGAAAGGTTCTAGGATAGGTTGTGTATTGATAGTTTCAGGAATTGGTGATGTGGTGGATGAAACAGTTGTAGGTTGAATAGGAATGGAAGTAGTGGTGGTCGGAATTGAAGTAAAGGGTTGGTTTGAAACAACAGGTGGTGTTGGTGGTGTTTGAGATTGTGAATTGTTTAAAATAGGATTCTTTAAAAAAATATAAATTTTTTTACTCCGACTAATTTGCAATAGGAGTAGAACCAAGAACATCTTCAGAAGTGAGAACATAAGTAGATACCTTTGGAGGTGTAGTATGAATAACATGCTCCGTCAGTTGCTATGGAATCTTAGATGCGTTCGCATTATTATCACCACTCGGAACATCATCAGTAACACGAACATCGCTGATTGTGTCATCTTCCGACTCGTCATCAACAAAAATAACCTTAGCTTTCTTTGACCAACTTCTTTTAAGGTTTAGATTTCACAAGAACAACTGCCTTTCCCTTCCTTTTCGTTCCAACACTTTTCAGAGCATCACCAACATCAAGAACAACTTGAAGAGTAGGTGGAATATCTCTTTCTCCAAATGAATGAATTTTCCTGTAAATCTGAATAATCTCACTATCCAACGGAAACCTTGCCAACATTACTTCAGGAATCGATCCAACAAAATGAAAATACCTGCTATATGAAGTAACGAACGTAGATGTATTCATCTTCTAAATGTCAGCCACAACAACATCCTCCATTTGAGGAATTTTGTAGTGATCAAGAGCTTACTTCACTACAATCGACCAAAACCTTTCATAATAAATTTCAGTATCCTTTGAATTGGACGTAGGACTTTGCACAAATTGAGCCCAAAGAATATGCCCAAAATCAATATTGTCACCAGTAAATAATTCATAGAGAAAAGTGTGAAAAATATTGCTCGCACTATATGAACCAGTTGCTCTCTCAGAAAAACACTTGAACAGAATTGTAAATAGAGCATTTCATATAAGAGGCAAACATGATTCCTTGAACGTCGAAAAGAACAAATAGATCAGAACTGTACCCCATTTGATGATAAGCCCTAATAATAGTTGTTGAAGGAACAAAATCAGGATTAACCGAATCAATCAACATTGGGGTTTAACCCTAATAACTTGCATAAGTTTTCCTTTGTAATCGTTGTTGTGACATCCCCTTTTTCACGGCCAGAAAAGACCGATTTTTGTTTATGCTTTATAAAAATCAGAGTACCTTTTTTAATAAAAATGTTGTGGAATTTGTTCCCAAAAAGAAAAATGATAAATACGTTATCAAAGCATTTCCGAAGAAATGCATTTTTGTTCATTTTAAAACATTTGGGATGTCATCATCAATACAGAAACATAAGAATAAACAGAACTTACATTCATTTACACTAGTGATCTACATCTCTTTAATCTCTTTGTGTAATGTAACTTCATATCGACACCTGTGATACAAATAAGATTGAGTGGGTCAGGTTGGGAAACCTGGTGAGTACATAGGGATTTCAATCCCATAATGTTATATCATATATATAATTCAGATTCACAAAATATACAATTTCCTCATATATATATATATATATAATCAACTCTTACCCCACCCCGTCAATCCTCACAACGAGACTATCCATACTCTCGGACCTTAAATTTTACCTCTTATTCCCGGATCTAATCCATGCTCTCGGATCAATAATTGTGCCCATTCCATACTCTCGGATTAGGGACAAATGTCTATGTCTAAATCCATACTCCCGGATTAATGACGAATAACTATGTCATATCCATACTCCCGGACTAAGGACAACTGACTATGTCTTAACCCATACTCCCGGATTAATGACGAATAACTATGTCATATCCATACTCCCGGACTAAGGACAACTGACTATGTCTTAATCCATACTCCCGGATTAATGACATCTGACTATATCCAATCCATATTCTCGGACTAGGGACAATGACTATGTCTAATCCATGCTCTCGGATTAATGACATATATTAAAGTTCTATTCTCTGAGTATAACTCACTCGTACTCGTAAGAAGATACTACCCAATATTCCTCATAATTAATTTAGGTTTACTCTTTATCCTAAATCATCATATATAATCAGGTATGTTCTTTAACACGTATTTCAGGCAACATCAAATAACTCGCACATAAACATATATTTAATACTTCAATCAATACTTGCATTAAAATCATGTTCATGAAAGGGACTATGCACTTACTTGATAAGGTGGTGACTCTGTACTCGGACAATGCTTCGTTTACTTAAAATAATTTCCTTCGACAAAACCTAGTATCATTACCACTAGAGTTTAGTCTAATATTCACCGAGACTAATTAATAGTCTAGCTATTATTACTATTATATAAGCGTTAAACAATACTCTTCACCCACTATGTACAGACAGGGGCCATACATGAAACACCGGGGGGCAGGATCATTTTGGCATATAACACTTCTGAATCCAGCAACCCAAGCGGCCCTCCAAACCAGATTCCCCGTACCGCGAGTGGTTAAAAAGATATTATAATGACACTTATATAACTCATAATAATAGCTCAAATAATTATTATAAGGTCCTAATAACATTACTATATTTAAATAAAAGCTATATTTGAAATAGTGTAGGCGTAGCTCACTTACAACGGGTTTTTATTAAAAATCGGGCTTCGCTGGAGCAGCGTTTCCGAGCCGAAAGCTTTTCTTCTCGGAGCCGTCGGTCGCTTCGGGGCTTTCTTCTAATTCTAGGGAGGTTCCCTAGACTTGGGAGGGGTTTAGGGAGGCTAGAGAGAAGTTAGAGAGAGAAAGAGAGGCTTATGGTGTGAAGAAATTATGAAGAGTTAATCTCTTATTTATAGGAGTTTTATCGTAGAGTAGTCCCTAAGTTTCGTCTGTATCTTCCGCGTACGAGATCCGTTTTCTACGTTCTTTATATCCACGCATTGGTATTTACGAGTACTACAACTTTCGTTTAGACCCCGTCGACTAATTCTCATTCAATCTCAGATTTACAAAAACTGTATCGTATTTATCGCGCTTGAAGAGTAGAGACTAAGCTTCGTCCATATCTTTCGCATACAAGCTCCGTTTTCGACGTTATTTATATCCACACGTTGGTATTTACGAGTACTACAACTTTCATTTAGACCCCGTTGACTAATTCTCATTCTATCTCGGATTTACAAAACTGTATCGAATTCGCCGCGCTCGAAAAGTAGAGACTAAGCTTCGTCCATATCTTTCGCATACGAGCTCCGTTTTCGACTGTATTTTTATCGTTACGCTAATATTAATGAGATCTTCAACTCTCATTTAGGTCGCGTAGGCCAAAAACCGCTCGAACTAAAATTCGAGTTTCGGGCTGTGCACTGCTATGCCAAATCTTAGAAAATTCATAACTTCCTCATACGAAGTCAGATTTGAGCGTTCTTTTTTTGTATGTTCTCGGTTTAACGTATACTACAACTTGTTTTTAGATCACTAAGGCTAAAAAGTCCGCTATCGTAAATTCACTATTTACGCCTCCCGGTGCGGTGCCGGTTTTGCCATAAAACTTCGACGGGCCATAACTTCTTCGTTATAACTCGGATTTCGGCGGTCTTTATATGTACGGAAGCCTTGTAACATATACTACCATTTGGTTAAGATTATCCCTTCTAAATAATATTCTATAAAAAACTCATTTTTGATGCTCATTATTTCTAAATTGACTAGCCCGAATCTGCGTGCGTTACAGTTGTGCGTTGTTCTTGACATCAAAACTAATCGCTTCAGTCTTCTTTTTGTAATTTGCATTTGAATAAGCCAGAATCAAAGAAGATAGAGGAACAAACTATAAATGCATCAATGCTTTCTTCAAAATCGAGTAGTTCAAACACTCAATAAAGGGTTGAATTGAGGTATTATACTTTGAAGGATCCAAATCAGGAATCATGTTCTGATTAGGTTTCATACAGAGAGAAATAGATGAAACTGTTTGATCTAAGAAAGAATTATGATCACCAGAAGAAGCCATTTGATTTTGATTTGAAGAACTGAGAGAATCGAAAAAAAAATTTGAAGAAAATTTAATGCCTTTGAATGTTCTATGAGCGTAAAAGGAAAATTGAAGAATAATTTGGGTATTTATAGTGTTGGAAACCCAAGCAGTTCTTTTTGAAATATAATCGATGAGAGAGAAAACTGCCAACTCATGCAATTAATGACAGTCTCTTCACACGTCAACATAAATTCCCAAGCCAATCATCACAAAAATATGGTCGAATAAGAACCCTCCAACTCATCATCTTTTCTAACGAAAAAATTACGGCGATTAATGACTTTATATATCATCATTTTCCCTTAGAAAACACGCCATTTCTATTTGTAGTTGTTTATAATCACTGATCCACCGTTCAATTGTGCATAAATTGAAATAGAGTCCATTGGAATTACGGCCATGATTATCTTCATCAAATCTAGCTTTTCATAATCGAACCAAGTTAAAGAAGAGTTTCATCCAATCATAGGTAGAATGATCAGAATCATAAAATAGAATTTATGAAATCTTGGTTCAAGTTGGTTTAACTTGAGACCTTAACGATTCCAAGTGAAAATTAATAGAGATAAATTAGAAAGAAATATGTGTTGGTAGGAATCTCATACATACCATGGTGAAAACGATATGTAATCATAATTCAATTTTTTCGAAGTTGTGGCTCAAGTTGTTTTATACTTGAAACCTTATGGACCCCGAGTGATGTGTGTGATTTTGATAGAGAATTGAGGTTTTGGAAAATAGGTAATGTTTGTTGTGTATCAGGTTACCCATAGTGAAAGTAGGTAGATCATTATGAAAGAAAGTTTTGTGACATGAATTTGGTACACTGAAACATAGGTTGTTTCTTCCATCAATTTGTAGTTATATGCAAGAATTTGTAAACAAAGTCACCATAAATTCATTTTGGTTTAGAAAATGAAACCTATGTTCAAGTTTGTCTATATTCGAGATGTTATTGGTTTCAAGATTAGCTAATAAGAACCATAGTACCTTTGCTATAAGAATAAATAACCAAGCAATCATCTCTAAACTCCGAACACGAGTAGAGTAAGGTAGGTCGACGATTTCTATTATTACAACCTATTGGGAAGAAATTATTAGAATTCAGAAACTTCACTAAGGCTTAACAAATAGAGAATCTATGAGGCATTGGACAACATGGTGCAATGTAACACCCGGTCTGAAAAGGTGCATATTTAACCCTAAAATTTTAAAAGATTGGCATTTTGGCCCGTACGCTGTGTATACTCGGAATGTACATATGGAGTGAACATGAATGAGGAAGGTGGGCCTTGCATGATTACGCCCTGCATACTCCTTTGGTATGCAGCGCGTACGCTGTTCAGACCAAAACCCTAGTTTTGAGGGTTTTGCACCCTATATAATCTCCTTATGGCCCCAATGTCTTCACCCTCATCAGCCTCCACCTAAAAATTGTCCTTTAGCTAACCCTAAGTGAGAAGAGTGCATCTTTGAGCTTATTGTGTGCTTTAGTGGTGTTTTTGAAGAAGAAGAAGGTGGTAGAAGAACATTAGAGCTTGGAAGAAGCTTAGATTTGAGATTCTCACCTTGCTAGCAACCTTATGGAGGTAAAAAGCTACTAGCTTGATCATCTTTTCTCATGGATCTAGTTATCTCTTTAATTAGGGAATTTTTGGTTCCAACCCTTTTGATTCTTGAGCATCACATGATCTTAAACAAATAAGTCGTCCTTTTAGACCCAAGTAGGGGTCTTGAGTCATAAAAATGAGGTCTTGATGCTTAGTTCTTTCCCATGCATGCTCTATAATGGTCTTTAGGTGTTAAGAAGTTACATTTATTGATATTAATCACTTAATGGGCATGAAAAGTCATAAAGTTGGAAACTTTATGACTCTTAGTGGTATTGTGACCTTGGATCTGTAGTGGAGCGTGATAGCTTAACATATTAAGCTCTTAATGGGGAAAAAAGGAATCATGAATATACGCCGTGCATAATCTAGCATACAATGCACATACGTGGTCAACTGCCTGATCCCATTCAAGGCTTGAGTACGCCTAACGTAGGAGCTGAGTACGCCGCACGTACTCAGCTGAGTGGACCGAGTTGACTCGTTGACCTTGACCTTTGACCAGGGTTTTGACCAAGTTGGACCTAGGGGTATTTTGGGTATTTTGAGCCGTTAACTTAGATTAAGTCCTTGGTTTTGGTTAGGTGATCGTTGAGTCGATTTTTCATAGCAGAGATTTATTCAGCTTGCATTTCTGTTTGAGAGGTGAGTTTTGCCTCATTGTACCGTGGGTCAAAGGCACCAATGCCGACCCACTAGTTTTTGTTATCTATTAGTAGAGGGATGCCTTAGGGACTGTATATAATCATGTAGGATTGACTGAGGACTCTTGATCTAGGATCTTTTACATGTTCCTTGTTTGGTTATGGTTCTAGAGTAAGATTAATTGTCCGGGTGACTATCTCACCTCTGAGTATATACGGTTATGCATTCCTTGGATTGTTGGTAATTAGGATGTTGCTATGTTGTAGTGGTCTATTAGATTTGTATCCTGGTAGTTTCTATGTTGTAGTGATCTGTTAGATATGTATCTTGGTTGTCAGTTTGTTGTTATGCTGTAGTGATCTGTAGATCTTTATCCTGGCATTTGGGATGTTGATATGCGGCAGTGGTCTGTAGATCTGTATGCCTATCTGTACTTGCTGGTTATCATCTAATTGAGGGCTCTAGGGACTGTCTGTGGTCATGTAGGATAGCCTGAGAACTCTTGATCTAGGCTTTCTTGCCTGTTCATTGTTTAGTTGTGGCTCTAGAGTAGGATCATCTGTTCGGGTGGCTATCTCACCTCCGGTCACTTATGGTTATGCATTTTGTGGAGGTTTCATGGTACCAGGACTGTATGTTGTGAGAGGACTGGTAGTCGGCAGTAAGTTGTATGCATGATGTTTGCCTGTGTTATGTGCCTACTTTATCCGTGACTGTTTTATTTCGACATATGGTAGTAGTGGGTTGAGGCGGTTCTGCTTTGTGTTGTAGGCCAAGATACATGGTGCGGGTTGAGCGTTGGGTTGAGGCGGTAGGCCAACAAACCTTGGGTGTTCCAGCTCGATGGCTGAGTAGACTCGATGCATACTTGTATGTTTATCGTATGGGGTATTTTTGGGGAAATCACTAAGCTTTGTTCTTACCTAGTTGTTTATTATTTAAGGTATCATCGGTCATCATGGGAAGGCGAAGGCATGATTGTACAGATTCATCAGCAATAATGAAGATTCCGCACTTTAATATTACTTTGATTTTTATAAATCTATTTGAAATAAACGGTTTTCTCCATAACAGAGTTACAACTAGGAAGAATTACTAATATAAAATGAAAATTTTTGGTTGTGAAAAATAGGATGTTACAAGTTCGTATCAGAGCCCCGGTTTGAGCGAATTGGAGGAACACTTGTGTGAATCTAGTCTCAAACTAGGATCTGAGCGTTTTTGCAAAAATGTTTTTGAAACAGAAATTTTAATAAAAGAGTTGGGTTAGGGACAGTCTCTTGTCATATTCTTTTTTGATTTTTGGCTTGGGATCGGGAATGTGGACCTTGACCTAACTTTGGTTTTACTAGAAGATGCAGTGTGTACAATCAGCGAGACATCGAACAGGAGAGTGGTTCCCAAAATACCGAGACTTTTTATGTTTGCTGAGTTTGATTTTGCTGATATATGGAATGTTAGAAAAGCATGCGAGTGGATAAGGTTCTTTAGAAACTGTTGGATATAAATGCCTAGTTTCTGTGATGCCTTATGATATAGGGAGTTGCTTGCCTGATATATATTACTTGATTTGTGATTGTTGCGTATATGTTGATTAGTTGTATATGGTCAGGATTGAATAGCCTTAGAATGATCGACTTAACCTTACTTCCTTGTTCCTTGTTTGGTTGTGGACTTAGGGAAAAGTCGGTTATTCGACAGTCTATCTGATCTCGTATTGTGTACAAAAAGCATGTACAAAAGCAACCGGTTGTCTGGGAGCGAGGGTAATCATAGGAGGAGTGCATAATAAGTTACTCGTAGCTCGTAGGAGAAGTAGGTTTTAGCACACCTAGGGATGGTGTAGTGCAGTGACTTAGGACCTTTGGATGAATTCTGAATCGACTACGAATAGGTGTGGAAGGTAGTATGGGCTCGTACTATTGAAAGCCTAGGATCCGTATGAGATGCAGGAGGAATTTCGAGGCTACTAAGGAACTAATAGGAGTAGGGCCTTGTTTGTTGAGCATTGAATTGTGATGTCTGATCGTTCCTAGGTATATTTTCAGTATGGGGGCCAATGAAGTTTCAGTATTAGGAGTTGGCAACACTAGGAGAGCAAGTCTTGGTGAGGAGAAGATCCGTGGGATCATTGCTACAGAAGTATCCGAGGCGATTAAGGAAGTGACTCCAAAGTTTTCCGGGATGGTCAAGACCGCCATGATTGAGTTATTCGATGATCACCATGATGCACTTTCTGAGGTTGTTGATGCTGAAGATATCACGGCTATTGCTGCCATTAGGGTTCGAGGAGAGAGAGCTTTCCAGTATCGGGACTTCGACAATACGAAGCCTCCATAATTTGATGGGGTCAAGGACCCGATTGTGGCGATGAGATGGTTGTCTGACATGGAGGGTTATTTGTTCACATGTTCTTGTCCGGATGACCAGAAGGTCAAGTACGCCTTGAAATTTCTTAGGTTGGGGATAATGGATTGGTGGAGATTGGTGACTAGTGCTTACACTTTTGAGCAAAGAGCTGCTGTTAATTGGGAGCATTTCTCGGAGACGTTCCATGCATGGTATGTTCCCTTGGTGGAGAGGGAGAGGTTGGATCAAGAGTATTTGGAATTGAGGCAGACGACCGAGTCGGTGACGGATATCACCAAGATATTCACTGAGAGGGCTTTGTTCAGTCCTGAGTTCGCTACCTCGGAGCAGGCTCAAATGACTCGGTATTTAGGGATGCTCAAGACAGATATTTGACATTTCGTGTCCATCCAGAGCTACGGTTCTCTCGCTGATCTCTAGGATGCCACAAGGAGGCGACGGATTGAGATAGATACCTAGGCGAGGGAGCAGAGTCAGGCTCCGGATCAGTCCCAACCTACAACGAAGCGCTTCAAGTCTGCCGAATAGAGTTTGGGATCAGTTAGAGGGAGGCGCATATCTTTTGTATGTCACATGTGTGGCGATGAGGGCCAATTTGGTAGAGATTGCAGGCAGAGTGCGCGAGTTTGTTCCATTGCGGCCAGGAAGGCCACATCATAGTTTGTTGTCCTTTTCTCATTTTCGGTGAGGTACTGGATCCTACACCCTTAGCTTGGCAATTACCTGAAAGTCTTCATGGGACCGCCGAAGTCCCGAGGACCGAAGGTTGAGTTGGCAGTTCTTCTATTTAGCAATTGTGGTGGTATTGGTGTTCATCTGCAATTTTTGGTTGTGTTTCAAGTTCAGTTGTAATATGGATGATCATTTAAATGGAATTATCTTATTTCGCTTTGTTTAAGTTGATTTTTGTTATGAATGTATTCATCATTTTTTCCCTTGAATGTATATGCATTGAAATTTATGAATGTTATGAGGATTCAGATCCTCTTATGTATCAGGATATCACTAGTTGGGATCAAGTGGTGGAGTTCAAGTTAGTCAATATATCGAAGGATTATGAAGTTGAAAGAATCTAGCATATCTCAAGTGGGGGAGAGTGGTACCTCGTAGCAGGAAAGCCTTGTGCCAAGGTTCGGATCCTAGTTGAATTTCTCTAAGATCAAGACTTCCGCCCAGCTGTTGAATCTTTCAGTTTCGCGTCAAGATCATTATCATCTGTTGGATTCCTTTCAAGTCGTATTAGTTGTGGCATCATATGTAGGGTGTGTTCGTGCTTTAGAATCGAGGGTGTTAGGAGCCAGGTTGAGGGATGTAATGAGGGATTACTTGTCTGTTCTTGTTTGATTGGGGCTTGGAGGTTTGAGTCACGACCCGAAGATGTCGCACCCCAAACCAGAACGGCGGAAACGTTCGGGGACGGAGGACTTTAGGTAAGTATCACAACACATGTAACATAGTAATCAAAGTACAAACAACCATTGCATTAATAAGTATAAGTTTTACATAAGTGTTTAAACATTACATATTCAAACACTAAAGTAGGTACAGTAGAAGACAAGAGTCGCAGTACGGTACTCGGTGGTCTTCTCAAAAGCTTTGGGAGTGTACCTGTCTACTGGATTCCTGAGAATACAAGTTATTTGGAAAGAGTAGATCAGCATTTAAGCTGGTGAGTTCATAAGTATTCTAGTTCTGTTAAGTATACCCTAAGTTCTTTGAATAAGTTCACTGGTTTCTCCAGGAAATCCTATATTTCCTGAGGTGCTAGATTGATAACCTCAATAGTTTCCCTCTGTAATTACTTAGTTTATACTGATTATACATAACACAATATCGAATGGACAGTCAATTGGGTGCATCTGCCCTAAGCCCACAACCAAACAAGGAACAGGAAGTAAGGCGGAAGTCACACATTTCACTGTCAATCGGATATTACTTATGTATAACTATGATGTAATAACTAAGGAATTATAGAATTAACCACTAAAGGTATTTTATGTTATACTAGTTTACAGAGATTGAATGACTAAGTTCCATTTGATAAGTGGTTTAATCCCATAAACCGTTCTCTTTGTATTACTGTTTTGTATTTGTATTCCTTTCTGAAAACTTGTATTTGAGAGTGTGCCTGGCTCCACCAGGTGTTAATGAAAACTGTATTAAACCATTGTATTTTGTATTCTATAAACTGGTACTTTGAAGGTGTACTTTCGTTTATTTGTTTATATACTTAACGTATTGTTAATATCTTTTTAATGAGTAGTTATTATAACCATACTATGACTGATGGCCTGAAACAAACGCTTTGTGGGCGTTTAAACTGGTGATAACAATTGTCACTCATCTAACTGTAGCTAGCAGCCTGAGTGCGGGGTTGTCAATCCCGATATAGATCTACACACACTTGTTTCGATCCCCGGCTGGAGATTCTGGTTATAATGTCAGGACTTTCCTATGTTGTCTAAAATGAATTAAACAACCTGAATATAGAGTCTCATAAAAAGCATATTAAACGTTACATGTATATTAGTTTTGAAAACCCAATCATTCTGAAATAATGATTGACAGTATATTCTTAGTTTTCCAAACATGTATTTGATAAGTGTTAACCCTTGATTTGTTTTGAATCAAAACCCTGGTTTCTTGTAAAACAGTGTTTGTAGTATACTTGAATTATGAATTATTACTTCGTGTTTGGTAACTCGGGTACTCTATATAGTACCTTTGCTAATGCAAACCCGGCAGAATGTATTATTACCTCCTGTTTGCTAACTCGGGTACTCTGTATAGTACCTTTGCTAATGCAAACTCGGCAGGATGTATTATTACCTCGTGTTTGCTAACTCGGGCACTCTGTATAGTACGTTTGCTAATGCAAACCCGACATTACCACGTGTTTGCTAACCCTGGTACTCTGTATAGTACCTTTGTTAATGCAAACTAGGTATGATGTATCTTTACTTCTTTAATATGTTGTTCGTATATTAAAGGTATTATACATATCTTGGTATAGTTGAATGAATTTTGGTAATTTCCTTGGGAAGTATACAGTCGTGAATCATACTTGTATATTTAGTTTTGAATCATAAATTATACCTATTATAATTTATATGTTCTATCTGATTAGCATGAATTCTTATGGAATATCACCTTTGCTCAGCCTGATACAAAGGTAATGATACTAAAAGGGGTAGCCTTTTAGACTCATATATGTATAATATATATATAATTAAGAAGGAAACGACCTTCGGACAAATAACACAACCCTAATTCCACATCCAAACGAGGAAAAGGATATAGGATAATTCATTAGTCCTAAGCCCTTCAAATCTTATTTATATATTTATACATATATAAACATGATTTTGGCATTTATAATTTGAAATAGTTTATAAAACATTTTTCAAAGAATTTAACATGGCTTTACATTATTTTGGAAGTATTTGGTAATTCTTAAAAGCATTACGGAAACTTTCTGTGTGATTATTATCACACACAGTTATTAACACAATTTATTATTGTTTTAAACTTGTATCCCCCCCCCCCCTAAAAAGCATTTACAGACCATTGAAAAGGTAAATTATAGGGGTATGAACTCACTTGATAAGCGGTGATTCGGGCAGCGTTTCGTTTCCCGGAAAAAAGTTTGTTTGACGAAAAACCGGCTCAAACCGGGCAGAGTTTCGACAGGAGAGAGGATGAATTCTTGAGAATTTCGGGGCTTGCTTCGGGCTTTAGACACGATACCGGGGCCTTGGGGGGTCGTGAGAAAGTCGAGGGGGGTGAAAATGTGAAATTGGGTGAAAAATGGGGTGAAAAATCCTCTCTAGCCGAGAAGTCTCGCACCCTTTATATAGGGGTGCGAGGGTGCGGTCCGAGGTGGCAGCTGGCGAAGGCGCGGATGATTCAACAGCTACGTGGCAGTCAGTAGCGAAGCCACATGCGAAGTCTGAGGCGGTGCGTAATTTCGGACCCGGTGCGAGCACGTGATTTCGGACAGATGCAGCCTTCTAAGTGGACCGGACTTCGGTCCAATGGAGAAAGGAGGTGACGACTTCGGACCTATCAGGAGACGACACGCGAGGCTGCGGTCCAATGAGAAGCAAACACGTGGAGGCCTCGCATGCGAGGTGACGTGTCCGAGGAGTGACTCAGCGAAATTTCCCGGTTTTCCAGATTTTCTTGATTTTTGTGCCAAAAACTTACGAAAATTCATAACTTTCGCATACGAGCTCCGTTTTTGACGTTATTTATATGCACGCGTAGGTAAAATCATACTCTACGACTTTCGTTTAGACTTCGTCGGCTAATTTTGACTTTATTTTTAATATTATTATTTTAAACAGACCGGGACGGGAATCTGTTAAAAATTCATAACTTCTTCATCCGATGTCCGTTTTCGTCTGTCTTTTTACCGTTGTACTACTTTTGAAGAGACCTTCGATTCTCGTTTAAGTTGCATCGGCTAAATATCGATCGATTTATATTTCGAATTTTTAGCTGTCTACTGCTAAACCGAAACTTCGAAACATCATAACTTCCTCATACGAAGTCGGATTTTCATGCTCTTTTTATGAACGTTCTCGATTTAACATATTCTACAACTTTTATTTAGATTGTTAAGGCTAAAAAGCCTTTTATCGAAAATTCACTTTTTACACTGAATAGTGTTTTGCCGGTTTTACCGCGGATTTTCGATTGGTCATAACTTCTTCATTATAACTCGGATTTCAGTGTTCTTTATGTTTTTGGAAACCTTGTTACAAACTCTACCACTTGGTTCATCCCAATTACGATTATTGATCAATTTATTTTTTTTACCAAACTTTGACTGGTGTCACATTATCCCCCCGTTAGAGGGAATTTCGTCCCGCAATTAAGTCTAAAGTGATACTTATGGACTAGGTCTAATCTTTCCTATCCCAAGTGAATTCAGGTCCCTGGTTTGTAATCCAGCGAACCTTCACTAACGGGATGAGACTTAGCGTGGTTCTTTAGATTTCCCTATCCATGGTTTTTATTGGTTCTACTACATAGTGTAGACTTTTATTTAACTTGATTTCATCGAGTGAAATAACAAGTGTTTTATCGGATAGACACCTCTTTAGATTAGATATGTGAAATATGGGATGAGTGTTATTAAGTTTTTGGTGGTAGTTTAAGTTTTGAAGTACAAGACCGATTCTGGTAATAACCTTAAATGGTCTTATGTACTTTGAGTTTTGTATTTTACGCTTTCTCAAGCGCATCTTGTCCTTCCTGAGTGAGACCTTCATATGACAAGGTAATCAATCCTGGAATTCCAAGGGTTTTCTTTTATCGAAGCTGTTGCTTCTCTAGTTAACTCTGGAAGCTTTATGGCGCTTCCCGATTCGTATTTTGTTTTTGGTAGTTTCTCGAATGAATTCCAGATCAGCAAGGGTGCTGTGTGGAAATTGGATCTCTAGCTAGTTGCGTATTACCTAATTTAGTCCAGTGCAGATAGGATCTGCACTTGTGACCACAAAAGGTTTTGAATGGAGCAACTTGAATGCTAGTATGATAATGGTCTAGACTAATTGGTAAATGGGTATCCCATTCTTTACCATAGTCGATCCCATAGAATCATGACTACTCTGGTTCCTAGAGATTTTTGAGTGACGGCCTGAACTGGGAGATGATTCTATTATCTCAGTGGAGATAACAGATATTGGCATACCGTACACTCACACGTTCTAGTTATCTTGCCACATTTTCAGGTTTCAAGGCTTCCTGTTGAGCCTCCTTACTCCGTGTGGAGAGATTGGAATGGGTTACCATAGTCCATGATTGGAACTATGACTTGGGTACTCCTTCCGACTTAGGGTGTTAGCTACTATATTGGCTTTGTCGAGATGATAACGAATTTCGAATTCGTAGTCATTTAGTAGCTCGACCCACTGTCGTGGTCTCATGTTGAATTCCACCTGGTAGAATACATGATGCAGGCTTTTGCTCCGAAGTTCATGATAAGACTCATACTTGGCTCATCCACCATCACCTCGTGTATACAAGTCGTATATAATTTAGATTTCACAAAACGTCCGGATGGGTGACTCTCCCCCAGGTCCACAACCAAACAAGGAACAGGAGATAGGGCGGAATCACACATCCTTAATCTTGTTAAGTCTAACTTATATACCACTCTCGTGTATACACTTAGCAGCGATAGATTAGCTTAATGAGTTCTTAGTCTCTATTCTTGAACTTGACCTATGGTACAATGATTTTCCTACGAGATCTATTGAGATACTTCGGTAGTTACCGACTTCTATGACTACTTCGGTGCTTTTCGTTCGAAGTTTCATGTCTACTGAGTAGGCTAGAATGGCGTGGTACTCTTCGCATGGATACTTCTGAAGTTTTGAAATGAGAGACAACCTAAGGGTTTTGCGTTATAGATTGGAAGAATTTCATCTTATGGCTGATTAAGGAAAAGTTCTCTTATACAGCATAAGAATTTTCACATGGTAAGGGCCAGGCCAACCCACGTCGAATGAGGATGTCAGAATTTTCTCAATGAAATAGATATTAAGTCGTTTTGGGAGGAATGATTACTAGGATGATATCTTATGAACCTAAGTTTTCAATGTTTCTGGTTTTATTCTGTTATTATCACTACGAAACCCTTTTTGATTCGAAATTGGCGGGTACTACCAATACGAGGGTTCTTATAATTTGAAATTATGAACTTTCATGAAACGATCCTTACTAGGTCTCTCTATAATCGCTTGGTGTATACAAGTCATGTATAATTAAGATTGGTGAGACCTTTGACTGAGCAACCCCGCCCTAAATCCACAACCAAACAAGGAACAGGAAATGAGGCGGTATTACTCACTCTAAGTGTACAAAATCTTAATTATAAATGACCCTTATGTATACACTAAGTCATCATAGCTTACCTGTTAGGGTTTCAAATTTTATATAATTGTTGTGATTTAATTTGAATGGAAGAGTAATAATAATTATAGATAATTATCGGGGTTTGGAAGCGTACCAAAATATAGCAGGGTTCTTTGATGCTTTCCCATGTATAGGGATCAAAATTCTCCTGCTCTCCCGTCGTTCTTCTATGTTGGACAGTCCCTCTTGTAATGTCCTATTTCAACACAAAGGTGACATATGGGAATGGTTCCAACATTGGCAGTTGAAGTGATGAACTCAACCGGAGTTCTACAGATGCGGGTGATATGCCCCTTCATGTTGCATCTATTGCAATGCAGCTCTCGGCAAACTCCATGATGATGGTAGTTGCACTTGCTGCAGTGCAGGAGGTTTCCTAAGTACGGCTTGGTTGGTGCTAGAATAGCAGGGCTGATGGGGGTATTAACTGCCCCACTTCGTTGCCCTTTGTTAGGTTCTTGAGTTGAACAACTCCCTTCCTTGTTTTTGAACTTTCGTTTCAAGATATTAGGCTTAAGGTTCAAGGTGTTCTTACAAGTAGGTGCTCGTTGCTGTACTTGGCCATCACCACGATCGGGGTTACCGATATCATTACTACTAACATTTGCATTGTTAGCATTAAGGTGTGCCATGACAGCTGCTACAACTGCTGTGACCGCGGCTTGAAACGTAGCCGCATCTATCTGAAGGATTGGTGTTTTGCTGGTGGGTTGGTTACACTTCTTTGGAGGCATGATAAGAAAATGAGTTCGTGAGCGACTTTCGTGTCTCTAGATGTATTCTAACCATTTGTATCTATGTATTAATCTTTCGTTTTGTTATATTGTTTTTAATGATTCGACCTGCATCCCTATGATTCAGTCCTGGTGAGGAACAGGAATAAGTTTCTAGAATGGTTGTGAACCGAGTATTATCCAAACTAAGTTACCTTTGTTTGGTGGATATCATTTCCCAATTTTCGAAAATATTCGAAAATAATTCATAACAGTGTCTACATAAAATAGACTTATGAATTTGAGAGGTAATCACTATCAATTAAGATTCCGTGATCTGATTTATTGTTATTAGCCATGACAGGAAAAGAGGATAAGCTCCAAACCTAATATGAGTAATGAAATCACTAACTTACTAGGTTGAACGGATTTACTAGTTACTACTTAGATGAAAAGGTGCTCGAACACTTCACATGAATCATGCGGGGTTTTCCTTTGTTCTATTCTGGGTGGTAATGATTTGTTCTCTCCTGGTATCTATAGGGTGTCCTTCTCCTCTGTAGGTATATTGAATTCCTGGGCTGTCTTACTTCAGATTCTGACACTGATCCCCATTACTTAGTAATGAAGATTTTGAATCTCGAAAGTTCATGCGAATATCTCATTGGTGTCCTTAATAGGGTAAGGGCACTAAATGATTTCTATAGTTTATGTACTTCTCATATGTTTCTTTCTTGGGATTCTCCTAATGAAATTTTGTTGGATCCTCCTTGACTCTTGTTAGAAATTATAATATAAGATCTAATCACCACGAATAACGGCTCGGATACAGTTACTGTGTGACAGATATTTATATTAATTAGATATAAAATGCGGAATATAAACAATAATAGTTGCGGAAATAAATATGGGATTATTAGTCACCACTAGAAAGCAGTAAATGACTGAAAGCTATAAATAAAGTAAATAACTGTATTTAAATAACGTTAAGCTGTAAATAATATAAATGACTGTATATAAATGTTAGAAGTTAAATAATATGTATAAATATATATAACGGGTTTAGAACTGGACGGATGAAGCGACTGGTCTTTCAAGTAAGTTCGCCAATAAATTGACTGAACAGGCTTAGGGTTGGACTGGTAACCTAAAAGACTTTGTCACTATTTGTTCAATAGTTCAATCCGGAATATGATAAGTAACACAAAATTCTTTTTGTTTCAAATTTTATGTAAAACAATTTGTTTACATAAGGGTTTGAAGGTTTTCTTAATTTTTGGATATATTTCTCTGGATACCCGATTTTCTCTGGCGTCTCTATGGAGTTTCCCTTGGTCAAAATCGTCCAGAAAACTTCCTAGATGTAGGTAAGGTTCTGAATAATTTGTGGTAAAAATCTCTCCTGTATTATCTTGTTGAGTTGTGCTCGGTGATTTTTTTCTTAACTTCGAAATTCTGATGTCGAAAAAACAGCAAGGTGGAGATTTTGTGGTGGTTTAAAGGATGTTTGGAGGAGGTTTAAGGAGGGTATTTGTAGGTTGTTTGGAGGTGTTCTTGGTGTTCTTGGTGTTCTTGATGTTCTTGGTGTTCTTGGTGTTCTTGGTGTTCTTGGTGTTCTTGGTGTTCTTGGTGTTCTTGCTTCAAGGATGAAGATGAAGATGATGTTGAAGAACTTCTTGAAGATGCAGGAGATGTTCTTGGTTGAGAGGTTTTGGTGTATGGAGAGGTTTTTCAAAGTTTATAAGAGGTTATGAATGAAAGAGCACACAACTCTCTTATATACTAACTTACATATACATACACTTTCCATACATACATACAAGTATACATACACACACATAAATATCTAAGATGTATGGATTATTGGCTGTCAAATAAAGAGGTGGAGTAGTAGAAGTCAATTTGGCTTTTGCTTCTTTGATTTGCAAGAGAAGTATTTGGTATAAATACTAGGTATTTGGTATAAATACTTGTATTTTGGAGATGTATCTTTTCTTCACTAGGTATTTGCAAATGAAATACAAATAAATTAATATACATAAATTCAATTAAGATTAATTGAATTTACATAATTAATCCAAATTGTTTTGAAGTTTGACACTTTTAGCCCTTGATTGGTTTTTGTCTTCAAACGTGGTTGACTTTCCGTCTTTGCGTATTTCGCCTTTGCGTATTTTTGTTTAATTACGAATCCATGAAACCTGAAATAACTGATAATATTTGTCAGATTAAATAAATACAGTTCATCTTATTTCAGTGATGGTCACATACAAAAACATTTTTCAACAATTTCCCCCTATGTGATCATTGCTGGAATAAGGACATGTATGTTTTTAAAAGACCGATTATCAATTAACAATTTATCTTTAAGATTTTGGATAAAAGTTTTGTCAATCGATAAGATATATATAAAACCATAGTGATCGATTTGAAAGTTTATGACTTGGTTTGACATATCTTATGTAAAAGATTTTTAGAAATTTGATTCCGAATCAAAGTCTCGGGTTCGGTTATCAAAGAGTAGCCATATATGTATCTAAATAAATTTCCTTAGATTTTATAGCATTATTAACGACGACAAGTGGTCTAACAGGTCTATTCAGATGAACGCTCATAGGTATAGCTCACACTTCACTTGGGTGTTTGGTTGTTCTGGCAGCAGAACAAGTTAATGATCACTAAAAATGAGTGATATCTCTCTCTGACGACTCACACTCATATTGGAGGTGTTCAGCTATGCTTTTCCTGAAAGGTCACTTAGTCTCATTATTAGATAATCAATCACGTAAGACTGGTCCTTCTATAATCACATGGTGTGTACCGATTATATATAATCCAGATCAAATAGACCTTTGAATAAGTAATCCTACTCTAAAACCACATCCAAACAAGTAAAAGGAAGTAGAGTGAAAATCACATATTCTAAGTCTATAAAATCTCGGCTATATATAACCTTAACGTATCCACTTAGTAATTATAGACCTATCAGAAAAGATCTTTTTAAAATTTTCCCAAAGGTATGTAACATACCTCCATGTTATTTTAGTTATGAGTTTGATTCTTGGACTTCTAGATACAAGAACTTAACAATTTTTCAGTTTTCTTGTTATAGCATCCTAAAATACCCCCATAGTATTTTAGTCTTTGGTTCTATAATTCTTCTGGTGCTTAGGTAAGTTTTAGACCAGTTGCAACACTACAATCACTCCCCTAAACACATGTTGGTCATATTTTGGATGAATATAGTTGATCAGGCTATATTGATCTTAGATATGATTACGTCACTGTCTAGGTTTAACTGTAATGTCCAACATCTAAATACTTTAGTTTTGTTCTTCTTGTGATACTCATTCTGGTATATATACTCTGCATGTACTTATACTTTTATAAAATATTGATATATTTTTAAAGTATAATTCTTGGTCAGAGTGTTTTTATCCCAATGGGTTTATAGTTGTATATCTTTTATGACTGATATACTGAGTTCACTATAAACACTGCTCTGATACCAATCTGTCGCACCCCCAAACCAGAACGGCGGAAACGTTCGGGGGCGGAGGACTTTAGGTAAGTATCACAACACATGTAACATAGTAATCAAAGTACAAACAACCATTGCATTAATAAGTATAAGTTTTACATAAGTGTTTAAACATTACATATTCAAACACTAAAGTAGGTACAGTAGAAGACAAGAGTCGCAGTACAGTACTTGGTGGTCTTCTCAAAAGCTTTGGGAGTGTACCTGTCTACTGGATTCCTGAGAATACAAGTTATTTGGAAAGAGTAGATCAGCATTTAAGCTGGTGAGTTCATAAGTATTCTAGTTCTGTTAAGTATACCCTAAGTTCTTTGAATAAGTTCACTGGTTTCTCCAGGAAATCCTATATTTCCTGAGGTGCTAGATTGATAACCGCAATAGTTTCCCTCTGTAATTACTTAGTTTATACTGATTATACATAACACAATATCGAATGGACAGTCAATTGGGTGCATCTGCCCTAAGCCCACAACCAAACAAGGAACAGGAAGTAAGGCGGAAGTCACACATTTCACTGTCAATCGGATATTACTTATGTATAACTATGATGTAATAACTAAGGAATTATAGAATTAACCACTAAAGGTATTTTATGTTATACTAGTTTACAGAGATTGAATGACTAAGTTCCATTTGATAAGTGGTTTAATCCCATAAACCGTTCTCTTTGTATTATTGTTTTGTATTTGTATTCCTTTCTGAAAACTTGTATTTGAGAGTGTGCCTGGCTCCACCAGGTGTTAATGAAAACTGTATTAAACCATTGTATTTTGTATTCTATAAACTGGTACTTTGAAGGTGTCCTTTCGTTTATTTTTTTATATACTTAACGTATTGTTAATATCTTTTTAATGAGTAGTTATTATAACCATACTATGACTGATGGCCTGAAACAAACGCTTTGTGGGCGTTTAAACTGGTGATAACAATTGTCACTCATCTAACTGTAGCTAGCAGCCTGAGTGCGGGGTTGTCAATCCCGATATAGATCTATACACACTTGTTTCGATCCCCGGCTGGAGATTCTGGTTATAATGTCAGGACTTTCCTATGTTGTCTAAAATGAATTAAACAACCTGAATATAGAGTCTCATAAAAAGCATATTAAACGTTACATGTATATTAGTTTTGAAAACCCAATCATTCTGAAATAATGATTGACAGTATATTCTTAGTTTTCCAAACATGTATTTGATAAGTGTTAACCCTTGATTTGTTTTGAATCAAAACCCTGGTTTCTTGTAAAACAGTGTTTGTAGTATACTTGAATTATGAATTATTACTTCGTGTTTGGTAACTCGGGTACTCTATATAGTACCTTTGCTAATGCAAACCCGGCAGAATGTATTATTACCTCCTGTTTGCTAACTCGGGTACTCTGTATAGTACCTTTGCTAATGCAAACTCGGCAGGATGTATTATTACCTCGTGTTTGCTAACTCGGGCACTCTATATAGTACCTTTGCTAATGCAAACCCGGCATTACCACGTGTTTGCTAACCCTGGTACTCTGTATAGTACCTTTGTTAATGCAAACTAGGTATGATGTATCTTTACTTCTTTAATATGTTGTTCGTATATTAAAGGTATTATACATATCTTGGTATAGTTGAATGAATTTTGGTAATTTCCTTGGGAAGTATACAGTCGTGAATCATACTTGTATATTTAGTTTTGAATCATAAATTATACCTATTATAATTTATATGTTCTATCTGATTAGCATGAATTCTTATGGAATATCACCTTTGCTCAGCCTGATACAAAGGTAATGATACTAAAAGGGGTAGCCTTTTAGACTCATATATGTATAATATATATATATAATTAAGAAGGAAACGACCTTCGGACAAATAACACAACCCTAATTCCACATCCAAACGAGGAAAAGGATATAGGATAATTCATTAGTCCTAAGCCCTTCAAATCTTATTTATATATTTATACATATATAAACATGATTTTGGCATTTATAATTTGAAATAGTTTATAAAACATTTTTCAAAGAATTTAACATGGCTTTACATTATTTTGGAAGTATTTGGTAATTCTTAAAAGCATTACGGAAACTTTCTGTGTGATTATTATCACACACAGTTATTAACACAATTTATTATTGTTTTAAACTTGTATCCCCCCCCCCTAAAAAGCATTTACAGACCATTGAAAAGGTAAATTATAGGGGTATGAACTCACTTGATAAGCGGTGATTCGGGCAGCGTTTCGTTTCCCGGAAAAAAGTTTGTTTGACGAAAAACCGGCTCAAACCGGGCAGAGTTTCGACAGGAGAGATGATGAATTCTTGAGAATTCCGGGGCTCCGGGGCTTGCTTCGGGCTTTAGACACGATACCGGGGCCTTGGGGGGTCGTGAGAAAGTCGAGGGGGTGAAAATGTGAAATTGGGTGAAAAATGGGGTGAAAAATCCTCTCTAGCCGAGAAGTCTCGCACCCTTTATATAGGGGTGCGAGGGTGCGGTCCGAGGTGGCAGCTGGCGAAGGCGCGGATGATTCAACAGCTACGTGGCAGTCAGTAGCGAAGCCACATGCGAAGTCTGAGGCGGTGCGTAATTTCGGACCCGGTGCGAGCACGTGATTTCGGACAGATGCAGCCTTCTAAGTGGACCGGACTTCGGTCCAATGGAGAAAGGAGGTGACGACTTCGGACCTATCAGGAGACGACACGCGAGGCTGCGGTCCAATGAGAAGCAAACACGTGGAGGCCTCGCATGCGAGGTGACGTGTCCGAGGAGTGACTCAGCGAAATTTCCCGGTTTTCCAGATTTTCTTGATTTTTGTGCCAAAAACTTACGAAAATTCATAACTTTCGCATACGAGCTCCGTTTTTGACGTTATTTATATGCACGCGTAGGTAAAATCATACTCTACGACTTTCGTTTAGACTTCGTCGGCTAATTTTGACTTTATTTTTAATATTATTATTTTAAACAGACCGGGACGGGAATCTGTTAAAAATTCATAACTTCTTCATCCGATGTCCGTTTTCGTCTGTCTTTTTACCGTTGTACTACTTTTGAAGAGACCTTCGATTCTCGTTTAAGTTGCATCGGCTAAATATCGATCGATTTATATTTCGAATTTTTAGCTGTCTACTGCTAAACCGAAACTTCGAAACATCATAACTTCCTCATACGAAGTCGGATTTTCACGCTCTTTTTATGAACGTTCTCGATTTAACATATTCTACAACTTTTATTTAGATTGTTAAGGCTAAAAAGCCTTTTATCGAAAATTCACTTTTTACACTGAATAGTGTTTTGCCGGTTTTACCGCGGATTTTCGATTGGTCATAACTTCTTCATTATAACTCGGATTTCAGTGTTCTTTATGTTTTTGGAAACCTTGTTACAAACTCTACCACTTGGTTCATCCCAATTACGATTATTGATCAATTTATTTTTTTTACCAAACTTTGACTGGTGTCACATTATCCCCCCGTTAGAGGGAATTTCGTCCCGCAATTAAGTCTAAAGTGATACTTATGGACTAGGTCTAATCTTTCCTATCCCAAGTGAATTCAGGTCCCTGGTTTGTAATCCAGCGAACCTTCACTAACGGGATGAGACTTAGCGTGGTTCTTTAGATTTCCCTATCCATGGTTTTTATTGGTTCTACTACATAGTGTAGACTTTTATTTAACTTGATTTCATCGAGTGAAATAACAAGTGTTTTATCGGATAGACACCTCTTTAGATTAGATATGTGAAATATGGGATGAGTGTTATTAAGTTTTTGGTGGTAGTTTAAGTTTTGAAGTACAAGACCGATTCTGGTAATAACCTTAAATGGTCTTATGTACTTTGAGTTTTGTATTTTACGCTTTCTCAAGCGCATCTTGTCCTTCCTGAGTGAGACCTTCATATGACAAGGTAATCAATCCTGGAATTCCAAGGGTTTTCTTTTATCGAAGCTGTTGCTTCTCTAGTTAACTCTGGAAGCTTTATGGCGCTTCCCGATTCGTATTTTGTTTTTGGTAGTTTCTCGAATGAATTCCAGATCAGCAAGGGTGCTGTGTGGAAATTGGATCTCTAGCTAGTTGCGTATTACCTAATTTAGTCCAGTGCAGATAGGATCTGCACTTGTGACCACAAAAGGTTTTGAATGGAGCAACTTGAATGCTAGTATGATAATGGTCTAGACTAATTGGTAAATGGGTATCCCATTCTTTACCATAGTCGATCCCATAGAATCATGACTACTCTGGTTCCTAGAGATTTTTGAGTGACGGCCTGAACTGGGAGATGATTCTATTATCTCAGTGGAGATAACAGATATTGGCATACCGTACACTCACACGTTCTAGTTATCTTGCCACATTTTCAGGTTTCAAGGCTTCCTGTTGAGCCTCCTTACTCCGTGTGGAGAGATTGGAATGGGTTACCATAGTCCATGATTGGAACTATGACTTGGGTACTCCTTCCGACTTAGGGTGTTAGCTACTATATTGGCTTTGTCGAGATGATAACGAATTTCGAATTCGTAGTCATTTAGTAGCTCGACCCACTGTCGTGGTCTCATGTTGAATTCCACCTGGTAGAATACATGATGCAGGCTTTTGCTCCGAAGTTCATGATAAGACTCATACTTGGCTCATCCACCATCACCTCGTGTATACAAGTCGTATATAATTTAGATTTCACAAAACGTCCGGATGGGTGACTCTCCCCCAGGTCCACAACCAAACAAGGAACAGGAGATAGGGCGGAATCACACATCCTTAATCTTGTTAAGTCTAACTTATATACCACTCTCGTGTATACACTTAGCAGCGATAGATTAGCTTAATGAGTTCTTAGTCTCTATTCTTGAACTTGACCTATGGTACAATGATTTTCCTACGAGATCTATTGAGATACTTCGGTAGTTACCGACTTCTATGACTACTTCGGTGCTTTTCGTTCGAAGTTTCATGTCTACTGAGTAGGCTAGAATGGCATGGTACTCTTCGCATGGATACTTCTGAAGTTTTGAAATGAGAGACAACCTAAGGGTTTTGCGTTATAGATTGGAAGAATTTCATCTTATGGCTGATTAAGGAAAAGTTCTCTTATACAGCATAAGAATTTTCACATGGTAAGGGCCAGGCCAACCCACATCGAATGAGGATGTCGGAATTTTCTCAATGAAATAGATATTAAGTCGTTTTGGGAGGAATGATTACTAGGATGATATCTTATGAACCTAAGTTTTCAATGTTTCTGGTTTTATTCTGTTATTATCACTACGAAACCCTTTTTGATTCGAAATTGGCGGGTACTACCAATACGAGGGTTCTTATAATTTGAAATTATGAACTTTCATGAAACGATCCTTACTAGGTCTCTCTATAATCGCTTGGTGTATACAAGTCATGTATAATTAAGATTGGTGAGACCTTTGACTGAGCAACCCCGCCCTAAATCCACAACCAAACAAGGAACAGGAAATGAGGCGGTATTACTCACTCTAAGTGTACAAAATCTTAATTATAAATGACCCTTATGTATACACTAAGTCATCATAGCTTACCTGTTAGGGTTTCAAATTTTATATAATTGTTGTGATTTAATTTGAATGGAAGAGTAATAATAATTATAGATAATTATCGGGGTTTGGAAGCGTACCAAAATATAGCAGGGTTCTTTGATGCTTTCCCATGTATAGGGATCAAAATTCTCCTGCTCTCCCGTCGTTCTTCTCTGTTGGACAGTCCCTCTTGTAATGTCCTATTTCAACACAAAGGTGACATATGGGAATGGTTCCAACATTGGCAGTTGAAGTGATGAACTCAACCGGAGTTCTACAGATGCGGGCGATATGCCCCTTCATGTTGCATCTATTGCAATGCAGCTCTCGGCAAACTCCATGATGATGGTAGTTGCACTTGCTGCAGTGCAGGAGGTTTCCTAAGTACGGCTTGGTTGGTGCTAGAATAGCAGGGCTGATGGGGGTATTAACTGCCCCACTTCGTTGCCCTTTGTTAGGTTCTTGAGTTGAACAACTCCCTTCCTTGTTTTTGAACTTTCGTTTCAAGATATTAGGCTTAAGGTTCAAGGTGTTCTTACAAGTAGGTGCTCGTTGCTGTACTTGGCCATCACCACGATCGGGGTTACCGATATCATTACTACTAACATTTGCATTGTTAGCATTAAGGTGTGCCATGACAGCTGCTACAGCTGCTGTGACCGCGGCTTGAAACGTAGCCGCATCTATCTGAAGGATTGGTGTTTTGCTGGTGGGTTGGTTACACTTCTTTGGAGGCATGATAAGAAAATGAGTTCGTGAGCGACTTTCGTGTCTCTAGATGTATTCTAACCATTTGTATCTATGTATTAATCTTTCGTTTTGTTATATTGTTTTTAATGATTCGACCTGCATCCCTATGATGCAGTCCTGGTGAGGAACAGGAATAAGTTTCTAGAATGGTTGTGAACCGAGTATTATCCAAACTAAGTTACCTTTGTTTGGTGGATATCATTTCCCAATTTTCGAAAATATTCGAAAATAATTCATAACAGTGTCTACATAAAATAGACTTATGAATTTGAGAGGTAATCACTATCAATTAAGATTCCGTGATCTGATTTATTGTTATTAGCCATGACAGGAAAAGAGGATAAGCTCCAAACCTAATATGAGTAATGAAATCACTAACTTACTAGGTTGAACGGATTTACTAGTTACTACTTAGATGAAAAGGTGCTCGAACACTTCACATGAATCATGCGGGGTTTTCCTTTGTTCTATTCTGGGTGGTAATGATTTGTTCTCTCCTGGTATCTATAGGGTGTCCTTCTCCTCTGTAGGTATATTGAATTCCTGGGCTGTCTTACTTCAGATTCTGACACTGATCCCCATTACTTAGTAATGAAGATTTTGAATCTCGAAAGTTCATGCGAATATCTCATTGGTGTCCTTAATAGGGTAAGGGCACTAAATGATTTCTATAGTTTATGCACTTCTCATATGTTTCTTTCTTGGGATTCTCCTAATGAAATTTTGTTGGATCCTCCTTGACTCTTTTATTGATTGCTGGAGTAACTATGTTTATCTAACGAGTTTATACGAGAATGGGAATGTCTAAAGAATCTATGAGAAAATTTGAATTTTTTTTACGAAGGTGATTCTTTCTGGTCCTTCTATAATCACATGGTGTGTACCGATTATATATAATCCAGATCAAATAGACCTTTGAATAAGTAATCCTACTCTAAAACCACATCCAAACAAGGAAAAGGAAGTAGAGTGAAAATCACATATTCTAAGTCTATAAAATCTCGGCTATATATAACCTTAACGTATCCACTTAGTAATTATAGACCTATCAGAAAAGATCTTTTTAAAATTTTCCCAAAGGTATGTAACATACCTCCATGTTATTTTAGTTATGAGTTTGATTCTTGGACTTCTAGATACAAGAACTTAACAATTTTTCAGTTTTCTTGTTATAGCATCCTAAAATACCCCATAGTATTTTAGTCTTTGGTTCTATAATTCTTCTGGTGCTTAGGTAAGTTTTAGACCAGTTGCAACACTACAATCACTCCCCTAAACACATGTTGGTCATATTTTGGATGAATATAGTTGATCAGGCTATATTGATCTTAGATATGATTACGTCACTGTCTAGGTTTAACTGCAATGTCCAACATCTAAATACTTTAGTTTTGTTCTTCTTGTGATACTCATTCTGGTATATATACTCTGCATGTACTTATACTTTTATAAAATATTGATATATTTTTAAAGTATAATTCTTGGTCAGAGTGTTTTTATCCCAATGGGTTTATAGTTGTATATCTTTTATGACTGATATACTGAGTTCACTATAAACACTGCTCTGATACCAATCTGTCGCACCCCCAAACCAGAACGGCGGAAACGTTCGGGGGCGGAGGACTTTAGGTAAGTATCACAACACATGTAACATAGTAATCAAAGTACAAACAACCATTGCATTAATAAGTATAAGTTTTACATAAGTGTTTAAACATTACATATTCAAACACTAAAGTAGGTACAGTAGAAGACAAGAGTCGCAGTACGGTACTCGGTGGTCTTCTCAAAAGCTTTGGGAGTGTACCTGTCTACTGGATTCCTGAGAATACAAGTTATTTGGAAAGAGTAGATCAGCATTTAAGCTGGTGAGTTCATAAGTATTCTAGTTCTGTTAAGTATACCCTAAGTTCTTTGAATAAGTTCACTGGTTTCTCCAGGAAATCCTATATTTCCTGAGGTGCTAGATTGATAACCTCAATAGTTTCCCTCTGTAATTACTTAGTTTATACTGATTATACATAACACAATATCGAATGTACAGTCAATTCGGTGCATCTGCCCTAAGCCCACAACCAAACAAGGAACAGGAAGTAAGGCGGAAGTCACACATTTCACTGTCAATCGGATATTACTTATGTATAACTATGATGTAATAACTAAGGAATTATAGAATTAACCACTAAAGGTATTTTATGTTATACTAGTTTACAGAGATTGAATGACTAAGTTCCATTTGATAAGTGGTTTAATCCCATAAACCGTTCTCTTTGTATTACTGTTTTGTATTTGTATTCCTTTCTGAAAACTTGTATTTGAGAGTGTGCCTGGCTCCACCAGGTGTTAATGAAAACTGTATTAAACCATTGTATTTTGTATTCTATAAACTGGTACTTTGAAGGTGTACTTTCGTTTATTTGTTTATATACTTAACGTATTGTTAATATCTTTTTAATGAGTAGTTATTATAACCATACTATGACTGATGGCCTGAAACAAACGCTTTGTGGGCGTTTAAACTGGTGATAACAATTGTCACTCATCTAACTGTAGCTAGCAGCCTGAGTGCGGGGTTGTCAATCCCTATATAGATCTATACACACTTGTTTCGATCCCCGGCTGGAGATTCTGGTTATAATGTCAGGACTTTCCTATGTTGTCTAAAATGAATTAAACAACCTGAATATAGAGTCTCATAAAAAGCATATTAAACGTTACATGTATATTAGTTTTGAAAACCCAATCATTATGAAATAATGATTGACAGTATATTCTTAGTTTTCCAAACATGTATTTGATAAGTGTTAACCCTTGATTTGTTTTGAATCAAAACCCTGGTTTCTTGTAAAACAGTGTTTGTAGTATACTTGAATTATGAATTATTACTTCGTGTTTGGTAACTCGGGTACTCTATATAGTACCTTTGCTAATGCAAACCCGGCAGAATGTATTATTACCTCCTGTTTGCTAACTCGGGTACTCTGTATAGTACCTTTGCTAATGCAAACTCGGCAGGATGTATTATTACCTCGTGTTTGCTAACTCGGGCACTCTATATAGTACCTTTGCTAATGCAAACCCGGCATTACCACGTGTTTGCTAACCCTGGTACTCTGTATAGTACCTTTGTTAATGCAAACTAGGTATGATGTATCTTTACTTCTTTAATATGTTGTTTGTATATTAAAGGTATTATACATATCTTGGTATAGTTGAATGAATTTTGGTAATTTCCTTGGGAAGTATACAGTCGTGAATCATACTTGTATATTTAGTTTTGAATCATAAATTATACCTATTATAATTTATATGTTCTATCTGATTAGCATGAATTCTTATGGAATATCACCTTTGCTCAGCCTGATACAAAGGTAATGATACTAAAAGGGGTAGCCTTTTAGACTCATATATGTATAATATATATATATAATTAAGAAGGAAACGACCTTCGGACAAATAACACAACCCTAATTCCACATCCAAACGAGGAAAAGGATATAGGATAATTCATTAGTCCTAAGCCCTTCAAATCTTATTTATATATTTATACATATATAAACATGATTTTGGCATTTATAATTTGAAATAGTTTATAAAACATTTTTCAAAGAATTTAACATGGCTTTACATTATTTTGGAAGTATTTGGTAATTCTTAAAAGCATTACGGAAACTTTCTGTGTGATTATTATCACACACAGTTATTAACACAATTTATTATTGTTTTAAACTTGTATCCCCCCCCCCTAAAAAGCATTTACAGACCATTGAAAAGGTAAATTATAGGGGTATGAACTCACTTGATAAGCGGTGATTCGGGCAGCGTTTCGTTTCCCGGAAAAAAGTTTGTTTGACGAAAAACCGGCTCAAACCGGGCAGAGTTTCGACAGGAGAGATGATGAATTCTTGAGAATTCCGGGGCTCCGGGGCTTGCTTCGGGCTTTAGACACGATACCAGGGCCTTGGGGGGTCATGAGAAAGTCGAGGGGGTGAAAATGTGAAATTGGGTGAAAAATGGGGTGAAAAATCCTCTCTAGCCGAGAAGTCTCGCACCCTTTATATAGGGGTGCGTGGGTGCGGTCCGAGGTGGCAGCTGGCGAAGGCGCGGATGATTCAACAACTATGTGGCAGTCAGTAGCGAAGCCACATGCGAAGTCTGAGGCGGTGCGCAATTTCGGACCCGGTGCGAGCACGTGATTTCGGACAGATGCAGCCTTCTAAGTGGACCGGACTTCGGTCCAATGGAGAAAGGAGGTGACGACTTCGGACCTATCAGGAGACGACACGCGAGGCTGCGGTCCAATGAGAAGAAAACACGTGGAGGCCTCGCATGCGAGGTGACGTGTCCGAGGAGTGACTCACCGAAATTTCCCGGTTTTCTAGATTTTCTTGATTTTTGTGCCAAAAACTTACGAAAATTCATAACTTTCGCATACGAGCTCCGTTTTTGACGTTATTTATATGCATGCGTAGGTAAAATCATACTCTACGACTTTTGTTTAGACTTCGTCGGCTAATTTTGACTTTATTTTTAATATTATTATTTTAAACAGACCGGGACGGGAATCTGTTAAAAATTCATAACTTCTTCATTCGATGTCCGTTTTCGTCTGTCTTTTTACCGTTGTACTACTTTTGAAGAGACCTTCGATTCTCGTTTAAGTTGCATCGGCTAAATATCGATCGATTTATATTTCGAATTTTTAGCTGTCTACTGCTAAACCGAAACTTCAAAAAATCATAACTTCCTCATACGAAGTCGGATTTTCACGTTCTTTTTATGAACGTTCTCGGTTTAACATATTCTACAATTTTTATCTATATTGTTAAGGCTAAAAATCCTTTTATCGAAAATTCACTTTTTACACTGAATAGTGTTTTGCCGGTTTTACCGCGGATTTTCGATTGGTCATAACTTGTTCGTTACAACTCGGATTTCAGTGTTCTTTATGTTTTTGGAAACCTTATTACAAACTCTACCACTTGGTTCATCCCAATTACGATTATTGATCAATTTATTTTTGACCAAACTTTGACTGGTGTCACAGAAGACCTGGTAGAGCTAGTTACTGGATCGAGGGTAGGCATGAGTGTTGATGTTGTTGAGTGGATTGGGGTAGGCCCAAGTGTTGCTGTTGGTTAGTGGATCGGGGGTAAGCACGAGTGCTGTTGTCGATTCGTGGATCAGGAGTGAACCTGAGTATTGACAATAGATAGTTGAGTAGGGTTGTTAGAGCCGAGTAGGAGCCTGGTCTAGTATTGTTTGGGATTGTTGGATTCCCTTATGTTGGCGCATTTCATGTGGGGGTTGGTATAGCGGCAGTTGGCCGAGTAGATTTAGGATCGATCAATCTGTGGATATCGGTCAGCATAATTGATAGGAAATATGGGTTAGCCTTGTCTACTGGGTTTTTTCAGGATCTCTCTCTGATGCGTCAGTATGTGTGGCTGCAAATTTGATGTGGGATGAAGTTCTTATTTCGGATGTTGTCGAGCGATGCAAGGCCGGGAGACTTTGGTTTGGTTAGGTTAGAAGACTTGTGTAGCATGAGTGTCCGCAGGGAACTTCAGTTGCTGGAGGGGTGTTTATGATTTCAGGACCAGGAGGTCTTATTCTAAAAAGTGAATTTATTTTGTGAATTAATGATGATTGTGAGGAATTGTCATCGTCAGGTTGCTTCTTGCTTGTAAGATTTGCAGAGGTATCAGGAGGTGATAAATTGTGTTGAGGTGTTGCAGTAGTTGTACCTCTGGCCACTGGAGTCTCTGCCAAATTTACCTTATGAGCCTGGCTTTGGATTTTGAATGTTATGGGTGCAGGTCTTGGCTTTCAGGTAATACAAGACTCCGTTAGAGGATTTGGGTGGTAAGGACCCCAAAGGGTAAGTTCTAGAATAGGAGTAAGAAGAGATTTTGAGGACGAAATCGAATTTAAGTGGGGAAGAATTGTAACACCTGATCCAAGAAGGTACATATTTAACCCTGAAATTTTAAAAGATTGGCATTTTGGCCCCTACACTGTGCGTAATCAGGGTGTACGCATGATGCACTCATGCATGAAGAAGGTGAGCCTTGAGTGAGTACACCCTGCATACTCCTCTGGTACGCAATGCGTACACTGTTCTGATCAAAACGCTAGTTTTGAGGATTTTGGACCCTATATAATCTCCTTATGGCACCAATGTCTTCACCGTCATCAGCGTCCACCTGAAAATCGACCCTTTAGCTAACCCTAAGTGAGAAGAGTGCATATTTAAGCTTATTTGTGTGCTTTGGTGGTGTTCTTGAAGAAGAAGGTGCTGGTAGAAGAACATTGGAGCTTGGAAGAAGCTTAGATATGTTATTCTCACCTTGCTAGCAACCTTCTGGAGCTAAAAAGCTCCTAGATTGATCATCGTGTCTCATGGATCTAGTTATCTATTCATTTAGGGTATTTTTGGTCCAAACCTTTGTGATTCTTGAGCATGGCATTCTCTTAACCAAATAAGTCGTCCTTTCAGACCCAATGAGGGGTTTTGAGTCATAAAAATGAGGTCTTGATGCTTAGTTCTTTCCCATGCATGTTCTATAATAGTCTTCAGGTGTTAAGAAGTTAATTTTGTTGGTATTAAGCACTTAATGGGCATGCAAAGTCATAACGTTAGAAACTTTATGACTCATAGTGGTATTTTGACCTTGGATCTGCAGTGGAACGTGAGCGCTTAACACATTAAGCTCTTAATGGGGAAAAGGGACTATGGTATGTACACGGAGTGTAACCCAGCATACGTCGCATGTACGTGGTTAACTTCCTGATCTCGGTCAAGGCTTGAGTACGCCCAACATAGGAGCTGAGTACCCCCCGTATACTTAGCTGATTAGACCGAGTTGACTCGTTGACCTTGATCTTTGACCAGGGTTTTGACGAAGTTGGACGTAGGGGTATTTTGGGTATTTTGAGATGTTAACTGAGATTGGGTCGTTGATTCTTGTTAGGTGATCGTTGATTCGATTTTTTTGAGCAAAGATTTATTTAGCTTGCATTTTCGTCTGTGAGGTGAGTTTCGCCTCACTATACCGTGGGTCGAAGGCACCAATGCCAGCCCACTAGTTTTGGTTATCTGTTAGTAGAGGGATGCCTTAGGGACTGTATATAATCATGTAGGATAGACTGAGGACTCTTGATATAGGCTCTTTTACCTGTTCCTTGTTTGGTTGTGGTACTAGAGTAGGATCAACTGTCCGGGTGATTATCTCATCTCTGAGTATATACAGTTATGCATTCCTTGGATTGTTGCTAATTAGGATGTTGCTGTGTTGTAGTGGTCTAGTAGATATGTATCCTAGTAGTTTCTATGTTGTAGTGATCTATTAGATATGTATCTTGGTTGTCGGTATGTTGCTATGATGTAGTGATTTGTAGATTTGTATCCTAGTATTTAGGATGTTGCTATGCGGTAGTGGTCTGTAGATCTATATGCCTATCTATACTTGTTGGTTATCATCTAATGGAGTGCCCTAGGGACTCTCTGTGGTCATGTAGGATAGCCTGAGAATTCTTGATCTAGGACTTCTTGCATGTTCATTGTTTGGTTGTGGCTCTAGAGTAGGATCATCTGTTCGAGTGGCTATCTCACATTTGGTCACTTATGGTTACGCATTCTATGGAGGTTAGCTGGTAGCAGGATTATATGTTGTGAGAGGACTGGTAGGCGGTAGTAAGCTATATTCATTATGTTTACCTGTATTATGTGCCTACTTGATCCTTGATTGTTTTTATGTCGACATATGGTAGTAGTGGGTCGAGGCGGTCCTTCTTTGTGTTGTAGGCTAAGATACCCGGTGCGGGCCGACTGTAAGCCGTAGGCATGGAGGATCTGGTAGAGTTGTTGGGTTGAGGCGGTAGGCCAATAAACCTTGGGTATTCTAGCTCGATGGTTGAGTGGACCCGATGCATGCTTGTATGTATATCGTATGGGGTATTTTGGGGGAAACTCATTAAGCTTTGTGCTTACCTAGTTGTTTAGTGTTTCAGGTATCATCGGTCATCATGGGAAGAAAAAAGCATGACTGTACGCATTCATCAGCAACAATGAAGATTCCACGCATTAATATTACTCTGATTTTTATAAATGTATTTGGAATAAACGGTTTTCTCCATAACGAATTTATATTTGGGAATATTTACTTAAATAAAATGAAAATTTTTTGTTGTAAAAAATGGGACGTTACATGCAACATGCTTCTAGGGACACTTAACTAATCAATGGTGTCATGAACATAAGTTCCCTGTCAATTCCTTTGTTGCATACTAGAATAACAAGTGTTCACTGTCAATTCCTGGAAACAAAAATATATTTGGCTTTTCGGAAATTTTTAAAGAACAAGAAAATATTTTTGGATTTTTTAAAATTTTTATAAATGCAAAATATTTTTGTATTTTTGAAAATTTTATAAAGAAATTTTTTTTTTGGATTTTTGAAAATTATAAAAAAAAATTATGAGACTACGATGAGCTACGACAGCTCGCATGTCATCACATATGAACAATAACAAAAAAATAGTTAGTCTACGAAAAAGAAATCAACTACGACGAAGTGCGATGCGTATAGATGCTTCCATCAAAACTGGGTAGAGGCTTCTATCAGAAGTGTATAAAGGCTTCTATGAAAACTGGATAGAGGCTTCATGTAGATGAGAATATATCTTTCTATAAGTAGAGAACAAAGGTTCCATTATAGAGGCTTTGGTCACTAGAGGTTGCATAGTTTCAAGAAAAGAGACTACAATTTCGAGAATAGAGGTTGTGGTTAATAAAATAGAGGTTCCAAGAGTAGAAGCCACAATTTAAAGGGCAGAGGCCGAAAATCTTTAAAGGTATAAGTTTTTGGTAGTAGAGAAATGAAATCACTGTTCATCTAGTTCCTTGGAGATGAAATTTGTACGTTAATGGGTCAGCTTTTGTTAGTGATGTCATGGGTCATGGGCTTAGTCTAAAAGAATTTAGGTCAAACGATGTAACACTTGGTTTTGAATTGCTTCATTATTTGGGGTTGTGGCCCGATCATCAGTTATCATAAGGCTTAGGGCCTTTGGCCCTTTTTGGATGTGGGTGCTATAGCCTAAATGACCCGAGTGTTTGATGGTGTTTCGGAGCCCAAGGGTATAATCGTAGTTTGTTAACTCAGTCCTTTATGAATTTTGGGTTCTTGTTAGGGAAGTTTTAAGGCGAGGGTGAGTTGATAGAATCGTAGGGCTTCTCGTTACATTTCCGTGGATATAAAGTTCATTGGAAAAAGACTTAGGACGAAGGAGCTAGGGCCGAGTGAAGTTTGTAAGTGTTGGAAGGCCATCAAGTATGCAGGGAGTAGCGGGTAAAGTGGTCGCGGGTGGTTCATGAGTACGCCGAGTGTACTAAGGGGTACACGGGGCGTACTCCCTTCAGCCATAAAACCCTAATTTTTGTCCTTGACCCTATTTAAACCTCATTTCCTTCATGAGTCTTGTCTTATATCAGTCTCTAAGCCTCCTAAACCCTAATAGTCGACCCCTAGCCTTTATCTTGGAGCTTTTAAGCCATTGCGATGACTATTGGAGTATTTTTGTGCACTTTGAAGAGTTTAAAGCTTGTTGGAGAATCATCATCTGGAGGGGAACTTGTAGATCCAGAAGTTTCACATATTTTGCAATCCATTGAAGGTAAAAAACTTTGATCTTGTCTACTCATTTCATATATCTTCTCTTGGGGTTGTTTATGGTCATTTTAGCTTGTTTTGGTGGTCCTTGTGAGCTAAGGTTGTTTCAGAGGTCTGATCTTGTGGATCTGGACGTTCTAGGTGTCCCAAAGGCATAAAAATGTGATCTTTATGGTTTATTTGGACTCATGCATGTGTTAAGAACCTTCATTAAGCTCTTTTGAGCTCTAGAGTCCCATTAAGCCTTGCATGCAAGTGAATTTGCCAAGTTTACATGAAAAGTTATCTATGGGAATCAGATCTGAGAGTTTGGAGCAAGGACTTAAGTGATTAAGTGCTTTTTGGAGTGGTTGGGGATTAAGAGGAGTATGTTGGGCGTACCCATCTGGTATGTTGCACGTAATGACCCCAAAGGGTGTACTCTGGGCGTACTAGCAGAGTACGTGGGGTGTACTAGGATAGGTTGAGTTCTCTTGAATTGTTGACCTTTTTGGACATTTGACCATTGACCAGGAGTTGACTAGGGTTGACCATTCGATATATTGGCCTTTTTGGATATTCGGGCCTTGTTGTGCCTTGTGGTGTCATTTCGGGTTTGGGCTATCTTTTGGGTTTAGTTGCTTGGAGCATTGTTGGGCCATCTGAGAACAAGTGTTTTGGATTGAGGAAAAGTTAGTGGACTTTAATGTAAGACCCATAAGTGAACTTTGGATGATTTTGGATTGATGGATTTTGTTTGGAATCCAATTGTTAATTGGGTGTTATTTGTTTGATATCGCGGGGATTGTAGCAAGATCAATGATCATAGATTTATTCATAAGTTCAGCTGTTGAGGTGAGTCTCCTCACTGTACTATGGGTCGAAGGCACCAATCCCGACCCATTTGGTTTATGTATATTAGGAAGACCAGAGGGTGACCCTTGGCATTTGTATGAAAGACCAAGAGGTAGCTCCTGTAAATCTGTATGAAAGACCAGAGTTTAGACTCTAACAGTTAATTATTTAAGTAGTGGTAGATTGTATGCTAGTTGTCTTTGTGATGCTTGCGTGGAAGACCAGGAGGTGGCTCCTGGCACTTGTCTGTAAGACCCAGGGTTTTGGACCCTGTCCAGGAAAGAAAGACCATGATACAACTCGTGGCATAATGACAAGACTTTGGTTGGCACATAGCACCTCCTATTACATGTTGATATGTATCAGTCGTATGTTACGTATGATATGTGGTATTTTGGGGAACTCACTAAGCTTTGTGCTTACAGTTTATGGTTTATGGTTTTAGGTACTTCCAGTTAGAAAGGGAAGGGCCCGACTTGATCGCAGCGCATACACCCGTATTTTCCGCAACTTGTGATTCTAGGAATGTACTTTGATAATTGTTTTTATGTGAAATACTTCTAAATGTTTGAATAAAGGATAAATGAGTGTTTTGATTATATTAAAAGTGAAAATTTTATCCTGTGATTTTCGGGATGTTACAAGTTGGTATCAGAGCCTTAGTTTGAGGGATTCGGGCATCCTCTCGGGTATGCTTGAACTCAAACTGAGGGTTTGGTGAAATTTTTTATAAAAAATGTTTTATCGCAAATGGGTTTCTAATCAAAGAAAGGGGTATGATGCGTGCAATCAACCGAGCTCAAGTAAGTGGGTCCCAGAATACCAATACATGTTTATTATGATATATGATATGATTATGAGAATTTAATGCTAGGTTAGGGTTAAGGATTTGTTCAGGATTTTTTGATAGGAGAGATGCTTTTATATGCCTGATTGTATGAGCTTTTAGAATTGCATGCTAGTATGGTTTTTAGATAAGTGGATAGAATGGCTTGATTAGTCTATGCTGGTTAGATTTTCCGTTGCCTGAATGTTGCTTGCTTTGTGCTTTGTGAGACTCTTAGTGATGTGAATTTACTACTAAGTGAATATGCTAAGTCACATGAGGCACAGGTTAAATAATCTCAGAGTGATGGATCTGACCTTGTTACGCAGCTCTTGTTTGAGTCCAACCGTTCTAGGGTTGAGTCTTTTACTCGAAGAATTATCTGATCTCTGTCGCATGTGACTGTATTCATGAGGTAGTTAGTTGACATTAGTAGGAGCCTTTCAGCAGCTGAGGGAAGGGTGAGGTCGAGAACCTGGGAGAGCCTAGGAAGTGCTTTTGTGGGTTCAGTTGCGTTGTTTAGTGAGTATTTGATGCATCAGTTTGAGAAGGTGACTTAGAGGATTCGAGATGATTCTTGAGGAAAGTATGGATAGGTGTGGAAGGTAGTATTGGGCCCATACCACTGAAAGCACAGAATCCATAATCGAATTGGGGAGAGTCTTGGAGAATCTAAGAAGCTTATGGGAGGAGGATTCTTGGGTATGCTCTGATCATTTGCATGTTGTATTTTAGTTTGGTGATGAGCACTCATGAAGGAGGTTCTGGTTCTGGTTTCGGCTCAGGTGCAGGTATTGAGCCGATTAGCGAGCAGATGCGGGAGTTCATCTCATCGGAGATTACCCACGGTATTTTGGAGTAGACTCCTGTGATATTTGGTTCGGCTAAGGAGGCGATTTTGTAGATTTTGGATGAGCGCTTGGGCGCGTTCCGTGCTGAGGTTTTGGCTATCGTTGGAGCTCGCACTCTTTCCTTCTGTTGGTTTCATGCTTGTGGAGCTCCCACGTTCTCTAGGGAGAAGGACCCCATTTCCAGTAGGAGATGGTTAGCGGATATGGCTAACATGTTCAGGACGAGTTTCTGCCCCGAGGAGGTGAAGGTCAGATTTGCTTCCTGCCTTTTGAAGGACAGGGCACAAGATTGGTGGGAGGAGGTAGGACGTGAGGTCGGTGGCGATGTTGTTGATGCTATGTCATTGTATGATTTTTTGACCAAGTTCTAAGATGAGTTTGCACCAATGATTGAGGTGCAACAGTTGGCGCGAGAGTTTCAGGATGTCCGCCAGACTACTAAGACTGTGGTAGAGATCACTTCCATGTTTCGGGAGAGAGATTTATTGGTTCCGCAGCATGCAACGGATGAGGAGATAAAGAAGGTAAGGTATCATGATATGCTGAGGGATGAAATCAGGGCGTTTGTGAGTATCTCAAGGTGGAAGACCCTGAATGATATGATTTCTAGAGCCCGCGAGCAGGAGATCGATTTGGAGCACCTAGGGAAGAGGGGGCCAGATTAGGTGCAGTTAGTGGAGGGTCCTGGGAAGAGACCCATGTTTTCAGATCAACGATTGAGGGGCCAGAAGGACCGGGGTCAGTGCAGCACATGAGGGAAACTGCATGATGGGGTTTGTCGTTCCAGGGGTTTAGGTTGCTACAAGTGTGGCAGGGTTGGTCATGTCAACAGGGATTGTCCTCAGGGGGCAAACCCATTATGTTTTCAATGCAAACAAGTGGGCCACATGAAGGCCGATTGTCCAATGTTGAGGGGAGGAGCAATGAATGCACCTGCTCCGACTACTTTGAGGATCACTTATGGTCGTGAGGGTAGGGCAGGAGCCCCAACAGAGAGGAGCCGGGCATTTCAGTTTCAGAAAGGGAAGGTCAGGACTACAACAGGTGATATTGCGAGTATGTTATCTTTTGCTTTCTTTTCGGTTATCATCTGTATTTATGTTGTTGGAATTTTTGTATCGGTTAGGGTAAGCGTCATTTATGGTTTAATTGTCTGTTATTGATTGAGTTGTATCATTAATAATTGTTATATGCCATTTTCATGCCATGAATTATTAGTGGTTCAAAGAGGGTTACCTCTTGTTGAACGGGTTTCAGTATGTTCGGTTGTTATTCTGTTTCTTAGTCGAGATCAGCTCAGGGGTATCATGTGGAAGGTCTATGGTCAGGTTCAACGGGTTAGTTCTGCAGTATCGTTAGGGTTCCGTGGTTTTAGCTTTTGTGCTTGGTTGGACCCTGGGACTGCTAAGTGAAATGGAGTATTGCTAAGGTTTTGGTCTTGTCATCAGTGTAAGGACTTCAAGATTTGGGTGTTGTACCATCGGAAGCATTTGGGGCTATCAGATTGCTGAAATTTCGGGGAGTATTCATCTGGTCTTCAAGGGTTGTGCGGTCTTTGGGTTTGGCTGGTAATGGAACACTAGCATTGGTAAGTGTAGGTTGTCAGCGGTTCGATCATTGGAGGGTAAGATGGATTGGGAATCCTTCAAACCTTGTGTGCTGTAAGAGCTTACTCAAATCAAAGTGGGGGAGAACCGTTCGAATATGCGGGAGCGGAACCAGGCGTGAAAAAAAGGATGAGTTTCACACCCCCGTCGGGGAGGAAGGCGGCCCAAGTGGCCGTCTGGATTGAGGATTGTGCGAGTTGGGAGTTCAAGAAACTTCCCAACAGTTGGTTAGCGCCTTCTTGGTGATGGATACCAGGCTTTTGGTGGACCCAGGTTGGGGTTCCAGTCATGACTCGAGTTTAACTTGGGTGCTTGGTCGAGTGCGTGTTCGACTCTTGATGTGTTCGGATTGATAGATGAGCAGTAAGACCATGGTCGGTGGCTATGGCAAAGTAGAAGTGTTGTAAGACTGCGGGGTGGCCCGTAGCATTCACTAGTCGGCAACTAGTGTAGAAGTGTTGTAAGACTGTGGGGTGGCCCGTAGCATTCACTAGTTGGCAGTTAGTGTGTGAGTGTTGTAAGACTGCGGGGTGTCCCGTAGCATTCATCGACCCTTATGCAGCGGTGAGGGTGTAGCAAATCCATGATCGGTCATGGATTTCTTCATATGGATTAGACCAGCGTAGGTCAGTTCATAAGGATGTGGGAGGGCCACAACATACTTGGAATCAGGAAGTAGTAGGTCATTGGAGACCGGGTATGATATAAGACTACAGTTGGTCATGTAGCATTCATTTTTTAGCATTGGATCTGGTGACGAGATGGTTTGGGCAATTATTGTCAGATGAGGTTTTCTTTTGGAAGTCGCGTGGGGCAACTGTGTGTGTGTGCCTTTTGTCTCAGCAACCGGGCAGGAGTTCGGTGTTTCAGTTAGTTGGTAGACAAGTTTATTCAGGAAAATACTAAGTAACCTGCAGCTTGGATTAATTAATCTTAGAGTAATTTATTTGACCATGTTGCACAACTCTCGTTGGAGTCTAACCGTTGCGGGGACGAACCTCCTACTCGAAGGATTATTTGAGCCTTCTGTCAAGTATAGGTGTTCTGCAGCAGTATTTGGTCAACGATTTTGGGTTACCGTTGGAAGCATCAAGATAATCAAGGGTTAGAAGCGTTTTGTTTGGTCTAGAATTCTGCGAAGTTTTGGCATGGTAGTGGTTCAATTAGGGCGGTCTGTTGGGGAGTTAGACCAATTTGAGATTTCAGGTTTCAGAAAGGTAGAAGTGGTTTTTTTTTCTGCTTGGGTTTAAGGATTCACTCTTCATCGGGTTGGAAGGTTCTGCTTAGGTTGGGTTCGGTTGCCTTGGGAAAGCCGTTGTATGCTCGAGGTTGTGAGTGTGCCCCCAGGCCGTCAGGCCGTCAGGCATGCTGGGGATGGTATGAAATTACTTTGAGGACGAAATCAAATTTAAGTGGGGGAGAGTTGTAACACTCGGTTTCGAATTGCTTCATTATTCGGGGCTGTGGCCCGATCATTAGTTATCATAAGTCTAAGGGCCTTGGGGAAGAAAGGATTTGGCCCTTTTTCGATGTGGGTGCTATAGTCTAAGTGACCCGAGTGTTCGATGATGTTTCGGAGCCCAAGGGTATAATCATCATTTCTTAACTCGGTCCTTGATGAATTTTGGGTTCTTGTTCGGTAAGTTTTAAGGCGAGGGTGAGTTGATAGAAGCGTAGGGCTTCTCGTCACCTTTCCGTAGATATAAAGTTTGTTGGAACGGACTTAGGACGAAGGAGCTAGGGCTTAGTGAAGTTTCTAAGTGTTGGAAGGCCATCTAGTACGCATGGTGTACTAGATGTATACGAGGGGCGTAGCCGGTAAAGTGGTCGTGGGTGGTTCATGAGTACGCCGAGCGTACTAAGGGGTATGTGGGGCATACTCCCTTCAGCCATAAAACCCTAATTTTGGTCTTTAACCCTATTTAAACCTCATTTCCTTCATGAGCCTTGTCTTTTATTAGCCTCTAAGCCTCCTAAACCCTAATAGTCGACCCCTAGCCTTTATCTTGGAGCTTTTAAGCCACTGTGAAGAATCTTGGAGTATTTTTGAGCACTTTGAAGAGTTTAAAGCTTGTTGGAGAATCATCATCTGGAGGTGAACTTGTAGATCCAGAATTTTCTCATCTTTTGCAATCCATTGAATGTAAAAAGCTTTGATCTTGTCTACTCATTTCATAGATCTTTTCTTGGGATTGTTTATGGTCATTTTAGCTTCTTTTGGTGGTCCTTGTGAGCTAAGGTTGTTTAAGAGGTTTGATCGTGTGGATCTGGACATTTTACATGCCCCAAACGCATAAAAATGTGATCTTTATGGTTTATTTGGACTCATGCATGTGTTAAGAACCTTCATTAAGCTCTTTTGAGCTATAGAATCCTATTAAGCCATGCATGCAAGTAAAGTTGCCAACTTTACGTGATAAGTCATATATGGGAATCATATTCGAGAGTTTGGAGCAAGGACTTAAGTGATTAAGTGCTTTTTGGAGTGGTTGGGGATTTAGAGGAGTACGTTGGGCATACCCATCTGGTACACTGCGCGTACTGACCCCAAAGGGTGTACGCTGGGCGTACCAGCTGAGTACGCGGGACGTACTCGGCCAGGTTGAGTTCTCTTGAATTGTTGACCTTTTTGGACATTTGACCATTGACCAGGAGTTGACTAGGGTTGACCATTTGATATTTGGGCATTTGATATTTGGGCATTTGATATTGACCCTTGTCGAGTTAGGTCCATGATGGATTTGGGCCCAATTTGGATATTTGGGCCTTGTGGTGTCATTTTGGGTTTGGGCAATCTTTTGGGTTTGGTTGCTTGGAGCATTGTTCGGCCATCTAAGAACAAGTGTTTTGGAATAAGGAAAAGTTAGTGGGCTTTAGTGTAAGGCCCATGTAAGGGTTTGGGCCCGATTTGGAAAATTGGGCCATAAGTGAACTTTGGGTGATTTTGGATTGTTGGATTTGGTTTGGAACCCAATTGTTAATTGGGTGTTATTTGTTTGATAGCGCGAGGATTCTAGCAAGATCAACAGTCAGAGATTTATTTGTGGGTTCAGTTGTCGAGGAGAGTCTCCTCAATATACTATGGGTCGAAGGCACCAATGTCGGCCCATTTGGTTTATGTATATTAGGAAGACCAAGGGTGGCCCTTGGCATTTGAATGAAAGACCAGGAGATGGCTCCTGGCAATCTGTATGCAAGACCAGAGTTTAGACTCTTGCAGTTAATTAGATAAGTAGTGGTAGATTGTATGCTGATTGTCTTTGTGATTCTTTCATGGAAGACCATGAGGTGGCTCCTGACACTTGTCTGTAAGACCTAGAGTTTTGGACCCCGACCTGGCAAGAAAGACCATGATACGACTCGTGGCATAATGACAAGAATATAGTTGGCACATAGCACCTCCTATTGCATGTTGATATGTATGACTCGTATGTTATGTATGGTATGTGGTATTTTGGAAAACCTACTAAGTTTTGTGCTTACAGTTTGTGGTTTATGGTTCAGGTACTTCCGGTTCGAAAGGGAAGAGTCCGACTTGATCGCAGCGCATACACCCGTGTTTTCCGCAACTTGTGATTCTGGGAATGTACTATGATAATTGTTTTTATGTGAAATACTTCTAAATGTTTGAATAAAGGATAAATGACTGTTTTGATTATATTAAAAATGAAAATTTTATCCTGTGATTTTCGGGACGTTACTAACGATCTCTAAAAATAATCTTGATTTATAACGTTAAAGTATGTCGAAAATTCATGTTTTAAAGATTATCAGTAAAAACTCTTAGTTCTATAATGTATGTAACTTGATTACTCTGATTAAGTGAACCACTTAAATCCTTATGTTCTTGTTTTTATTTTTTGCATCTCTAATCGTCTAGAAATTTTTTGTGTGCATTTATTGAAGCCCTTAATCCTAATAGTTTTGTCCTTGATATTTGTTTGATGATTTGTATCTAATTTTTTACTAGAAAGGAACTCTCGTGTATTTTCTAATTTAATGCTAGTGGATTGGTTCTTTGTTTTTTAGGAGATTTTTGCATTAGTTTATTGTTTGCTGGAATTTTGGAAATATAATCCTCTAACATTTCTTATTAAGTAAGAAATGTGAACATTGTGATGATTTACCTCTTTAATGTTAATCAGATTACCAAACATTTGGTAATTCATTGTTTGGGTCTCTCTCAACATTAAAGAGGTAAATCACAATGTCCACATAACAAGAAATGTAATGCACTATGCCAGGACTTGCACCTTTAAAGCTAATACTTTATCTATGGATTCTGTAGGACAACCATGTGAAAGACTGCTTCATAGCAGTTAAAAATAGTTATATTCTAAAACGATCCATAACCTTGGTCGGTTGAAGAAAATAAGTAACCGAACTACAACTTTCTTTTCAATAAGCTAGTAATGGAGTAAGCTTAGAAAAACTACTATACTTTAGGATACATTAACAAATCGTAGTACAAGCTATCAGTAGTTAGAAGGGCGTTGGTGGTTGTGAATGCCCTCGTAGGTTGTGATTACATATCGTGCATCCTCTACATCCCTTTCAACTCTCTTTTTCACCGAACATCCTGCTGCTGAACAACGATAATAATTCCTGTAAATATATTTATACAATGTCAGTAAATTTCCAACATGAACTATTAGTTTGTGTGAAATTACATAATTAACATGTACCTTGGGTTTGGACTGTTTTTAACCATCTTTTTGCCATATTTCCTCCACTTAAAACCGTCATCTAGGATCTCAACTTGGGATTTAGTTTTGAAGGCGACTTTCTCTTTTTTGCCATTTTGAGCCTGCCCAAATCCTGTGGCCCCTAGTTACAAAAAGAACGCTTATTAATTAGATACTTCATGCTTGTAAATAGAATAAACACCCCCCTTGCACACCCACCAACATGCTATACATTTAATATGGTAAAGGTAAATTGAAATGTCCTGAGCAAGAAAAGAATAGTCATGAACCCGACAAATAATATGGATTCTTTATCTCCTTACATTTAAGACAAGCTTAGCCAGGGATTTGTTTTTTCGTGTGCAAGTGTATGTTCGTGTTTGTGGATTAATTACATCTGACATAAATCACTAATTAAAATGGTCAATAACAATAGGATACATATGTTTATGCAAAAGGGTTATATTCTTGTAGTAACCCTACTCTATTACCACCCTGCCACAAAAGCATCGTGTGAGATGAAAATAAGTAATCTAGATAGGGGTGGATCGTATAGAAGGGAAATAAGTAATCTAGATGGGGGTGGACGTATAGAAGGGGAGCCCAATGAGCATTGGAGTTGAAACTCAGACACTAAATTTACTGAGTCTTGAACCCTCGATGGTTTTAGCAAAGACCACCCTAGATCGTTTTACTTGTGTGTTATTTAATATACGAAAAAGAATTCATATGATGTTAAGATCAAATGAGTTTACTTACTGTTGCTACTTCCATGAAGATGGATGTTGCTGCTGCTACTTCCGATCGACAGACCACCATCTTCAATGGTGGCAGAGGGGTAAACAGGAGCATGATGTTGATATTCAGGAACAGTGGATGCTTTATCTTCAGTTATCCAATCATCAAAGCTGAGAAAGCTCTCAACAAACTCATAAGTTTGCTGGTTTGGAACATCATAGTCCATGTCAGGCGAGTCTACTGATCTGTAACTGTAGGCTTTAGACATTTGATGATCATAATCATTCATTTTGATATGCAAGTTGAGGGTTTGCTGTTCTTGATGATATATCATCTCTAATGGAGGTTTCGTAGCTACCTTCCTAGAAGCGTGAAAGAAGGTTCGTAGTGTGTTATGTGTAGCGGTGGCAGTGGAGGCTGCTATTTAAAAGTTTGAAAGCCTTAATATTGGTCCCATGAAAACTATTGAAAACGATGGTTATGATGTTAGTTTTTGCATATTATTATAAGGAAATAGAATTAGGAAGCTGTGTAGGAAATTGGTAAATTGATGGGAGTAGGATGATGCTTGTTTGTAACTAAGGTCATGCGTCACCTAAGGCAACAGCATATAAGCACTTAAGGATCCTGTTTCTCAAGCATTAATACAGAACATGACAGCTTTATATTGTATTTGTTCTGTATGTATAGACTGATGTCAATGGACAACAACTGTAATTTTGTGTCGCACCCAAAAAGATGAACCAAGGTGAAAGAACGACTCGTGTTGTGCAAAAGACGTGAATATCCTTCTAATAAGAATAGGCTTAAAAAGCTTTTATAATCTTATCCCATCTAGTATGCTTATGTTTTATCCTATATAACAAACACAATCTAGAAGTCAAATATACTATTTTTGTAAGATTGTTATTGTATAAAAAATAATTAAGTATGCTTAAATATTATAAAAGAAAAAACTAAAAAAAACTTTGGTGCAAGATAAGCACGTTAGTATAAAAATGGAACTTTGTATTTGAAAAGTAATAGGATTGACTTGAAAAGTCAATTGTGAGGAAAGACCGAGGGGGAATAGACTGAAGGTGATGATAAAGGAAGACTTGTGAGTGGACTTTTGGGATTATTTTGTGGCTTGTAACTCATGCTATAGACCAACCCTTTTGTAACGCCAACCAAGGAATTATTAAATTATCTTTTTTTTGGTGATGAGTGTGTATGTAGGCTGATTGTCAAAGACACATGCAACTTATCTTTAAGATTTTGTAAAATGAATTTGGTTTTAAAAAAATAGTTACTGTTCTCTGTAATGTTTATATCTTTCTAACCTCTAACTACAATAAAAGCTTATTAACGAAGATTTATGATAATATTTGATTAAAGGTAGTTTCTGTTGAAATATCTTTTTGTTTGATAAAATGAAATTGATTACGACTGAAAGAATTTGATTCCTTTCGTTTCAAATGATATGATAATTATTTATATATTTTTAACCACCCTTTTTCAGTACGTTTATGATTTTAATTAACATGTCAATTATTTAGGAGATTGTTTATTTGAATTGTTGTACATGACAACAATGGCAAACATATGTTAAGTTTTGGTGGATCACTTCACCTATCTATTATTTTTTTTTATAATAAGATATATACAATTAAAATTAGTGACCTATCTTAAATAATTTTAGTGAACTTTCCTAGTAGTTTAGACATAATAATAATAATAATAATAAATAATAAATAAAAAACATGTATAAATCTGATTTTTACAGCCCATATTTTACAGTTGTAAAAACATATCAAGATATAAAAACTCGTCAACTACTATTGTTTTATTTGTTTCATTTTCTATCGGTTTTATTTAAATAATGAACCATATGGTTTTGGGTTCAGACTCATCACCGATGACAATGATAATAAATAATTTTAAATGTTTGACATTTATTAAATTAAATAAGAAGCATTTGATAAATTATTTTAGCATCACACATATAAGCATATTTGTCAAACACCAAAAAATAAACATCAACTTATTGTGTTGTGGTGTCGGATAAAGTAATCTATTTTTTTTAAAATTTATTTTGATATCGGATAAACTAATAAACACTTTATAAAAAAACATAAGTTGTTTTATGTAAACTAGGCAAAATAGCCATGTAGTCTTTTAGTCTTATTTGGCTTTTAGTAAGTTAATTTGGTTATGTCTAATATTTTGTTTAGTTGCAAAAAGTTTATTAGCATATTTAAAGGATGTGTAACATAGAACTAAAACTATATTTCATATTAGTTGTGAGACACATGTATTATATGAGTTAATTTTAAAAAACAAGTTAAATATAAAGGTCTAAATAATTGAGAACTTTGAATTTAGAAGAAAATCAGAAAAATAATTAATTATTAAAATTGAAGTGTTTTTTATCTTTTAAATTTAAACAAATAATTTAAATAAATAAACAAGAGAAACCAAAAAAACTTTAATTTAATGTTTTTGAAATTCGAAGGTAAACTCATTAATAAAACTGATCTCCATTTACTACTATATTTATTATAACTATGACATTAAAATATTATATAAAATTTAATAAAATAGGAAAACCCATAAAATGACATGTGGAAAAAAAAACTAATTCAAAATTATCACAAATTAACATTTGTCAAATTGAATGAGAGCATGTCATGTGACAAAAAAGTTCTTTATTTATTAGGGAGGATATCTAAATTTACATATGATACATTAATTCCACACAAAATTTTATAATTACCCTTTCTTGTTTGCAAAATAATGCATTTTGAAAACATAAATGAAAAAACTCATACTACTGGTCTTAAGATTTCGAAAATTATATGAATGGTTCTTGGACCAAATCTAAAAAATTAAATTTTGGCTAGCTAGTTTTTTTCTAAGTGACCAAAATGCCCTTGGATCAAATCTAAAAAATATGTATATCTCAAGAATCAATTCTAAAAATTATATATATATATATATATATATATATATATATATATATATATATATATATATATATATATATATACACACATTTTATTTATTTTTAACAATTTGATAATTTATTTTTATTTTTATTTTTATTATTATTATTTTTTTATTACATGTTTTACCTTTTTGTTTGTTTTTTTTTTTTTATAGTTTTAGTTATTTATGGTTTTTCTAATGTTTTTATTTAGTTAAATTCAACTAAATGAACTTAAATTCGGTAAATCATGTTGGAACGATTTTCTTTAATTTTTCTTATTTGTGAATTGAACCGGTAATTATTTTTTTTTTTAATTTTATGTCGCTACAGTTAATGTTTTTTCATTTGGACACTCCAACAAATAACCGAAGTTGTTATTTTCATTTATCTAAAATAATAATTATGTAACACCCCAAAAATTTCAACAAATTTAAACTTTTAAAACCAATCCACAAACCATCAATTGTTTACAAAATAGTTTTCAAAACAAGTTTATTATAAGAGTTTTCACAAAATCATAAAACAAAACACGATGATGTGTGATATTGACATATTTAATCATATAATTCATGCATTATCTTAATATTTTATGTTGCATTTGTGTTATTTATTGAACAAAAGGTACTTAATTAGTTGAAAATTCTTTTGCAGTAGCAAATACATGCTCGAAAGGAAAAGGAAGCGGAATTGACAAATGGAAGCTCAGATCTTGGATTTTGAAGAAGAAGATGAAATTTAAGAAGAACACGACGTGTTATCGCTAAACACAGCGTGTTGCATTGGAAATTCACGATGGAAAATTGCCTTTTCAGACACGCATTTTTAATGAAGAACACGACGTGTTGGCTCTTAAAACACGCCTTGTTGCACCGTTTTTCAGAATCTATATTTGGATCGTTACTTTTCAAAACCCGAACTGATGCTAGAGGTTTTATCGATTTTTGGAGGCCAGAGACATCCCAAGGGAGTTGTGGATTACAAAATTCGACTAGAAGCTTGTTCTTGAAGAGATCAAAGGCAATTAATCATTACTTTACCTAATTCTTTTGTTTGCATCATGTTTGCAATATTTACTTTCGTTTTTATGATTGTTTTTGCTGAAGTCATGGGCTAAAAACCCTGCTTTCGTTTAGAGTAGAGGATCTTATGACTATGTGTTGATTTTGTGGTTTTGAATTATGTGGAATTGATTATTTATCATGTCAAGTTTGTTAAAAGAACCTTATGTGTTAATAGGATTATTTTATGTTAATTACTAAGTAAATTGAGATTATATAAACATCTTCTTGATTGTTTGTCTCTTATGATTTTGTGACCATCAAGATTATAAGCCTAGTGTTGTGAACATAACCTAGGGTTAATAAGAAAATAAGTAAATTGATGTATGATCTATATATGATGACCAACCATATATGAATTAATATAACCAACCAAATGAATTAATCACCATTACAAGTCTTGCATGATTCGAACTTAATACTAGTAACCTTATTAGTTTAATCAACCGATCACTGCTTGAATTGATTTGTTTGCTAAAGGATTAGTAATAGTGAACATGAACCTAATCATATTAGAAATCGGTAATTGATGACACATTAATCCATTGCACTTGCCACAAAATCAACCATAGGAGTAACTTAATCGAATCTAAACGGAAGTCTCTTTAATATTCTTAATTCTATCGTCTTTTTTCTTCAATTAGTCGTTAACTGTTTCTTTGCTAAGTGTTTAAGTAATTGTATAAGTTTGTAGTATTGTAAAACCAGAAACCCCCCCCCCCCTCTTTAATCATTGTTTAAATTAGTTAACATTAGTAGTAGTTTTAATTATTTTCACCGTTTCCTGTGTTCGATACCTTACTTACATGCACTAAACTACTATTTGATTAGGTACAATGCCTATCTTGTGTTGGTTTTTGTTTAAGTTAGTTAGGATTAAAACTAGTATATTTCACACGCATCAAGTTTTTGACGCCGCAGTCGGGGAACGGTTCTAAATGGTTAATTTTATTTGCTAATTGTTATCGCTTTTCTTTTCTTTTATTTGTTGATTAAATTTATTATTTTGTTTAATTTTAATTTTTAATTTTATTGATTATGTATTTTCCAAATCTCGATGCTCTTGATGCTTTTCTTGAGGAAGTGGTTCAGGAATTTGAGCAAGAAGATGAGGAATATGACTAAGATGAAGATTTGAAGAAACTAGGAAGATGGTTAGATAACATCTTGCGTAGCAAGCAAGAGCAATATGAGTTACAAGAGTTAAAGTTAAAAGATGAAGAATTTAATCCAGAAAGAGATTTGGAGGATCTGGAAAGGTTGCTAGCAGATGGGTCAGACGAAGAACAAGAACAAACTGAATTGCAGGAACCATACCGTGTTTTGACCATTACCACGACGGGGCCCTGTATTTCTGGTTTGTGTTTCGAAGCATGGGGTGACGATTCCAACTTTGGAGAAAGTTCTGAAGTGCGATCCATTTCTGATTAATATCCAACCGGTTCCAACTCTTGTCAAGATTCTTGGGTTGTATGAATTCAAGCTCGTTTGACCAATTTTAGACGCAAAGAGCCAAATTTTACAAATTGGTCCGAAAAAAATATTCAATGCAATGGATGGATTGACATCAATTTTATTAGAAGTTTATTAAGTTGGGAGTCCAGATCAAGACTCCTCAAAAAGAAGCGCTTGTGGGAGGCAACCTGTCATTTGAGTTTGCATTTCTTTTTCCTTTATCTTTCTTTTAGTTTTTCGTTTTTTTCCTTTATTTCATTGTGTTTAGTTAAGAATTTTCGTCTTTTTCTCCTGATAATTAAAATGTTGCTTGAGGGCAAGCAATACCTAAGTGTGGGGTGCGGTAAAACATTTAATGAGAAAACATAAATTTTTTTTATTCTGAACACCAACACGACGTGGATGAGCAGTTCCCACACCCTGTTTGGGCAAAATTTCATGATTTCTTAAAGATTCACGATTCGATACGATGTGTTTTCCGAAAACACGAAGTGTTGCTTTATTATTTTCCGAAATAAGACCATTTTTAAACTCAGTCAAAAAAAAATTCTAACCCTAAAAGAGCAATAATTGTTTTCACTTTACCCCATAGCCCCCAAAGACGTCGAGTTTTCCTTCAACACTCTCAATCTTCAATTCCACCGATTTTACTTCAATCTATACAAAAAAAATTAAGATTTTTCACCCCCAAATCTGTGTAAAGTAAAGATGTTCCTGGGTTTTGTATCCAATTTGCATGTTAAAATGGATTTTAGGAATTTTTCTATATTTTTCTAGGGTTTTGATTTTAAGTAAATTGGGGCATTTTGGTCGGATTTTCTTGTGTTTAAATGTACATTCCAGTGTTCTAAGTAAAACCTAGAATTAGTTGAAGTTAATTTGGTCGATGTGGTCTCGAATCAAAACTTGATAGTCGAACTGTTCATCAAACACGACGTGCTTGATGTTTAGTGAGCCTAGTTTTTGCAAAAAAAAAAAAAATTCAATCTCTTTTGGTGTTTGGTTTTCACTTTTGTTGTTCAATTGTGTAGAAAGATGAGGAGAGGTTAGAGAAATCAACAAGCCCCACACGAACAAGCGGGTTTCCCTTGGTATAATTTTCCCGAGGTAGTTTCTCCAGGGGTATTGGCAGAATGGCGGAACAAACTCGAGAAACTGAAAACTAGAGAGTTCTACATTGCAAATGCAGTCGACTGGGACTGGCTGCAAGCGGTTGGATTAGTTGAAGCAAATGATCTGTATTTAACAAAAGTCTTTACGAGTGATGGGGTGAGAATAACATGTATGGGATGGAGGAGGCTTTTCAGAATTCAAGAACCAGTTTATAAAGAACTATTCTTGGAATTTTTTGCCAGTATAAGGTTTACAGGACAAACAGATGATTTTGACATAGAAAACATCACGTTTTGTTTGGGTGGGAGAGACGGGAGTGTAGTGTAGCAGAGTTGGAATGGAGGTTGGATCTATACAATCTATCGGAGGCCATGACCGAGGGTTTTGGTATCTTTCTCAACACTTATCACACAGACCTTCCAGAAGGTGTGAATGGGGCGAATTGGTGGACTACTATTGCCAACGGTGTTCACATTCCATCGGTACTCAAGAAGGGGACATTTGGTCACCCATTCACCGCATCATTCACTGTTTTATCTCGAGTACCATCAACATGAGGAAGGACGCAGATAAAGTTCCCAACCTTGACATCTTTTTCTTATGGAGCATTCTTACACCTGGGGTTTTTTGCAACATACCTTTTTGTCTGGAAAAGTGTTGGGTTTTGAGAACTATAACACTCCTATGGTGCACATGCAACCCTAAATGCTTTGGATCTATGTTTTCTCTTATTATACATGCATTTTGTTTTTCCAAAGCATTCACCCTAGCTAGCATACAATTGAAGCTATATAATAAAACTTAGTTTGGATGCTTACCTATTGAGTAGGGTAGAGTTCTTAACCTTTGAAAGCTTGAGCACCTCAAGTGTGATGCCTCTAATGGTTCACAAACACCAATATGCAAGAGGAGGCTTAAGAGAATAAGTTACTTATCTCAAAGAGATGGTGTAGCCGATTTTGGCTCATGAGGTTCTATTTATAGTGTGGCAAATGCTAGGGTTACACTTTGTAAACCCTAATGCTCCATGACTTTCCACATTCTTATGCTCCATGGGCTTAACCTCCAAGGACTATCCATGGATTAGTTTAGCCCAAAATCATGGATCATTAGCCCACACTACAAGAATGATTGATTTACCTAATCAATCCCCATATATTTAATTAGTCTCTTTTGACCACAAAATTAATTCTAAATTAATTCTTGATCAATACTAATTAAATAATTTTGTATTAATATATTATACTTGTAATATATTAATAAACCATAAATAACCTTATTCTCAAAATCCATCCTATCAAATTGCACTGGTGAAGGAAACCCAAAAGGTCCATGCTACTATCGGGTCACGTACATCCCAGTTATAGTTATGGGCTTAGACACCAAATCCAACAATCTCCCACTTAGATAAGTCTAATAACTATAGCTGTCAATGTAACTTCAGGATCCGACTTAGCAATCGTAAGCTTTCAAAAGCCGCTATCAACTCTGACCCAGTCAGTGACGCATCCTTTAGATAAGTGATCATATAATCCTCTGTTATCAAGATATCGGTTGGACAAATACATGGAACAATGTCATACTTATTTTCTAGCAGTTTGTTTCCCCATTTCCGATTCGTCTGACATAGAACATAACTGAACACATCAATTTAGTTCTGATCGGGCCCGACACATAAGTCAAAACAGAATCATCGAGGGGCCCAAGATATCGCTTTTAATCCCATTAGGATAAAAGGGAACAGATAAACTTCGACATTATAGGCTTATACTAACTACTCATTAAATCATGCACAACGATACGTTTTATAACATCAAGTTACTGATGCGTTTTCGTATCATCAATGCACAACTAATTCATAGTCAACAACTCATATATCTAGGTTTGAAGACTTATATGATATTATCGTCTCATGATCACTCGTGATAAATTCCATGAAGTGATTCAAGTGAGCACGGGTTGATCCAATACTCAAATCTTATTTCAGAAGTACTCATGAATGGTGTAGCAAATTGTTGCTATGCCTAACGCTTTAGACAATCCACAAGCCAACTCATGACAGTCTTCTTTCATACTTACTTCCAACGTATGATCGACTGTGGATAGTTTGAATAAATCTTATTACTCTGGAAGTCAAAATATGCAAAGTGAAACAATATTAAACAATTGACACATGATAGTAACTTTACTTATTAATAAAACTCCTTTTATCCAATCATCAAATGTCAATTACAATTTAGCTATTACAAGTTTCGGTTTATTTAACCACTAAAACTAATATCGTCCGTTAGCCCAATGCCCTTTGCATGCTGCAAGTGCTTAACCCTGGTCAGTTCCTTTGTAAGGGGATCTACTGGGATTTCCTCTGACGATATCCTCTTCACCACGAGGTGTCCTTCTTCTACTTGATGTCTTATGAAGTGGTATTTTCTGTCGATATGCCTGGATCTTCCATGATCTCTCGGTTCCTTGGTTAAGGCAACCGCCCCTTCATTATCGCAGAAAATATCTACAGGCTCCTTTATGGATGGAATTACTCCAAGGTCTCCGATGAAGTTTTTCAACCATATCGCCTCCTTCGCTGCTTCGCTTGCTGATATGTACTCTTATTCGCACGTTGAATCAGCTACAGTCTTCTGGTTGGAACTTTTCCATGTCACGGCTCCTCCATTCAGGATAAACACCCAGCCCGACTGAGAACGAAAATTATCTTTGTCGGTTTGAAAGCTGGGATCGCTATACCCTATTACTCTCAAGTCATCACTCCCACCGAGAGTAAGGACCCAGTCCTTAGTCCTCCGCAGGTACTTAAGAATGTTCTTAACCGCAGTCCAATGAGCCTTACCAGGATTCCCTTGATATCTGCTGACCATGCTCAAAGAAAATGCCACATCAGGGCGAGTACAAGTTATTACATACATGATCGAACCAACTGTGGAAGCATATGGTATATGACTCATCTATGCTATCTCAGCCTCTGTACTCGGACTCTGAGTCTTACTCAGTTTGGTATTTCCTTGGATAGGTAAGTCACTTTTTCTTGGAGTTCTCCATGTTGAAACGATTCAACACCTCGTCCAGGAAGGTACTTTGACTAAGTCTTATTAGCCTTTTACTTCTGTTTCTCAATATCCTTATCCCAAGGATATAGGCAGCTTCTCCGAGGTGCTTCATAGCGAAACACTTCCCAAGCCAGGACTTAACCTCCTGTAAGGTTGGGATGTCATTTCCTATGAGTAGTATGTCAATCACATACAATACCAGAAAGCTAACTATACTCCCACTAGCTTTGACATATACACATGACTCATCCTCGCTTCTCAAAAATCCAAACTCTTTGACTTTCTCATCAAAACAAAGATTCCATCTGCGAGATGCTTGTTTCAATCCATATATGGATTTCTCAAGCTTACATACTCTATTAGGGTACTTTGCATTGACAAAACCCTCTAGCTGACTCATGTAAACATCTTCAGCCAACTTTCCATTAAGGAAAGCGGTTTCGACATCCATTTTCCATATTTCATAATCATGAAATGCAGCTATGGTTAGCATAACCCTTATAGATTAAATCTTTGCTACTGGTGAGAATGTCTCATCATAATCAACTCCCGGAGTTTGAGTAAAGCCCTTCACAACCAGTCGCGCTTTATATGTGTGTACTTTCCCATATATGTCAGTCTTCTTCTTGAAGATCCATTTGCACCTGACTGTCTTACGACCCAGTACATTTTTAACTAAGTTCTAAACTTGATTGTCATACATGGACTAAATCTCGTTGTCCGTAGCCTCTTTCCATTTTGTAGATTCGGGGCCTGCCATAGCTTCCTTGTAGTTGTTAGGTTCATCCAGATTTACCAGTATGCTATCACTGATAAATGTATCACCTTCAGCTGTTATATGAAAACCATATAACACAGGTGGAACAAAAACTCTACTGGAACTCCTGAGAGGTACGAACTCGTCAATTAGCCCAACCAGAGTTTCCTCCTCAGGTTGATTGCTAGTGTTTGAGGTTCCTTCACCGCTTGAATCTTGAAGCTCTTCAAGGTTAATTTTCCTCCCACTGTCCCCTTGTCATATGAGTTCTCTCTCAGGAAAGACTCCTCTCCTCACAACGAAGACAACATTGTCACTCAGTCTGTAGAAGAGATATCTAAAGGAATTTTGTGGGTAGCCGATGAAAATACATCGCTCACTCCGAGGTTCGAGCTTGTCATGAGTCTCGCGTCTCACGAAAGCCTCGCAACCCCAAACTTTGATGTGGTCTAATGAGGGAACCTTCCCTGTCCACATCTCGTGAGGTGTTTTGGAAACCTTTTTGGTAGGTACTAGATTAAGCATGTGGGTGGCAGTCTCTAAGGCATACCCCCAGAATGAGATATGTAACGAAGCTCGACTCATCATGGAACGAACCATGTCTAGCAAGGTTCTATTGCGCCTCTCAGCCACACCATTAGCTGTGGTGTCCTAGGTGGCGTCAATTATGAAACCATTCCACATTCCTTAAGATAGTCAAGGAACTCGATACTAAGATACTCTCCTCCTCGATCGGATCGTAGCATCTTTATCTTCCTGCCCAATTGTTTCTCTAATTCTTGCTTAAATTCTTTGAACTTTTCAAAGGTTTCTGACTTATGCTTGATTAAGTAGATATAGCCATATCTACTGTAATCATCGGTAAAAGTCATATAGAAGCGATTAGCATCCCTTGTGGTGGTTCTGAATGGTCCACACACATCCGTGTGTATGAGATCCAACAGACCTTCACCTCTCTCACAAGTACCAGTGAAGGGTGACTTGGTCATCTTTCCAAGTAAACAAGATTCGCAAGTGTCATCTGTCTTCAAGTCGAATGACTCCAAAACTCCATCCTTTTGGAGTTGGGCTATGCACTTCTTGTTGACATGTCCAAGACGACAATGCTACAAGCATGCCTTGTCCAAATCATTGGAAGAATCAATGTGTAACACATTATTTCCTAGGTTATCTACAACATTGGCAGTTTCATATACACCATTGCAAGGTAATGATTCAAAATAAATTACACTATTATAATAAGCATTAATAGTACCAACTTCATTATTGAAAGAAAAGGTAAAACCTTGTTTGTACAAACTATGAAAGGAAATAATATTTCTCGCCATATCAGCCGAGTAACAACAATTATTCAAATCTAAATTTAGACCATTATTAAGCAATAAAGAATAAACTCCAATCTTGGTCACATGCGACATTTTCCTATTTCCCATGATTAAGTTTATCTTCTTGTGTTCCACATCTCTACTTCTTTTTAGTCTCTGCAAATCAGAACAAATGTGAAATCCACAACCTGTATCAAGGACCTAAGAATTAGATTGTGATGAGTTATTAGATTAAATAGTGTAAATACCTGCAAAGGATGGTTTGATCTTCCCATCCTTTATGTCCTTCAAGTACTTTGGGCAACTTTGTTTCCAGTGCCTTTTTTCCTGACAATGGAAGCAATCAGCATCCTTCAGATTAGAGGAGAAATTAGCAAAACCAGCTTTGGTCCCACTAGAAGAGGATCCATTAAGAGACTTTCCCTTGCGGCTCTTGGAGGGAGCCTTCCTCTTCTTTCCTGTCACAGCTTGCATTTTTGGCCAGGAAATTCTGTAATCATGTAAACATCATCTATGATAATACTTGTAACCCTAACTTGATACCATGCACTATGTTCATTCTATGACAAAAAACTTAATCAAAATTCACAAGTGAAGTTCAAAACTCTACTCAAAGCATCCAAATAGTCATTTGGGGAGTTGAAAACCCTAGAGATCCAGGTTCAAGTTCATGATGGACTAGGATTTCCTTATTGGGCCTAATGGACCAATAAGCACTTAATTTAACTATATTGGGCTTAGAAACCCTATTTAAATTCTAAATGGACCCAATATATAAACCTATAACATTTTGGACCATTTGGGCCTAGAATGATTCATTCTAACCCTAATGGGCCTTATTGGGCCATAATTGATCCAGTTAACCCTAATGAACCATAAAACCCATTCTTACATGTCATTTGGGCCGTGAACCATCTAATGAGCCCAATGGACCGAAAAGTAATTATTGGGCCTCATAATTTCGAACCAAGGCTAGAAATGGGCCAAGCTAATCCACCTCCTTTCTCTTTAGCCCATTCTCAGCCAAAAAAAAGGGAAAAATAAGAGAATTACCATGCATTGACACCTCACAATTGCATGGTGGTTCTCCATGCTAATTACCCATTAAGCAAATACAAGGCTCATACTCCTAAGCATCCATCACATCTTCTCTCCCCTCTCTTCTTATCCTCTCGGCCGAGAGCTAACACACACACACACAGACACACACTTTCAAATCCTCTCCAAACACTCTCAAGATCATCCTCCTTCCTCCAAGGATCTCGAAATTTTGCTTGTGTTTCAAGGATCTTCATCAAGTATTTACAATCTTTGGTAAGTTGTTATCAAACACAAACATCTCCTTTCATTTTAACATTAAGAACTCCTTCTTACAAAGCTTTACTCCATGATCACACTCTTAGAAACTTCTTAAGCTCGAAATCTACTCAAGAAGGCTTGCTAGGGCCGAAAATACACTCACTTCTTCTTCAAAACCGAGAACAACAAGCAAAAGTGAGTTCATACCCCCTTGTTTTCGGTTTTTACTTGTTTTTGGGGGAGAATACAAGTGTTTATGGGTAGATCTATGTATATATGCATGTTATGTGTGATTTTCTTGGGTTATGTTGTGATTGTGTGATAAACTCTAGACACCCTACTACAAAGTTAAAAGTGTTATAGATGCCTAAGTTGTGAAAAACTAAACAAAATCTTGTATAAGGATCATTTTTGGCAAATAAACAAAAGTTTGGGGTCAAGAGTGACACCTACGGTTTTATAGGGGCTAAAAGGGTATTATTAGCTTAAAAATGAGTTTTTATAAAAACCATATTTTTCTAAGGGTCAAAAGTGTAAAATTTGGCATTTTGGGCCTTAAGGTGGGCCTCACGGCTATTGGGCCCAAATTGCAAAAATATCAGTTTTTGGGGATTAAAATGTCATTTAATCAAAACTTGAGCCAAAAATGAGAATAAACGAGATTAGGGGCTGAAAATGACACTATCTCAAGATTTGGACCAAAAATGTTAATTTTATAAAAATTGGGCCGAAAATGTCATTTTATGCAAATAAGGGGCTGAAAATGTAATTTTCTGTAAAGATGGGCCGAAAATGTCAAAATATGTATTTTTGGACCAAAACCGTAAATTACTAAACATTTGGGGCGAAAATACAAATTTTTATAAATCTATGGACTAAAATGTTATTTGTAATTAAAATAGACCAAAAATGACATTTTATGTAAAAATAAGCCTCTAAATGTTAATTTAGTTCATAAGGGGCCTAAAGTGTACTTTTGTTAAACACGAGTTCAAATTATAGAATTTTGACGTAACAAACAAAAAATACCGTTATAACAGAATACTGGATTTTTATAACATTATGGATAAATTCTCCGACGAAGTGAACAATTCTATAACAAATAAACGAAATACAATAACGGTACGAATATTGGGCCTAATACTTCCTATACATGTTTATTGGGCCTTCGTGATCCATTTACATGTTCATTGGGCCCAATGTATTCATCACATGTCTATTGGGCTTCAGTGACCCAATTACATGCTAAATGGGCTTAATTTAGCGTTTACATGTTATTGGGCCTTAGTGGCCCATTTACATGCTAATTTAGCCTGGAAATAACTTACACGTCTAATGGGCCATAGTTGTCTTTTCTTCATGTTTGTTGGGCCTTACCTTTTTATTTCATGCATCATCTAGTGTTCGAACTTCTAAATACATATAACATTATACAAATTCATGTGCAAACAAATGGGATCTAGTGAGACGTGTCGGTTGACATCATTGAGTGTATGGCCGTAGCTTGTAGTTATAATCAGAGTCTCCTCGAGGAAGAGCGGAAGTTTGTGTATAGATCTATACGGGGGTGACTCCCCCCACACCTGAGCTGTTCGCTACAGTTAGACTAGGCCAGTCTAGGGTGACAAAACCTTGATCGAAAATCCGGCATTTGGAAAAATGCCAAGACAGACAATTCAGTCACTATCATGTATGATTATAACGACTCATATAGAGATCCATTTCCATTAAGACATTACGGAAGATTAAAAACTCGTAAGTCATAATGATACAAAACATTCTACAGTGCAAAGACCGTGACATTTTTTTATAAATAAGAAAATATCGGATTTTCTGGGGAAATACTATTATTCAAACACCACTTACTTACAACAGAAAGAATACAAAGAAAATTTGAACTGCATTCCTATATGTTACTACTATGAAATTCACACATGCATTATACTCAATTTTCACATCATTTTTCAGACTTTTTACAGAAAATATCGGATTTTCTGGGTTTTACAAACAATACAAAGACTTTTATTCAAACATGCTTATGAACTCACCAACATTATATATGTTGACTGTTTTCAAAATAACTTGTATTCTCAGGTAATCGTTAAGCAGAAGGACTGTCAAGTGTGTATGGATTTATTTTGTGTAACGTCACTCATCGTATTATTAATACTTTGGATGTATGTAACCTATGACAATGTACTTGATGTGAACAATACCAGTTGTAATATGTAATGTTTGGTGATGAATGTGTTATGTTTCATGTATATTCATTGTGATGATATTTCAATTGATAGTCACACGAGCCCTCGGACGTTTCCGCTGTCTGGTTCGGGGGTGTGACTGGTTGGTATCAGAGCATTGTTTATAGTGAACTGGCATATCTAACCATACATGATATGCAACTATAAATACAATGGGACTAAAACACTCTGAATAAAGTGCATACATTAAAAATATAACATTAAAAGTCTTTAGAGGAAATGGAACGTTGTGGTTAAACCTTAGCAGTTATGTGGTTATATTGGGGGTAAATATAGCCTGATCAACTATATTTATTCAAAATATGACCAACATGTGTCTGGGGGAAATTATGGCGGGAAGTTGACCTAGAAACTCACCTCATATTCAAAACTTCTCACGAATTCAAACATAAATATTTAAAAATACTATAGGAGTATTTTGGAAATACTATATGCATACGTGATTAAAATTTTTACTACGTCTTACACCCCTTTTCACCCTTCTCACTCCCAGTTTCTCGCACAGCTGCCATGGATGGAGCGCACCAGGGCATTTAATTCTACCAGAACCTAGTGGCTCAGGGAGAGATTGAAGAAGACCCCGTGGTAGGACCCGAGGCAGCCTCTAACCATGAGGAAGAGGAGTATACAGACATGGACTACGAGTTTGATGAGACCGAGGATGACGACGAGGACGATAAGGACACCGATGAAGTGCTCGACGAGCCACCTACCACAGAAGTGCATCAGGACCACCCTATACCGCCAAGGGCCTCCATTAATGAAACCAGCTCTTCGGAAGAAGAAATCACCGTACTTCGACAACAGCTACTGGCAATGGAGACTCGAGTTATGCAAGCGGAACAGGAAAGAGATAAGGTCATTAGAGAAATGACCGATATGGCTACCTTACTAGCACAACATTTTGGAATATGATATCGCTATTGCTGTTAGACGCATCTCGTCATGACTAGGATTCACTCCCTCACTTACTAGTATCATTGTGTTTCCCTTTATATGTATGCTACTTTATGTACTATCGACCTTATGTTTAAGTGATTATACTACTCATAGGGTCGTCATGCTGACAGATTGTATGTTTTCCTATGTACTGTATGTCTTCTGGCAAATTTTCATGTATTAAAACAATTAGTATTAGTGAAAATGCTTTATGTTTTTATCATGATGTTGTTATCTGCTGTGTGTTTTATTTCCTTGTTTTATGATAATGCATGGAATTACTTAAGTACACACTCGATACGCCGAGTCTATGGAATTCTAAGCTCGGAATACGATATGTACTCAACATCTTTCCGTTCTTTGACAGAAAGATGCCCCACAGACCCAACCGTGGAAACAACGCAACACCAACCCCACCGGATATAAACTCAGTTGCATTCCAAGCAACAGTGTATGTTGCGGTCACTGCAGCACTTATGCAGATTCGCAATGGAAACAACGGAGAAGGCAACAGACAGGGAACCGGAAGCACAAATCAAGGAACCAACCATGGAGCCACACGAACATGCACCTACAAGGACTTTACCAACGCCAAACCTCGAACCTTTAATGGAACAGGAGGTGTAATAGCTCTGAAAAGATGGATTGAGAAGGTGGAATCAGTTTTTGAAATTTGTGGGTGTCCTGAGGGGTGCAAGGTCAAGTTCGCGGCCTGCATATTCACTGATCAAGCTCTCTCCTGGTGGAATGGCCACATAGAGGCCATGACACTCCCGGTGGCGAATGCGTTGCCATGGGAAGAGCTTAAAGAAATGATGTTGGCTGAATACTGTCCAAGAGGCGAAATTCAGAAGATGGAACAAGAATTGTGGAACCTCATGGTTCAAAACTCTGATATCGACGCATACATATCCAAGTTTAGTGAGCTATCTCTTATGTGTCCCGGAATGATCACCTCAGAAGGGAAAAAGATTGAGAGATTTATCTGGGGATTGACTGCACCTATCCAAGGGAATGTCATTTCGGCAAACCCTGAGACGTTTGATAGCGCCAAGAGACTGGCCAAGAAATTGTATGATCATGGCAACAAAAAGGGTGCCAAAACAGTAGAAGCGGAGGTTAGGAAGGAAGGTGAGAACAAGAAAGGGAAAAAAACAAGCGAAAGGGAAAACAAAACTCGGAATCATCTAAGAAACAACAAACGGTGACTGTTCATGCTGCAACACAAGCTACCACCACACCACATTCTCCAGCCTCATCCATGCCAAATGCTCCAAAGCAGTACTCAGGAAATCTCCCCCAAATGTAACAAATGCAACTTCCACAATCAGGGGGAATACAGAGAGATGAATTGCACAAGGTGAAACCGAAAAGGCCATACAGCAAAGTACTGCAGGACTCAGCTTCAACAAAACCAGATGCCAAACAACAACAACAACAACAATAACAACCACAACAATAACAACACAAATGCTGGGCCAGTCATACCTGTTACGGATGTGGGAGAACCGGGCATTTCAGGCGTAATTGCCCCAAGGCAAACAATCAAGGGGCAGGAGCAGCAGAGAGAGTGCTGACAATGGGTCAGGGTGAAGCAGTGCAGGGCCCATCAATTGTTATCGGTACGTTTCTACTTAACAACACCTATGCATGCATCTTATTCGACAGTGAAGCAGAGTGAAGTTTTGTTAGTAACGAGTTTAAACACTTACTAAAACAACGACCCCAGAAGCTCAATGAAACCTTCATGGTGGAAATGGCTAATGGGAAGACTGAATCAACTAAAGATATCTATATAGGATGCACGTTAACACTAAACAACCACTCTTTCCAAATAAATTTGATGCCTGTAAATATTAGGAGTTTTGATGTGATAATTGGCATGGATTGGTTAAGCTCCAATCATGTTGATATTATGTGTCATGAGAAGGTCGTTCACCTTCATCTTCCCAATCACGTAACCGTAATAATCTATGGAGATAAACCCGACACAAACCATCGCCTTATCTCGTGTATCAAGGCACAAAAGTGTCTACAAAAAAAGAACTACGCATTCCTCGCTCATGTCGTAGATAAAACCAAGGAAGAGCTAAACATTCATAACATCCCAGTGGCGTGTGACTTTCCGGATGTGTTTCCAGAAGATCTTCCAGGAATACCTCCACAAAGACAAGTCGAATTCTGAATCGACCTAGTGCCTGGAGCCACTCCGATCGCCAAATCACCCTATAGGTTGGCTCCCGCTGAAATGCAAGACTTATCAAGCCAACTGAGTGAACTCTTGGATAAAGGATTCATAAGACCAAGCTTCTCTCCCTGGGGAGCTCCAGTTCTTTTCGTTAAAAAGAAAGATGGATCCTTCAGGATGTGCATTGACTATAGGGAACTGAATAAGCTTACCATCAAAAACCGGTAACCACTTCCCCGAATCGATGAACTATTTGACCAACTTCAACTAGCTAGTTACTTTTCAAAGATAGATCTGAGATATGGTTATCATCAACTCAAAGTCCGAGATGAGGACATTCCTAAGACTGCTTTCCGAACTCGCTACGGACATTACGAATTTGTCGTGATGCCCTTCGGTTTAACAAATGCCCCCCGCTGCATTTATGGACCTCATAAATCGAGTTTGCCACCCATTTCTTGACAATTTTGTAATCGTTTTCATCGATGATATTCTCGTATACTCTCAAAGCAAAGAAGATCATAGCCAACATCTCCGACAGAGCTTAGAGACTCTACGGGATGAAAAGTTGTATGTGAAATTTGTTGGGTTTTGAGCATTCTAACACTCCTATGGTGTACATGCAACCCTATAAACCTTGGATCTATGTTTTCTATATTATACATGCAAATATTAACTATTCCAAGGTTTCATCCTAACTAGCATATTATGAAGCACCTATACTACAAAGTTCTAGTTAGATGACATACCTTTTGATGTAGCTTGATGTCTTCAAGCTTTAAGAGCTTAGCCCCAATAGTGTGGAAGCCTCAAATGGAATCACAAATCACCAAAACATCTTGGAAGAACTTGAGAGAATATGTATGCACACTAAAATCGGCCCACTCTTATTTTCACACACTTGTGTCAATTTTGTGAGCCAATGACCCCTTTATATATTATGGAGGATTAGGGTTACATCCATGTAAACCCTAATACCCATGACCTTTCATTTACATAGGATACATGGGTTAAAAGCTCCATGGACCATCCATGAAAGCTTAGCCCAACCTAAATGAACTTGGCCCATTCCATATATATAAGAGTCCATATTTAATTAGTTCTTTTTGATCACTTAATTAATTCTAAATTAATTCTTGATCAGTACTAATTAAATAATATGATTCCATATTAATATATTAGAACTTATAATATATTAATATAAATCATAAATATACTATTCTCAAAAGACTATCCATATAAATTGTGCCGGTGAAGTGCAACCCAAATGGACCATGCCGGGTCGGGTCAAGTACATACCAAATATAGTTATGGACTTAGACATTAATCCAACAGTCTCCCACTTGGATAAGTCTAAAACTATTATTGAGTATGACTTCAAATAGGTAACTGGCAATCGTAGCTCTTAAAGCCGCTGTCGAACTCTGACCTTGTCAATGACTTGTCCATTAGATAAGGGATCATATATTCCTCCATTATAGATATCATATGGACTGAGACATGGATTATAATCATTCTCTCTGTCCATTTGTTGTTTCCCGATTTTCGATTTATGATGACTGACTGATTGAACAAATCAAATCAGTCTTGGCTTGGCCAAGCACTCACATGTGTCATTGCTAAATCATCGAGGGGCCCACATATATCGCTTTTATCCCGAAGGTAAAAGGAATGGATAAACTTCGACTCATATGGCTTGTTCTACTACTTGTTGAGTCATACACAAAGGCACGTTTTATAACATCGAGTTACCAATGCGTTTTCGTGCAATCAATGTATAACCAACTCATAGTAACAACTCATATCTCTAGGTTTTAAGAATATAAGATATTATCGTCTCATGATCACTCGTGATAAAATCCATGAAGTGATTCAAATGAGTGTGGGTTGAATCCAATACTCAGAACTTATGAGCACTCATGAGTGTTGTAGCACCACTTTGTCCACCAACTTGGACCTCTACAAACCAACCCATGACAGTCTTGATTCATATCTACTTCCAACATATGACCGACTGTGGATGGTTTGAATAACTTAATCATTCAGGAAGAGCGACGTAGTTATTCTGGAAGTCAAAACATGCAAAGTGAAACACAACAATAAATGAATCAAATATGGTATCAAACCCTATGAATATAAATAAACACTTTTATTTATCACCATACTGATTACTCATTATTCATTGTTTCGGTTTTATCAACTTTATACTTGAATTAAAAACACTAGTTGTCCCATGCTCCAAGCATGTACACTATGTTTTTCTTAAACAATAGCTTTGCCATACACCAAGTATGCACTCTATGTTTGTCTATGATCCTTACTTTGTGAAATAAACCAATTGAACATAATTTCAATGATTCTAATTTCACACTCCCAAATCCTTATCGAAAAATGTGAGAATTTCAAATTCCTATCATTTATCGAAATCTGTTTAGATTTTAAACTTATATGCACTGACCCTCCTGTAATGAATATGTACAAAGTCACAAAGACTTGTCAACAGTCATTATAAGGTATTCCAATGGAGATCAACTCCATGGAAACTAAGTCTCATATTCAAAGTACATTGCTTTGGACATGCTTCTTGCATTAAGTTTTCTAATCTTACACAGATAACTTCCACCTATGGAGACAACTCCATATTCTCATTTTGACTATCACTTCTGAATAAGAGATGCCTCTTTTCAGAATATGTCAATATGGTCCTTCCAAAATTAGCACTATACGTCCAACTGTCCCTGAGCAACCAATCTTTGGTAAACCTCAGATTGTCCTCGACAATTGCTTAATCATTTTAGTCATATCCAATTCTAGACCTTTTCCCTTCTTAATGCCTCTGGGCATTTGGAAAAATTTAGAAATGACAAATATTATAGCACATGCAATCGATCCTGTACCCAAAGCAAATGGTACACGATTCATGATGTCTCACATAAAGACATGATTCTAGACCAGTCTTTTGCTACAATATTTTTATTTGCCATGTTTTCAAAATTTGACTATGAAGAGGGATGCCGTAATCATAATCGAATTTTGAGAACGCAATATATAGAATTTCCATAAGTTGAACCAATCCAAAGTGAAATTCATATATATATATTCTTATATAGAATTTCCTTAAGTTGAACCAATCCAACATGAAATTCATATATATATTCTTGACTAAGGATGATTAAGGTCTCAATATAAGCCTTTAGAACTGAAATGAAGTATATCCTCTCCCTTAATTATAGCAAAACAACTTTTTCAATCCCTGCAGCCTCACGAATTGAAACTTTTGTTTTCTATAATTAACATTGCTAACTTGCAACACTAACAATAATTATCATGCTCCCACTAACATGATGATTATTAGCATAACACTTATGCTCCCACTAGCTTTGACATGTACTCAGAAATCAGCTGGATTTCTAGAAATCAATACTTTATTGACTTTCTTACCAAAGTTCAGATTTCTGATACGAGATGCTTTGATAAAACTTTATCAAAATCATACACCTTTCCTTAGATAGCAAGCATGTGTGTCTAAACAATTTCAGAACTATGAAAAGGGTTGTTGTAATCATAATCTCAATTGTTTAGACCTTTTGCCATCTGCTTCAAATCTACTTGGTGGAAGTGTTTCCTCACCATCATTTTCATGAATCGGAGAGAAACCTTATGACCCTTAGATTTTATGGTGTATGTGTTCTTATCCATGTGAATCGTCAAAACCATAGTCACAAGACAAGGATAATGACAAATCCAAACTCATATGGACTGAACTTATGCAATCTTAACTTCTTGCCACCTGGCAGTATAGGGCCTGCCATTGCTTCCAAGTTGTTATGCAACCAATTGAGAACTTTCAGAACTCCTATGCAAAGCCAACTTTAACTGGAATGGGCACAGAATATGTCAACACGATAGGTTATAAACCTCAAGTCGTGTGCTAGTGAAGAACCTCAGGTTTTATTCTTGATTAGTTCTTGAAATTCTTTTTAGGATCTTTAAGACTCTCACTATCCTCTTGACATATAAGACTATCTTGCCAAATATTCAATAGATAGTGCGGATTCTTTATCAAGACAAACACTTCACACAATTGGCCTTAGTTGGTCTTTGTTTTATCCAAAACATCACAACTTACCAATTTCAAATGTACAAGAGTAGGACACTTTTACTCTTACATTTGACAAGTGTTTTAAACCTTTCTTTAAGATATGTCACTCAAGTTACAATCTTGGAGTATGACTCTAAGAATTGTTTTGGAACGAAGTATGACTCATCTTCCTGATCTAACCATTTCAACAATTCATGACTCCTCTTCTTAGTCATAATAATGCACTAAGATGACCTTTAGAGGACTAATTGTGATATGATTTCTAAATCATTAAGATGATCACAAACATGATACTAAAGTACTCTCCCATCTTTTCAGATTTGAGAAACTTTTATCTTTCTGCCTAATTTGATTCTTCCCATTCGTTCTGCCATACATTGAGACTTTTCCAATGTTTCAGAATTATACTTAAACTTGTAAGTATAACCATATTTACTAAACTTTAGTAAATCAAATAGTCTTAACGAGCTTTGTGGTGGACATGACCAGTGCACAAGAATGTGTACTCGATCCCTTTAGTCCTTCACTTGACTCACACATCCATGTGAACAAGTAATTAGTCTTGATTTTCCAATGCTTGAAAGTTCTCGTTCATCATACTATTCAACTGGCATGATTCCAAGTTTCGGTCCAATTGAAGCTTGGGTGATGAGGAACTTTCCTGATTTGGTAAATTTAGACACTACCACAAATGAAAGAATCAAATCCATTTTCCAATATTGCTGTCAGTGGAATCATATAAGCGACAATTTTCCACAAATGCCATTGTAAGGATACTTCAAATAAATAAAATTAAACAATTTTCTTTTATTTTAAAACTTTTTGCGGAAAAACTTATCCTTACAATCCACATGGAAAATTGTTGTTATCTATTCCTTAGCAATATATCATAACTTCTTAAGCAACTGCTCAAAATTCTGATGCGATCGAAATCCACCTTCGCGATCAGAATCAGCATATACTTCCTTTAAGATTTCTCTCTATTCTTTGATTCTTAAAACATCAACATGTGACCCAGTCACATCATGTAATGAGGATCTCAGAATAGAACTTAACAGAGTTAGATAATGGGCTCTACCTGATGTAGAGTCAAACTTATTGACTTTAACATCCTTAGGTAAATTTGGCAGCTTTGCAATCAACGCCCCTTCCTTTGGCAAAATAAACATATGGACCCTTTGGTAATGGGACTATCTAAGACTTAGCCTTTCTCTTTACCATTTGGTCAACCGGTTTGACTATGGTCAATCCCTTTCCATTGGGAAGAGAATGCTTTTTCTGGATTTCCAGTGTCACCATTGTCACTATCCATAAAGTTTTTGGAAAGTTGATCTTCTAATCAAATTTGCTTTACTATCGTTCCAAATCATTGCTGATTCAGCAGCACCAAACAAATAGATATGATCATTAAGGTTCATGTCATAGTCTGTTTCATAGTAGTCCCAAAGGAACTCTATGTGACTTAGAAAGTGATTGAACATCCAACTTTCTCAAGACTTTGACACCCAACTCTCCCGGCTTGTCAATATGTGACTTCATCTCTAAGATGTGATCACACATAGACCTTGCTTGCCATTAGGGCTTGAGTGACCGTGAACTTGTGGGTTAGGGAGAATAATTGGAGGAGGTGGAGGAAGAGAAGTATGACTTCCATGAGCCAAACTCGGGAAGTCATATTCATTAGGAAAACTTGGTTTGGGAAGATCATTGTTGTCTAAACCAGACATCAACAATGGGAGAAATTCACGTAAAGTTAATTTAAGTCCTTAATATAACACCCAATATGATATATTAAGGCTAGGACCCAACAAACTATTTTATAACTTGGAAGAGGGATGTCGTAATCCAAGCTATAAAATATTTGAAGGTAGGTGAATGACGATTCACCAATTTCCACCAAGATAAACGAAATGTATTATTAGGTTTTAATTGGTTTTGTAACTCCTAGATTCTTTTGAGATTCATTGAACTTTTCAATGGCATGTTTCAATCTCGAGTGTGCCCTTCAGGTTTTGTGACTGGGATGCCGAGGATCACAAAACAAGGTGTGAAGTAACCATGCAAATATACTTGGTACCCTTAATATTTACCCCTCAATCGATGTGCCGGTTAACCACACACGCTCCAACGATACTATGATAAACATTAAGTTACCTTTTGCCTACCTTGTTAAGTCCAGGTTAGTGTGCCGGTTAACCACACACGCTCCACTAACAGCTTAAACAAAGTGCAAAGTGTAATTTCATGGATTAGCACCTTATTCACATTTTCCTAAGTAACTAAGATTGAGAATTTATAAAAAGTTTAGTTACTTAGTATTTATCATTAATACTTTTAATGAAGGGAGAATTATAGTCCTTGTCCTACCTGTTTGGCTAATGACCCTCCACCAGTCAAGGAAGCGGTGGGTAAGAGTGGACACCCATTAAACTGCCATTTTATAGGCAGTAACCTTATACCCCCCTTATAGACCGGCTTCGTGAATGAGGCCTACTAATGGTAAGACGACTTGCTCTTATACATATAATATATTAAACTTTTAATATTATAATAGTATAAGGGTGTATTTTAGACATTTAAAATACTTGGTGGTTTAATCTATTAATTAAACTATACTCTTAGTTTAATTAAATTTAAACCATGTCATTATGGAATTATTAATTCTCTTTTAATTAAACACTTTAATTATCTATTAATAAAGTCCATAAGAGTTAATTGAATTATTCAATAAAACATCATAATTCCAATTATTAAATTCAAAATTAAAACCATTTAATTAATTGTTTAAGTTATGAACCCAAGAGTTTTAGAATTCAATTTTTTTTTATCATAAAAAAACTTTTTCCAAATTCCAAAACTTGAGGGCAAGTTTTGTAACTCTTGAAAACTTTTGGATTCCATAACTTATGGAGTTAAATACTTGTTTTATGATGAAACTTTTCATGTTCCATAACTTAAGAACAAGTTATGGAATTCTTTAAAACATTAAGACCAAGTTTTGTAACTCCATAAAAAACTTTGAATCTATTTTATTAAAAACCTTTTCATATCCATAACTTATGGAGGTTTCAAAAAACTCTTTAGATCAAACTTTTAAAACTAATAAAATAATCATATCATTTTATCTTTTACTAAATTTGACCTAATTCAAGTCATATAGCAAATGATTCAAATTTTACAAATAATTAGTTTTTCACAAAAACAAGTAATTATCTTAAAATTTGACAAACGTCATGTTTTTTTTCTTTTTTTTTCCAACTTTGAAAATAAAACATTTGCATCAATATAACACAAAACAACCCATGGCTCTGATACCACTGTTGGGTTTTGAGCATTCTAACACTCCTATGGTGTACATGCAACCCTATAAACCTTGGATCTATGTTTTCTCTATTATACATGCAAATATTAACTATTCCAAGGTTTCATCCTAACTAGCATATTATGAAGCACCTATACTACAAAGTTCTAGTTAGATGACATACCTTTTGATGTAGCTTGATGTCTTCAAGCTTTAAGAGCTTAGCCCCAATAGTGTGGAAGCCTCAAATGGAATCACAAATCACCAAAACACCTTGGAAGAACTTGAGAGAATATGTATGCACACTAAAATCGGTCCACTCTTATTTTCACACACTTGTGTCAATTTTGTGAGCCAATGACCCCTTTATATATTATGGAGGATTAGGGTTACATCCATGTAAACCCTAATACCCATGACCTTTCATTTACATAGGATCCATGGGTTAAAAGCTCCATGGACCATCCATGAAAGCTTAGCCCAACCTAAATGAACTTGGCCCATTCCATATATATAAGAGTCCATATTTAATTAGTTCTTTTTGATCACTTAATTAATTCTAAATTAATTCTTGATCAATACTAATTAAATAATATGATTCCATATTAATATATTAGAACTTATAATATATTAATATAAATCATAAATATACTATTCTCAAAAGACTATCCATATAAATTATGCCGGTGAAGTGCAACCCAAATGGACCATGCCGGGTCGGGTCAAGTACATACCAAATATAGTTATGGACTTAGACATTAATCCAACAAAATTCTCCAAATATGAGTTTTGGATCCGCAGGGTAAATTTCTTGGGTCATGTTGTTAGCAAGGAAGGAATTCATGTAGATCCTTCCAAGGTCAAAGCCATCGAAGGCTGGGCGATTCCGACAACACCAACAGCAATTCTCCAATTCTTGGGTCTTGCAGGCTATTACCGAAGGTTCATTCAGAACTTCTCCAAGATAGCCAAACCTCTCACCACATTGACACAAAAAGGCGTACCCTTCAATTGGACCGAGAAGCAAGAGATTGCCTTCCAAACCTTGAAGCAAGCCCTCTGTAGTGCACCAGTGCTATCCTTACGGGAGGGAACCGAAGGCTTCGTGGTCTACTGTGATGCTTCGAATCAAGGTTTAGGTTGTGTCCTTATGCAACGTGGGAAGGTAATTGCATATGCGTCTAGGCAACTAAAAACTCATGAAGTGAATTACACCGCCCATGATCTCGAACTGGGGGCGGTGGTCTCCGCCTTGAAAATTTGGAGTCACTACCTTTATGGTACCAAGTGCACCATTTTCACCGATCATAAAAGCCTCCAACACATTTTAAATCAAAAGGAACTAAACATGAGGCAGCGGAGATGGGTTGAGCTGTTAAATGATTACGAGTGTGAGATCAAATATCACCCAGGCAAGGCTAACGTGGTAGCCGATGCCCTGAGCCGAAAGGAGTATTCAAGTCGTCGCGTGAAGACTCTATCAATCACCATCCAATCTCATCTAGCCTCACAGATCAAGGAAGCCCAATTGGACGCATTGAAACAGGAAAATGTCGCTAGTGAATCACTGCGGGGAATGGATAAGGGATTTGATGTTAAAGAGGACGAAACTCACTACTTCATGAACAGGATCTGGGTTCCCAAGATTGGGGGATTCAGAGAAGTAGTCATGCATGAAGCCCACAAGACGCGATATTCTATTCATCCGGGGTCAGATAAGATGTATTTGGATATCAATCAACATTATTGGTGGCCTAATATGAAGGCAGAGATAGCCACTTACGTGGGCAAGTGTCTTACTTGCGCCAAGGTAAAAGTGGAATACCAAAAGCCCTCGAGATTATTGCAACAACCAGTGATACCCTGGTGGAAATGGAAAAGGATTACTATGGACTTCGTGACCAAATTGCCAAAGACAGCAGACGGATTGGATGCTATTTGGGTAATCGTCGATAGGTTAACAAAATCCGCTCATTTCCTACCAATAAAAGAATCCTACAAGATGGAAAAGCTGACCCGAACCTACATCAAGGAGATCGTGAGACTCCATGGAGTGCCAGTGTCAATTATCTCGGATCAAGATAGCAGATTCACTTCGAGATTTTGGCAATCTCTTCAAAAGGCAATGGGAACACAGCTAGATATGAGCACTGCCTACCACCTACAGACGGATGGTCAGAGCGAGCGTACCATCCAGACACTTGAGGATATGCTCCGAGCCTGCATGATTGACTTCGGTAAGTCATGGGATACCCACTTTCCTCTGATCGAATTCTCTTATAACAACAGTTATCACACGAGCATCAAGGTTGCTCCTTTCAAGGCTCTTTACGGATGTAAATGCAAATCGCCCCTATGCTGGGCCGAGGTGGGTGACACCCAACTAGCAAAAGGGAAATCATCGAACAATACTTTAACAGGACCAGAAATCATCCGTGAAACGACCGAAAAGATAATCCAAATCAAAGCTCGACTTCAAGCATCGCGAGATCGACAGAAGAGCTATGCTGACTAGCGGCGAAAGCCATTAGAATTTCATGTCGGAGATCGAGTGTTACTGAAGGTCTCTCCCTGGAAAAGAATGATCCGCTTTGGGAAACGGGGAAAACTGAACCCGCGATACATTGGACCGTTCGAGATTCTTTCCTGGATTGGCCTAGTGGCTTACAAGCTGCAGCTACCTGCCGAGCTCAGCAACGGACACCCCGTGTTTCACGTCTCGAATCTGAAAAAGTGCCTATCAGATGAAACTCTTGTCCTTCCTCTAGAAGAGATCGAGATCAACGAGAATCTCCTGTTCGTCGAAGAACCAGTTGCGATATTGGATAGGGAAGTAAAGCGTATAAAGCAAAGTTGCATTCTGATTGTGAAGGTTCGATGGAACGCCAAGCGTGGACCGGAATTCACATAGGAACGCGAAGATCAAATGAAGCAGAAGTACCCTCACTTATTCTTTCCTTCATAATTCTAGTCTTCGAAAGAATTTCGGGACGAAATTCCCTCTAACGGGGGGGGGGGGGGGGATGATGTCACAACTTGCATTTTTAGCCAGGAAATTCTGTAATCATGTAAACATCATCTATGATAATACTTGTAACCCTAACTTGATACCATGCACTATGTTCATTCTATGACAACAATCTTAATCAAAATTCACAAGTGAAGTTCAAAACTCTACTCAAAGCATCCAAATAGTCAATTGGGGAGTTGAAAACCCTATAGATCCAGGTTCAAGTTCATGATGGACTAGGATTTCCTTATTGGGCCTAATGGACCAATAAGCACTCAATTCAACTATATTGGGCTTAGAAACCCTATTTAAATTCTAAATGGACCCAATAGATAAACCTATAACATTTTGGACCATTTGGGCCTAGAATGATTCATTCTAACCCTAATGGGCCTTATTGGGCCATAATTGATCCAATTAACCCTAATAAACCATAAAACCCATTCTTACATGTCATTTGGGCCATGAACGATATAATGAGCCCAATGGACCGAAAAGTAATTATTGCGCCTCAGAATTTCGAACCAAGGCTAGAAATGGGCCAAGCTAATCCACCTCCTTTCTCTTTAGCCGATTCTCGGCCAAAAAAAAGAAGGGAAAAATAAGAGAATTACCATGCATTGACACCTCACAATTGCATGGTGGTTCTCCATGCTAATTACCGATTAAGAAAATACAAGTCTCGTACTCCTAATCATCCATCACATTTTATCTCCCCTCTCTTCTTATCCTCTCGGCCGAGAGCTAACACACACACACAGACACACACTTTCAAATCCTCTCCAAACACTCTCAAGATCATCCTCCTTCCTCCAAGGATCTCGAAATTTTGCTTGTGTTTCAAGGATCTTCATCAAGTATTTTCACTCTTTGGTAAGTTGTTATCAAACACAAACATCTCCTTTCATTTTAACATTAAGAACTCCTTCTTACAAAGCTTTACTCCATGATCACACTCTTAGAAACTTCTTAAGCTCGAAATCTACTCAAGAAGGCTTGCTAGGGCCGAAAACACACTCACTTCTTCTTCAAAACCGAGAACAACAAGCAAAGGTGAGTTCATACCCCCTTGTTTTCGGTTTTTACTTGTTTTTGGGGGAGAATACAAGTGTTTATGGGTAGATCTATTTATATATGCATGTTATGTGTGATTTTCTTGGGTTATGTTGTGATTGTGTGATAAACTCTAGACACCCTACTACAAAGTTAAAAGTGTTATAGATGCCTAAGTTGTGAAAAACTAAACAAAATCTTGTATAAGGATCATTTTTGGCAAATAAACAAAAGTTTGGGGTCAAGAGTGACACCTACGGTTTTATAGGGGCTAAAAGGGTATTATTAGCTTAAAAATGAGTTTTTATAAAAACCATATTTTTCTAAGGGTCAAAAGTGTAAAATTTGGCATTTTGGGCCTTAAGGTGGGCCTCACGGCTATTGGGCCCACATTGCAAAAATATCAGTTTTTGGGGATTAAAATGTCATTTAATCAAAACTTGAGCCAAAAATGAGAATAAACGAGATTAGGGGCTGAAAATGACACTATCTCAAGATTTGGACCAAAAATGTTAATTTTATAAAAATTGGGCCGAAAATGTCATTTTATGCAAATAAGGGGCTGAAAATGTAATTTTCTGCAAAGATGGGCCGAAAATGTCAAAATATGTATTTTTGGACCAAAACCGTAAATTACTAAACATTTAGGGTGAAAATACAAATTTTTATAAATCTATGGACTAAAATGTTATTTGTATTTAAAATACACCAAAAATGACATTTTATGTAAAAATAAGCCTCTAAATGTTAATTTAGTTCATCAGGGGCCTAAAGTGTACTTTTGTTAAACACGAGTTCAAATTATAGAATTTTGACGTAACAAACAAAAAATACCGTTATAACAAAATACTAGATTTTTATAACATTATGGATAAATTCTCCGACGAAGTGAACAATTCTATAACAAATAAACGAAATACAATAACGGTACGAATATTGGGCCTAATACTTCCTATACATGTTTATTGGGCCTTCGTGATCCATTTACATGTTCATTGGGCCCAATGTATTCATCACATGTCTATTGGGCTTCAGTGACCCAATTACATGCTAAATGGGCTTAATTTAGCGTTTACATGTTATTGGGCCTTAGTGGCCCATTTACATGCTAATTTAGCCTGGAAATAACTTACACGTCTAATGGGCCATAGTTGTCTTTTCTTCATGTTTGTTGGGCCTTACCTTTTTATTTCATGCATCATCTAGTGTTCGAACTTCTAAATACATATAACATTATACAAATTCATGTGCAAACAAATGGGATCTAGTGAGACGTGTCGGTTGACATCATTGAGTGTATGGCCGTAGCTTGTAGTTATAATCAGAGTCTCCTCGAGGAAGAGCGGAAGTTTGTGTATAGATCTATACGGGGGTGACTCCCCCCACACCTGAGCTGTTCGCTACAGTTAGACTAGGCCAGTCTAGGGTGACAAAACCTTGATCGAAAATCCGGCATTTGGAAAAATGCCAAGACAGGCAATTCAGTCACTATCATGTATGATTATAACGACTCATATAGAGATCCATTTCCATTAAGACATTACGGAAGATTAAAAACTCGTAAGTCATGATGATACAAAACATTCTACAGTGCAAAGACCGTGACATTTTTTTATAAATAAGAAAATATCGGATTTTCTGGGGAAATACTATTATTCAAACACCACTTACTTACAACAGAAAGAATACAAAGAAAATTTGAACTGCATTCCTATATGTTACTACTATGAAATTCACACATGCATTATACTCAATTTTCACATCATTTTTCAGACTTTTTACAGAAAATATCGGATTTTCTGGGTTTAACAAAAAATACAAAGACTTTTATTCAAACATGCTTATGAACTCACCAACATTATATATGTTGACCGTTTTCAAAATAACTTGTATTCTCAGGTAATCGTTAAGCAGAAGGACTGTCAAGTGTGTATGGATTTATTTTGTGTAACGTCACTCATCGTATTATTAATACTTTGGATGTATGTAACCTATGACAATGTACTTGATGTGAACAATACCAGTTGTAATATGTAATGTTTGGTGATGAATGTGTTATGTTTCATGTATATTCATTGTGATGATATTTCAATTGATAGTCACACGAGCCCTCGGACGTTTCCGCCGTCTTGTTCGGGGGTGTGACATTTCCTTTTCCATGTCCGATTGCCAGAACAGGGGCAGAAGTAGTAGTACTAGGAGTAGACACAACCGATTTGCCTTTTAGGTTGTTTTCCGCAGTCCTTAAAAGGCCTTGAAACTTGCTAAGAGTGACCTCCTCCTTGTTCATATGATAGGTCATACGAAACTGATCATAACAAGAAGGTAAAGAGTGTAGAATAATATCTATGGCCAAATCTTCATCAAAATTGACATTCAATTTAAGCAAGCGGTCCACGAATCTGTGCATTTTTTGCAAGTGGGTCGTGATGGGTTCACCATCCTTCATTTTGGTTGTGATCATGGAGGTAATGATCTCATACCTCTCCTGCCGAGCACTTTGATGGTATCTTTCCATCAAGTGATGATACATTTCATAAGGATAGTAGTCCTCATAGGAATTCTGCAGCTCATTAGTTATGGTTGCAATCGTTAGACACGACACCTTTGTCACATCCCTCTCATGGGTAGTGTGTTCAGCGATTTGTGCAGGAGTGGCAATGGTTAAATCAATCTCCTTAAGCTCTTTATCCAAGATATATTCTTTGTCCTCATAGCGAATAACCATTCTGATGTTACGAATCCAGTCATGAAGGGATTGGGTTGGAAGCATTGTTTGGGATAGACATCTGTAAAAGAAGAAGAACAAAGTTTAGGTTAGATGATAATCCTTAATATAACACCCAATATGAAATATTAAGGCTAGGATCCAACACAATATTCTACAATTACGAAGAGGGATGCCGTAATCCAATTGTAAAATATTTGAAGGTAGGTAAATGACGATTTACCAATTTCCACCATGGAAAACGAAATAAATTATTAAGTTTTAATTGGTATGAAATTCCTAGATCTTTTCAACGGCATGTTTAAATCTCGACTGTGCCCTTCCAGTTCGTAACTGGGATGCCGAGGATCACAAACAAGGTGTGAATAACCATGCAAATTAACTAGGTACACCCAATGTTACAAATCACCTAATCAATGTGTCGGTTAACCACACACGCTCCATTGATCTATGATTAACATCAAGCTACCCTTTGTTACACATTGTCAGTCCCAAATTAGTGTTCCGGTTAACCACACACGCTCCATTAACGACTTAACAAGGTGCAAAGAGTAATTTCATGGATTAGAACCATTTTCACATTTTTCCTAAAGTAACTAAGATTGGGAATTCAATAAAAGTTTAGTTACTTTATATTTATCATTATACTTTTAATGAGGGATAATTAATGTCCTATCCTACCCATTCGGCTAACGACCCTCCAGCAGTCAAGAAGCGGTGGGTGAGAGTGGACACCCATTAAACCACCATTTTATAGGCAGTAACCTTATACCCCCTTATAGACCGGCTTCGTGAATGAGGCCTACTAACGGTAAGACTGACTAGTCTTATATATATATATATATATATATATATATATATATATATATATATATATATATATATATATATATATATATATTATTAAACTTATAATATTATAAAGTATAATGGTTGAATTTTAACTTTTAAAACTCTAGGGTTTGGAATTAAAGTTTCATTAATGAGACTTTACAAACTCCAAAACTTGAGGGCAACTCTTGAAACTTGTCAAAACTCTTCACATTCATAACTTATGAGTTTAATTGGTTTTAATGTATGAGACCTTTCATTTTCCATAACTTGAGGACAAGTTATGGAGGTCATTAAAATTTATCTATATCATTTTTCTAACAACTAAAATTATCACATAATTTATGATCTAACTAAACTCATAATCAAGATAATTACTAGTCAACAATTTGAAAGCAATTTTGTTTATCATATAAAAACAACAATTATTTTAAAACTTTGACAATTATCTTGTGGTTGGATGTGTACAAGCACTACCATATCATAAAAAACATTTCCAATGATCCAAAACAGTTTGTGGTAGTGTTCCTAATCCAAACTAGGCCAAGAAACTTGAAATTCTGCACACAGAGCCTTCAACTCGCCGAGTGCATGAACTGGACTCGGTGAGTTGCTCTGTTACTGAGTGGACTTGTTGAGTCTGTTCATGGACTCGGCGAGTTCACCAGTCAGATGCCAAAATTTCGACTTTTTCAGCTTTGAAAAACTAGTAAGCATCAAATATAATAGAAAACAATCCTAGGCTCTTATACCGTTGTTGGGTTTTGAGCACTATAACACTCCTATGGTGCACATGCAACCCTAAATGCTTTGGATCTATGTTTTCTCTAATTACACATGCATTTTGTTTTTCCAAAGGATTAACCCTAGCTAGCATAGAATTGAAGCTATATAATAAAACTTAGTTTGGATGCTTACCTCTTAAGTAGGGTAGAGTTCTTGACCTTTGAAAGCCTGAGCACCTCAAGTGTGATGCCTCTAATGGTTTACAAACACCAATATGAAAATGAGGCTTAAGAGAATAAGTTACTTATCTCAAAGAGATGGTGTATACGATTTTGGCTTATGAGGGTTCTATTTATAATGTAGCAAATGCTAGGGTTACACTTTGTAAACCCTACTGCTCCATGACTTTCCACATTCTTATGCTCCATGGGTTTAACCTCCATGAACTATCCATTGATTAGTTTAGCCCATAATCATGGATCATTAGCCCACACTACAAGAATGATTGATTTACCTAATCAATCCCCATATATTTAATTAGTCTCTTTTGACCATAAAATGAATTCCAAATTAATTCTTGATCACTACTAGTTAAATAATTTCATTTTAATATATTATACTTGTAATATATTAATAATCCATAAATAACCTTATTCTCAAAATCCATCCTATCAAATTGTACTGGTGAAGGCAACCCAAAAGGACCATGCTACTATCGGGTCACATACATCCCATTTATAATTATGGGCTTAGACACCAAATCCAACAAAAAGTACTTGGCGGAAAGGGTAAAAGGGGCGCCAATCTGTCATGGTATGTTGGTGACAATGTTGGCTAGATCTTATGGGTTGTTTGAAAGAGGGGTAGCAAACTTTTTCTCATTAATGCCGCCACGCCTCTTCAACATTCTTCTCTACAAGAGGGCTAGGATTGTGCTGGATAACGGAGGGAAAATTTATCTATTCCCGATGTTGATGATGAGGTACAGCCGAAATTGGGAAGAAGGGTGAGGTCGCGCCCCGACGGCACTCATGAGGAGCCCCAGGTGATTCCCGTGGAAGACGAGATGCCCATGGATTTATATAACTGGGCCATGCATAGGTACCAATACAATATTGGTCGGGTCTAAATTATCAAAACATGCATACAGATCTCCTATTCCAACACTTGCATATTTCACGACCGGATGGGTATCCTACCTCATATCCACATATTCCAAGTTGAGATGAATTACGGGGTGAAATGCAGGGTGCAGCTGGTGGAAGAGGGGCAAGAGGAGAAAATGAATATTAATTATCCTTTTTCAATATTAGTTTTTATGTTTGAAGTTGTTGAAGACTAATTTTATTTCTATTTGTTTGTGTGTGTTTGAACTTGTTTAATTTTTAGTTATGTAGGATTAATGTAGGAATCTTAATTTAATTTTTGTTTTCCTTTTAATTACGTAGTTGTTGTTTTTTATTTCTACAGAATTACGGTTGAGGAATGACCGAATATTTAAAGCCGTGAAAGGAACCAAGTGAGGGGTAGAATATTTAACGAGAAAATAGAAGATTTTGAGTGATTCCGTGTTCATATATTCCGAGGGGGACTATTTTTACAGGAGATATAAAAAGGTATATTACATTAGTACCCTTTTTAACTAAAAGAATCGTCATTGAGCTGAAGGAATGTAGATTATGAAATTACCGCCAAACACGTCGTGCCCACAACTAAACACGGTGTGTTACAGTCAAAATACGCGATTTTCGTCTGAGTAATAAAAGAACACGGCTTGTTTCCCATACAAACTCGGCGTGTTCAAGCTTCAGTCAATCTTTTCAAGTCATTCATTTGTGCCTACTCAAGGCAGCCATTTTCTATAATTCTTTATTCCATTCTAAGGGCGTTCCAAAGTGCCTTTTTCCAATATGTTTTGAGATGTCAACCACATGAGACAAATGAAAACCAAGGTATGGATGAGATGTTCCCATGCCAAAGTCAGTTGAAGGAGCATAGAGAAGAAAATCAACTTCGCCACTTCTATCCCAGGGGAGTCTGTTCCTTTTCTCATTTTTTACTTATTGTTATTTATTTTGCATAACATGCAATGGGGACATTGCATGAATTAAGTGTGGGGTAGGGGGTAGTTACATTATTAGAATGTAAGTATAATTTTTGAAAAAAATTTCATCAAAAATTGCTAGGTTAATTCAGAAATTTATGGTAACAGGAATTTTCATTATATGGATTCCATGCTAGTATTGTATTTGATGATTCAATGCAAACCTAAATGTTTAGTTGAGCCAACATACGTTATAGTGCTTTTGTGGCCTCCTTATTCCTAGAGAAATCATGGAACAAAAACATGGCCTTGCTTAGTTTGAGGGACAAAACATGTTTAGCATCGTGTACTTGAAATGTATCCAGGAGAGCTTAAGTAGTCATTGCACATGAGACTAATGCCTCTAATCAATAAAGGTGTAAGATAAATCCCCTTGCTTAAGCATATGTTTTTATAGGATTTTTAGTTTTGAGTGAAAGAAGTGTGTGTGAAAAAAAAGTGTTGCAAAGTTTGAAAGAATCTACAAGTTGAAGAAATATCATCAAAGATTCAAAAGCAGAAAGTTGTTAAGTTATTTTTATTTATAGTTTTATTTTCTAGGTTATTTTTTCGTATGTATGCTTGGGGGTTTAACCAAATATACCTTGACGATAAGAAAGATCTTTGGGGATGGATTCGGAGGGATGCATAAAATGAGCGTTGTTCAAAAAAAGTGGGAAAGTGTTTATGAAGATTGTAAGTATTTAGGATTAGGAAGGTTCTTAGGAAAAATTAGACACAAATACATGCGTTGCGGTCGTCGCATAATGGATGAGTTCAACTTGGATTGTCTTATGTGGTATTGGTATTTTAAAATTCAGTTTTGCTTGGGGGCAAGCAAAAGTCAAGTTTGGGGTATTTTGATATTGGCATATTTTATCATATAATTCATGTATTGTCTTAATATTTTATTTTGCATTTGTGTCATTTATTGAACAAAAGGTACTTAATTAGTTGAAAACTTCTTTTGCAGCAGCAAAGACATGCTCGGAAGGAAAAGGAAGCAGAATTGGCAAATGGAAGCTCGGATCTTGGATTTTGAAGAAGAAGATGGAATTTAATAAGAACACGGCGTGTTATTGCTAAACACGACGTGTTGCATTGGAAATTCACGATGGAAAACTGCATTGTCAGACACGCGTTTTTAATGAAGAACACGATGTGTTGGCTCCTAAAACATGCCGTGTTGCACCGTTTTTAAGAATCTATATTTGGATCGTTTCTTTCCAAAACCCTAACTGATGATAGAGGTTTTTATCGATTTTTGGAGGCCATAGACATCCCAAGGGAGCTGTGGATTACAAAATTCGACTAAAAGCTTGTTCTTGAAGAGATCAAAGGCCATTAATCATTACTTTACCTAATTCTTTTGTTTACATCATGTTTGCAATAGTGAATTTCATTTTTATGATTGTTTTTGTTGAAGTCATGGGCTAAAAACCATTTTCGTTTAGAGTAGAGGATCTTATGACTATGTGTTGATTTTGTGGTTTTAAATTATTTGGAATTGATTATTTATCATTCTAAGTTTGTTAAAAGAACCTTATGTGTTAATTATGAAAATTATTTTTTGTTAATTACTAAGTAAATTGAGATTGTATGAACATCTTCTTGATTGTTTGTCTCTTATGATTTTGTGACCATCAAGATTGTAAGCCTAGTGTTGTGAACATGACCTAGGGTTAATAAGAAAATAATTAAATTGATGTATGAGCTATATATGATGACCAACCATATATGAATTAATTTAACCAGCCAATTGAATTAATCACAATTACAAGTCTTGCATGATTCAAACTTAATATTAGTAACCTAATTAGTTTAATCAACTGATCATTGTTTGAATTGATTTGTTTGCTTAAGGATTAGTAATAGTGAACATGAACCTAATTATACTAGAAATCGGTAATTGATGACACATTAATCCATTGCACTTGCCACGAAATCAACCATAGGAGTAACTTAATCGAATCTAAACGGAAGTCTTTTTAATATTCTTGATTCTATCATCTTTTTTTCTTTGCTAAGTATTTAAGTGATTGTATAAGTTTCTAGTCTTGTAAAACCAGAGAAAATCCCCGTCTTTAATAATTGTTTAAATTAGTTAACATTAGTAGTAAACTACTATTCGATTAGGTACACTGCCTATCTTGTGTTGGCTTTTGTTTAAGCTAGTGAGGATTAAAACTAGTATATTTCACACGTATCAAGTTTTTGGCGCCGCAGCTGGGGAACGGTTCTACATGGTTAATTTTATTTGCTAATTGTTATCGTTTTTCTTTTATTTTATTTGTTGATTAAATCTATTATTTTGTTTAATTTTAATTTTTAATTTTATTGATTATGTATTTTCCAAATCTCGATGCTCTTGATGCTTTTCTTGAGGAAGTGGTTCAGGAATTTGAGCAAGTAGATGAGGAATATGACTAAGATGAAGATTTGAAGAAACTAGGAAGATGGTTAGATAACATCTTGCGTAGCAAGCAAGAACAATATGAGTTACAAGAGTTAAAGTTAAAAGATGAAGAATTTAATCCAGAAAGACATTTGGAGGAGCTGGAAAGGTTGCTAGCAGAGGGTTCAGACGAAGAACAAGAACAAAATGAATTGCAGGAACCACACCGTGTTTTGACCATTACCACGATGGGCCCCCCTGTATTTCCGGTTTGTGTTTCGAAGCATGGGGTGACGATTTCAACTTTGAAGAAAGTTATGAAGTGCGATCCATTTCTGATTAATATCCAACCGGTTCCAACCCTTGTCAAGATTCTTGGGTTTTATGAATTCAAGCTCGTTCGGCCAATTTTAGAAGCAAAGAGCCAAATTTTACAAATTGGTCCGAAAAAATAGTCAATGCAATGGATGGATTGACATCGATTTTATTAGAAGTTTATTAAGTTGGGAGTCCAGCTCAAGACTCCTACAAAAGAAGCGCTCGCGGGAGGCAACCCGACATTTGAGTTTGTATTTCTTTTTCCTTTATCTTTCTTTTTCCTTTATCTTTCTTTTTTATTTTTGTTTTCTTCCTTTATTTCATTTTGTTTTGTTAAGAATTTTTGTCTTTTTCTCCTGATAATTAAAATGTTGCTTGAGGAAAAGCAAGGCCTAAGTGTGGGGTGTGGTAAAACATTTAATGAGAACTCGGATGAAATTTCACGATTTTTCAAAGATTCACGATTCGACACGGTGTGTTTTCGAAAACATAGTGAGGAAAACTCACCTCGCACTGCCGAATCTCATAGAAAGAATCCCTGGCTGTTGGCCCGCAAGAATCCCCGCGCTATAAATCACAAGTTAATCATCCATCAATAATCGGATCTGACATACACTAAGTGTCCAAACTAGGGTAAAATACCTTTTTACCCTCTTCATAACTTGGCCCAAAACCAAGGCCTAATCCAACAATCCAAAAGCCCAAATTCTAGATAAACACCCAAGGCCCAAGCATGGCCTAATTTTCCAAATTGGGCCCAAACCTCTTCCATGGGCCTTAACCCAAGGCGCAGTAATATTCCCATCCCAAAACACAAGAAATCAGACGGCCCAACAAAGCCCCAAACATCTAATCCCAAAACATGGCCCAGACCAAAGACCAAAAGATCTGAGGCCCATTCTGCTGAGTACGCGGGGCGTACTCAGCTGTACGCCATGCGTACGTGCTTTATGGCTTTTACATTGCACGTATTGGCTTGTATGCCCATCGTACTCCTCTTGTTCAGCCACCTTTCACATTCAGCCCTTAATCCCTTAAGACATTGCTCCAAAATGTAGATCTGACTTCCTTGAGCTGAATTATCAAGTAAAGTTGCCAACTTTATGTTCATGCAAGGCTAAATGAAGCTCTTAAGCTTACAGAGGACTTAACAAGTGAATTAATGCATGCATGTGACCAAAAATCCAATAAAGTTTGCACCTTTATGCCATAGGAGTCCATAACAAGCTTAGATCTAAAAGAATAGGCCCATAAAATGTCTTAACTCTTCAATCACCCCAAAATGGGACCAAAAACATAACAAAATAAAATATGAGGAGATGTAACCATCTACAAGCCAAGGTATGAACTTGATACCTCAAAGAGATTGCAACAAGTGAGATGATTCTGGATATATGACCTTCCTTCCAAGCAAAGCACCTCAATCTTCAAAGCTTCTTTCACAATGAGAAGAACAACCACTAAAATCCTCTCAGGGGCTCAAGAACACCACCAAGGAATCTTAAGGGACGATTTAGGGTTTTAGGAGGTTTGGAGGCTGGTAAAGAGGCCAGCCCTAAAGACTTAAGGTGCTTAAATAAGATACAACACCCTTAAATTAGGGTTTCTTGAAGCTTCGTGACCAAACTGCTGACTATGCTCAGCGTACTCCAAGGTACGCCTCGCGTAAGGGCCCTCGCACGAGTACGCCTTGCTTACTCCCCATGTACGCCCCACGTACTAGGGTTTTTCCCCAAAAACCCTAAATTCTTCTGAAGGCCATAACTTCTTCATTATAAATCCGATTCCGACGAGTCTTATATCCATGACAAGGTAACGAGAAGCTCTATGCTCTTATCGGCTCATACTTGCCTTAAAATTTCCCGAACGAAAATCCAATTTTCAATAAAAGCCCAAACTGACATTTACCAAAATACCCATTGACTGCAACACACAAACTAAACACCCGAATCCACTAAATCCCTTTACCCATATCTAAATGGGTCCATATCTCATTTCTTCAAAGGTCCTAAGTCGGATAATACTCGATCTTTGACCACCACCCTGAAAGGAAACGATTCGGAACGGGGTGTTACAAATTAGGTTAAAGTTTATACTGAATTACGTGTTTTAAAATTTTGCATAGTAATATACTCTAATATATTCATACATTTTACAATTTTCTTTTTTTTTCTCAAATTTTTTTGTATTCTCTTAAATCTGTATTATTTTTTAATATTTTAGTTTTTTTGTTTTTTTGTTTTTATTTTACATCAATTTGATAATTTTTTTTAATCTTTTCCAAAAGGAGTAAAATGTATGAAACCACACCGTGATGAAGCCTCACTATGACGTGGCGATGAGCTTTGTGTCGCGGGATTTAATGAACCACCACGACATGGTGATTGCACCACGATGTGGCAGTGACTGTTGGGGAAAACCCTAGAGTTTAAGGGATGATCCCTATTTAAAGATCCTTAGCCCCCTTTTAGCCTCCTCCTATCAGCCTCCATCTCTCAAAAATCGTTCCTTGAAAACACTAGAGCTATTTTTTGATTTTTTGGCCTTAAAACTGTGAGTTTGGTGCTTGTGAAGGAAGAAGGTGGTGGAAGTCCTCATTGGGAGTCCAAGGCAAAGAAGATCCAGGAGTTCATCTTCCTCTAGCATCTCAAGGAGGTATAAAGTCTTCATCTTGATGAGTTTATGAGTAGATCTACGGATATTTCCCTTTCTTTTTCTAGATCTTCTTGCCTTGGGTTGTAGGACTTCATAAAGCTTGCAACTTTATGAGTCTCCAGGCCATTTGGAGCATTTGGCTCTTTGGATCTAGTCTAGAATTGAGTTTGAGGGTCATGCATGAAATCTTGGCTTTTTTTTCCCTATTATGACCTAATAAGAGTTGAAGACATGCATTGGACATGCATGTCTGAAAACCATTGACTTTTATGGTGTTAGAGACTCTCTTGTAGCTTTGGTCAAGTAACCCCTATGGATTAGACGATTATTTTTGAAGCCATGTAGTGCTTTAGACTTTAAAAGTTGAGATCTATGCATTTAGAGGGTTTTATTGGATAAAGTTGGAAACTTTATCCATATAGACCCTATTTCAGACCAGATCTGAATTAGAGACCCTTTTTGGAATCAGATGAGGTGGCATAATGCAGTAAGCTGCTGAAAACCCTGTAACCACGACGTGGTGGCGGGGCGGTTCACGACTGTTGTGTCGTATCCTGAACCACGACGTGGTACAAGGGTACCACGATGTGACAGTCAAGCTGAGTTGACTTTGTTGGATTAGATGTCTAAGCCCATAACTATTATTCGTATGTACTTGACCCGAGAGTAGCATGGTCCATTTAGGTTGCATATCATCAGGACAATTTGTTAGGATGGACTCTTGAGAGAAGGTTATATATGATTTATTAATATATTATAAGTACTAATATATTAATATGAAATCATATGGTTTTAATTAGTATTGATCAAGAATTAAATTAGAATTGATTTAGTGATCAAAAAGAGACTAATTAAATCTATGGGGACTAATTATGTTAATTAGTTATATTTATGTGTGTTGGGCTTATGATCCATGTTGGACCAAGTTTATGTATGGATACATAAAGAGTTGGGCCGCATGAACCATGGATCATAAGACCCATGAGTATGGATTTGGGTTATATCCATGCCCTAGAAATCCCACATATAAATACATACTTCATTACCTAAAATCGTGACAAGTGTATTCTTGGAGTTCATGGTGGTTTTGGGTGCATGGAGATTCTCTCTCAAGTTCCTCCTTGTCCATGATGTGTTGTGATTCCACTTGACGCTTCCACACTATTGGGGCTAAGCTCTTAAGGCTAGATACATCAAGACTTCAATCTCCACCATAAGTTATGTTATCTTAACTAGATTCTTGTGTGGTATATGATAATTGTATGCTAGTTATAGGTTTAATACCTTGGAAACACCATTGCATGTATAATTAGTGAAAACATAGATCCAAGGTATTTAGGGTTGCATGAACACCTTAGAAGTGTTAGAATGCTCAAAACCCAACAGTGGTATCAGAGCCTAGACTTGTTTTCAATTATACTTGATGATGTTTGCTGAAAATGTCGAAAAACTGCTCACTGGACAGTGGACTCGCCGAGTCCATGAAGGAAATCGACGAGTTCATGTGTATCTTCAACCAACTCGCCGAGTCATTTCATGCACTCGACGAGTTGGCGCTCCTGAGTGCAGATTTTCGAGTTTTGGTGCTGGAATATGTTTAGAATCATTACCCTTAACTGTTTTGGACTGATAAAACCTGTTTTTAAATGTGGTAATGATTATGGTAAACCAATTTCAAAGTTATTATCAAAGTTTCACGTTTTATATATGTTTATATGATTCTTGAAAATTGTTGATATGGATTGTTCATGCTTATGAGTTTTGGTAGATCATAGGAATTATGTGCAAATTGTTTGTTAGTGTAATTTTTGATCTCAATAACATTGGATGGACTCCATAACTTGTCCTCAAGTTATGGAACACCAAATCATGTTACCTTGTTTTATGAGTTAATTTAGATTAATGAAAAAAATATGTGTTAGTTGTTTTCAATCTAAATTGATCTAAAAGTAGTTATAAAATGTGTTTTTGTAACTTGTCTTCAAGGTTATATGAAAAGTCACACTTATGACTCTTAAAACTCATAAAAATTGCCACATGTTACAAAATGAAGAGTCTTTTTGTCATAAATAGTTTTATGAACTCCATAACTTGTCCTCAAGTTATGGATGTTCAAGAGTCTCTTCATTAAAGTTTTTTTAAAAACCTTAATTAAACTCATAAGTTATGAAAAATCTAAGAGTTTTGAAAAGTTTCAAAGCTTGCCCTCAAGTTTTGGAATTTGCAAAGTTACCTCCCCATATATACTTTAATTCCAAATTAAACCTTAGAATTTTAAAAGTTTAAAATTCAACCATATACTATTATAATATTAAAAGTTAATGATTATGTATATATGTATAAGAGTAAAGTCAATCTTACCGTTAGTAGGCCTCATTCACGAAGCCAGTCTCTAAGGGGGGTATAAGTTTACTGCATATAAAATGGCAGTTTAATGGGTGTCCACTCTCACCCACCGCTTCCTTGACTAGTGGAGGGTCGTTAGCCGAATGAGTAGGATATGACTATATCTCTCTTTTCATTAAAAGTATAATGATAAACCCTAAGTAACTAAACACTTATAAATTCCCAATCTTAGTTACTTAGGAAAATGTGAATTTGGTGCTAACCCATGAAATTACACTTTGCACCCTTGTTAAGTCGTTAGTGGAGCGTGTGTGGTTAACCGACACACTAACATGGGACTGACAATGTGTGGCAAAGGGTGACTTAAGTTTTATCATAGATCGGTGGAGCGCGTGTGGTTAACCGGCACATCGATTGGGTGATAAAATTAAGGGTACCAAGTCAATTTGCATGGTTATTCACACCTTGTTTGTGATCCTCGGCATCCCAGTCACAAACTTGAGAGGGCACAATCGAGATTTAAACATGTCATTGAAAGTTCAATGAATCTCAAAAGATCTAGGAGTTTCAATCCAATTAAAATTTAATAATTTATTTTGTTTTTCATGGTGGAAATTGGTAAATTGTCATTTACCTACCTCCAAATATTTTGTAGCTTGGATTACGGCATCCCTCTTCCAAGTTATAAAATAGTTTGTTGGGTCCTAGCCTTAATATTTCATATTGGGTGTTATGTTAAGGACTTAAATCAACTAAAACTTGAATTTCTCCCTCATAGATGTCTAAGTTCAGACAACTATGGTCTTCCTCATCCTTTTTGGATAGAGCTTCACTTCCTCTACCCCCTCCAATAATTCTCCCTGACCCACAAGTTCAAGGTCACTCAATCCCTATTTAGCAAGCAAAGTCTATATGTGCTTACATCTTGGAGATTAAGTCACATATTGGCAAGCAGGGAGAGTTGGGTGTCAAAGTCTTTAGGAAGTTGACTGTTGACTGGGTTCTTCAGTTACTTCCCAAGTCATATAGTGAGTTCTTTAAGGACTGCTATGTGACAGACCATGACGTGACCCTTAATGATCTTACATATTTGCTCGATGCTACAGAATCAGCAATGATTTGGAGCAATGGTAAAGCAAATTTGATTGGAAGATCTACTTCCCATGCTTCCATGGACATTGGTAATGGTAAAGAGAAAGGCTAATTCTGAGATAGTCTCGTACACCATTTCCAAAGAGTCCATATGTTTCTATTGCCAAGAGAAGGGACATTGGTTGCGCAGCTGCCCATTTTACTTGAAAGATCATAAGGATGGTAAAGTCAAAAAGGGGTTTGACTCTACTTCAGGTAAAGTCCATTATCTAACTCTATTAAGTTCATATTTGGAGATTTTTAATACATGATGTAATGTAATTACATTTTGATGTTTTGTAGAATCAAAGAAAAGTAAGGAAGCTTAAAGAAAGAGTAAGTTGATTATGATCGCGAAGATGGATTTCGATCGCATGGTTCGGTGATTAGAATTTTTGAGCTGCTGCTTAAGAGTTGTGATAGATTACTTAGGAATAGATAACAACATTGTTTTCATATGTATTTCCATTGTAAGGATAAGTTTTCCGCAAATTTTAAAATAAAAGAAAAGTTTTGATTTTATTTATTTTAAGTATCCTTACGATGGCATTTGTGAAAAAAAAGTGTTGTTTATATGATTTCATTGATAGAAATATTGGAAAATGGATTTGATTCTTTCGTTTGTGGTAGTGTCACAATTTTCCAAATAAAGAAAGATTCTCATAACCCAAGTTTCAGTTGGATAGAAACTTGGATTCATGCAACTTGTATTGTATGATAAATAAGAATTTTTTCATCTTTGGGAAATTAAGACTAACTCCTTTGTCACATGCAAGTGTGAGTCAAGTGAGGGACTAAAGGATTGGGCACACTTGGTTGTGCGCTGGTCAGGTCCACCAGAAAGATCGATAAGTTTATTCGTTATGATTTACTAAAGTTTAGTAAATATGGTTATACTTACAAGTTTAAGTGTAATTCTGAAACATTGGAAAAGTTTCAATATATGGCAGGACGGATAAGAAGAATCAAATAAGGCAGAAAGATAAAAGTTTCTCCAATCTGAAGAGATAGGAGAGTACTTGAGTATCTTGTTTTATGATTATCTTAGTGATTATAAAACCATATCACAATTGATCTTCTAAAGACACCTTAGTGCATTTGTATGGCTAAGGAGAGGAATCATGAACTGTTGAAATGGTTAAATCAAAAGATAAATCATACTTCGTTCCAAAAAAATCAAGTTTGAGAGTCATACTCTAAGATTGTAACTTGAGTGACATAATTCTGAGAAAGGTTTATAACACTTATCAAATGTAGAGTAACATGCTTCTTACCCTTGTACATCTGAAATTGGTAAGTTGTGATAAAACAGAGACCAACTAAGACCAATTGTGAGAAGTGTTTATCTTGATAAGAATCCACACTAACTCTTGAATATTTGTTTTGTCAGGGAATGGTTCTTGACAAGAGAATCTTATATGTCAAGAGGTCAGTGGGAGTCTTAAAAGATCTTGAGATAGTTTCAAGAACTAATCAAGAGTATTGTTAATCACTAGCCCATGACTTGAGGTTTGTAACCTATCGTGTTGACATATTCTTATTTCTGTGTCTATTCCAGTTAAAAGTTGACTATGCTTGTGAGTTCTATGAGTTCTCAATTGTTTGCATAACAACCTAGAAGCAATGGTAGGCCATGCGCTACTAAGTGGCAAGAAAATGAGATCGGGCACGTTCAGTCCATATGAATTTGGATTTGTCACTAACCTTGTCTTATGATTATGGTTTTGACAAATTCGCATGGATAGGAACACTTACACCATAAAAAAATATCAAAGTGTCATAAGGTTTCTCTCCGATTCATGAAAATGATGGTGAGGAAACTCTTTCACTAAGTAGATTTTAAGTAGATAGCAATTGTGATATTTGCATTCTCAAAGTCATTAGTGGAGCGCGTGTGGTTAACCGGCACACTAGCATGGACTTGTGAGAATGGAAGAAGGTCTAAACATTATGATTACGACACCCCTCTTCATAATTGTTTAGACACACATGTGAGCCATATAAGGAAAGGTGTTTGATTCTGATAAAGTCTTATCAAAGCATCTCGTATCAGAAAACTGAACTTTGGTAAGAAAGTCAATAAAGTATTGATTTCTAGAACTCCAACTGATTTCTGGGTACATGTCAAAGCTAGTGGGAGCATAAAGTGTTATGTTGGATAAATTATAATTATCATGTTAGTGGGAGCATGATTATTATGTTACGTGTTGCAAGTTAGCAATGTTAATTATAGAAAACAAAAGTTTCAATTCGCTTTGAAAAGTTGTTTTGCTATAATTAAGGGAGAGGATTTTATACTTCATTCCAATTCTACAAGCTTAGATTAAGATTTTAATCAACTCTAGTCCAGGATATATATGAATGTTATGTTGGAATGGTTCAACATAAGGAAATTCTATATATGTGGCGTTCTCAAAATTCGATTATGATTATGGCATCCCTCTTCATAGTTCGAATTATGAGAACATGGCAAATAAAAAATTTTATAGCATGAATCGTATCCCATATGCTTCGGGTATAGGATCGATTACATCCATTCTAAATTTTCCAAATGCTTAGGGCATTAAGAAGGGAAAAAGGAATAGAACCGGATATGACTAAAATGATTAAGCAATTGTCGAGGACAATCTGAGGTTTACCAAAGAGTGGTTGCTCGTAGACAATTGGAAGTATAGTGTCAACTTTAGAAAGGACCATATTGACATATTTTGAAAAGAGGCAACTCTTGTTCAGAAGTGATAGTCAAAATGGTAATATGGAATTGCTTCCATAGGTGGAAGTTATTCTCTGAATCTGTGTAAGATTAGAAAACTTAATGCAAATAAGGATGTTCAAAGGAATGTGCTTTGAATATGAGACTTCGTTTCCATGGAATTGATCTCCATTGGAATACTTTGTAATGTCTGTTGCCAAGTCTTTGTGACTTTTGTGCATAGTCATTACAAGAGAATCATTGCATATAAGTTTAGAATCTAACAGATTACAATATATGGCAAGAGTTTGGTATTCTTACATTTACAAAAAGGGATTGGGATTGTGAAATGATCATCATTGGAGTCGTGTTCAATTGATCTATTTCACAAAAGAAGGACCATAGGTAAACATAGTGTGTATGCTTGGAGCATGGCATGACTATTGTTTTAATTCAAGTATTAAGTTGATAATTCGAAACAGTACATGGATAATGAGTAATCAATATGGTGCTTAGATAAAAGGTGTTTTTATTTACTCTCAAAGTGTTGGGGCCATATAGGATTATTATTATTCTTGTGTTTCACTTTGCATGTTTTGACTTCCCGAATAACTAGGTTATTCATACCGTCCACGGTCAATCATACTTTGGAAGTAGGTATTGAGGCAAGACTGTCATGAATGGGTCTATAGTCTGTCTAGGTGGCTAGACTTAGCTGCAGTATTCATGAGTGCTCCTGGAATAAGATTCGAGTATTGGATTAAAGCCACGCTCATTTGAATCACTTCATGGATTTTATCACGAGTGAATCATGAGACGATAATATCTTATATTCTTCAAACCTAGAGATATGAGTTGTTGACTATGAGTTGGTTATACATTAATTGTATGAAAACGCATCAGTAACTTGACGTTATAAAACGTGCCTTTGTGTATGATTCAACAAGTAGTTAGTATAAGCATATGAGTCGAAGTTTATCTATTCCTTTTACCTCATAAGGATAAAAGCGAAAACTGTGGGCCCCTCGATGGTTTAGTGATGACACCCCTAAGTGATTGGCCAAGCCTGGACTGATTTGATTTGTTCAATTAGTCAGTTGTCATGAATCGAAAATCGGGAAACAACAAATGGATGGAGAGAATGATTATAATCCATGTCTAAGTCCATATGATATCTAGAATGGAGGAATATATGATCACTTATCTAATAGACGTGTCATTGATTTGTTCAGAGTTCGACAGCGGCATTAAGAGCTACGATTTCTAGTCGGGTTATGAAGTCGTACTTGCAATAATAGTTTTAGACTTATCTAAGTGGGAGACTGTTGGATTAGATGTCTAAGCCCATAACTATTATTGGTATGTACTTGACCCGAGAGTAGCATGGTCCATTTGGGTTGCATATCATCAGGGCAATTTGTTAGGATGGACTCTTGAGAGAAGGTTATATATGATTTATTAATATATTATAAGTACTAATATATTAATATTAAATCATATGGTTTTAATTAGTATTGATCAAGAATTAATTTAGAATTGATTTAGTGATCAAAAAGAGACTAATTAAATCTATGGGGACTAATTATGTTAATTAGTTATACTTATGTGTGTTGGGCTTATGATCCATGTTGGACCAAGTTTATGTATGGATACATAAAGAGTTGGGCCACATGAACCATGGATCATAAGACCCATGAGTATGCATTTGGGTTATATCCATGACCCTAGAAATCCCACATATAAATACACACTTCATTGCCCAAAATTGTGACAAGTGTATTCTTGGAGTTCATGGTGGTTTTGGGTGCATAGAGATTCTCTCTCAAGTTCCTCCTTTATCCATGATGTGTTGTGATTCCACTTGAGGCTTCCACACTATTGGGGCTAAGCTCTTAAGACTAGATACATCAAGACTTCAATCTCCACCATAAGGTATGTTATCTTAACTAGATTCTTGTGTGGTATATGATAATTGTATGCTAGTTATAGGTTTGATACCTTGGAAACACCATTGCATGTATAATTAGTGAAAACATAGATCCAATGTATTTAGGGTTGCATGAACACCTTAGGAGTGTTAGAATGCTCAAAACGCAACAGACTTGTCTTGACCTTTTGCCCTTTTTGCTAAGTTTGACCTTAATGGAACTTTGGGTATTTGGGGAATTTGATGGAAATTGGTCTCTTGGTGGTTGTAAGCTTTGAGTAGAGAGTTGAGATTCGGAGTCAGACCTTGTCAAATCTATGCAACTTACGAGGTGAGTTTCCTCGCTGTACTTACGGTTCGAAGGGACCAAGGTCGACCCTTTGGATTGTTATTCTTGTTTATCGTATGATTGCGTATTGTGGTGATCTTTTAGATCTGTATCCTGGTAGATAGGATGATGCCATGCTTAGTGATCTGTTAGATCTGCATGTTATCTGTTTTGGCTATATGTTTTCCAGTAGCATGTGTTGATGTAGTGAGGTTGGGTTGAGACTGTGTTGCTTTGTGCTGCCAGTCAACAAATCCAGTAATGTTTATATTGGTACATTATATGTATTCTTATCTGTTATGAAACTGTCGACATGGTTTGTGTGTGTGTGTGTTTGGGTTGAGGCGGACCTGCTTTGTGCTGAAGGCCAATAGACCCAGGGCGCCCCGGATAGACTGAAGGCCTGCAAGGCGGAGCAGTCAGGCCGAAGGCTCGGAGAATGATCTAGACAGGCTGAAGGTCCGGTGAGGCGGTCCAGAGACGCTGAAGGCTCTGTATGCACGCTGTTAATTGTATATTTTATTTGGTTGGGTGTTGGTACCTAGGGGTAAACTCACTAAGCTTTGTACCTACAATTTTGCTTTATGGTTTCAGGTATTTCAAAGATTCGTGGCAAGGCGAAGGCGTGACCGTACACATCCTGATTTTATGTCATTGATCTAGGGAGGCACTGATTTTCAAATAATGTTTTGAGAACACCAGTTTGTAAATATTTTATTAGTAAAATGATCGTTTTGAAAAGTTTAAATTTGTTGAAATTTTTGGGATGTTACAAGTTGGTATCAGAGCCTTGGTTTGAGTGAATTGGAAGAACACCTGTGTGAATCCAGTCTCAAACTAAGGAAAAACGGTTTTAAAATTTGTTTTCAAAGTAAAGAGTTTAAAAATAACTTTCAAAGTTGCTTTCAAAATAACCAAAAGAGGATGCGATGTGTGCGATCAGCCGGAGTCAATAAGTAGAACCCAAATTACCACACTTTTATTTGATCTTGTAATATGTTAGAACAACATGCTAGTGATAGGCTAGGGATCTTCAGGAATTGCATGATAGAATTTCCGGATTTTATAGTGCCTTATCTTTTATAGAATCTCTGATTGGTTGTGGTATGGCTCTTTCACGTGTGATTTGGCTATTGAGTGAATACCGTAAGTCACATGCTACATGGTTTAAATGATCTTAGGATAAGGGGTTTGTTCCTCCTGCGCTGCTCTTATCTGAGTCCAATCGTTGTCGGATTGAATCTGTTAGCCGAAAATCGTTTATACTATGGGGTATGTGATTGTATTCATGCAATATTCATCTGACACTAATAGAGAGTCGTGTGAGGGTCATCCGGTCAGTTGCGTTATTGGATGAGGAGGCGGTGGTTTCCTTAGAAGGGGCTTAATTCGTAGCGGGTCAGCGCGAGGAGTGATTAGCCACTCTGGGGAGAGTGAGAGAGTAGGGAGAAGGTGCACCTGTGGTTCCGGTAGTTGAGGATCGAGGATTTCGTATGAGGATTTGTCTGATTTTATTGCATTTTAGTGCCTGTCGGCTCCTCTGCACGAATGCTATTTGCTTTGTGCTTTGTGGAACTCATGAGTGATGTGAGTTAACTATTAAGTGAATATGTCAAGTCACATGTGAGAAAGGCTGGATAATCTCAGAGTGACGAGTTTGACCCTGCTGCGCAGCTCTTGTCAGAGTCCAACCGTTGTAGGGATGGGTTTGTTACTCGAAATATTATCTGAGCTTTGTTGCATGTGATTGTATTCATGGAATAGATAATTGACATTGTGAGGAGTTGTTCAGCAGCTGATGGTAGAGAAGTGTGGAACCCTAGGGTATCCTGGGGAGTATTCTAGTGTACTTGTTTCGTTTTCAGGAGTATTTTGTGATTAGGTCTTAGAGGACCCAAGATGATTCTTGAGGAAAGTATGGATAGGTATGGAAGGTAGTATTGGGCCCGTACTACTGGAAGCACATGATCCATGCTCGATTCAAGGAAGATTTCGAGGATTCTAAGGACTGTTCAGAGAATATAGCATGGTTGGATACCATGGTTCGAGGCAGTGGTTCCATATTTGTCGGTCTTTTGGCTTGGGCTGCCCAGGCGAGGATGGGTTTTATGTTTGTTTAGGACCCTATGGTGATATTGATGTGGGTTGAGTGGTTCAGACCCAGATGAGTATGTTGGTTGGAAGTCTTGAGGGTTTTGGTTAAAGGTTGTGTCTCGGAATCCGAGATACGGGGAGGAAGTAATTGATATGATCGCCTTGGAAATTGCATCTGGGATTTATGTGGTAGATTGTCAGATTAGATTGTCGTTAGCTATGGCATGGATCTTGCCCTTCAGATTTCCGAGTTCGAAGGAGTGGGCAGGCTTGTGACCTCCCGAGTTAGGTTGGATTCTCAGCTTGAGTTCTGTTGGTCGCGGTGGTTGGCGACTGTATGTTGGCACTCGTGTGTGTAGGTGGTTAATGTAGTATGGGTACTTTGTGATGCGAGTAAGGGCGGTGTTTTTGGGATATGGGAGAGCCAGGTGTCTGATTGTCATTGGAGTTGCAGGCAAGTAGTTATGTTTGGATCGTAAGTTGGTAGTTGCTTATGCTTTTGTGTGAAACCCTTAATGTTAGGTGGTTACATTTGGGGATTTCAGAGGTTTTCAGCTAAAATTCAGGGTTCTCTTGAGATTCGTTTGATCCGTATCTGGAGGATCATTCTACATGTATTAATAATTCCAGGGTCAGGTATGCTCGTACCCGGTTGAGCCGGTTTGGGTTATAATTTGGTTTCAAAATCAGTGGGTGGTAGTTTGAGCCCTAAGTGGGGGAGAACTAGGATTCTCGGGTTGAGTATCAGTCGTTGAAAGATTTGTCAGTTCTTGTTTGGATTCCTATTTTCATATTAGTTTCGGGCAGATGTTGATCGGTAAACCATTTCCAGAAGCGGGTATGTTCAGTTCCGTGTGGGTTTTGATTCTCTGGATTAAGCGTCATGTGTCCTCGACCATTGGTCGTTGAGTTCTTCATTCAGCGGGAATTCTCCGAAGGATTCAAGTGGTGATAGTTTAGAGCAGGGAATGCGTCACCTACCCTCATGTGCAGTGTGTTACGTTCCCTTGGTCCCTGGGTACGTTCACCCTCAATAGTGAAATGGAATTCTGATTTGTAGCAGACTCAGGCTTTGCTACCTTGTAGGGTCATCTTGGAGATCTTCTCGAGCTAGTGGTGTAGTGATGGAATCCGTTCAGTCTCAAAAGTATGGGGCCTTGTTTGACCGATTATGATGATATTTTCTATTTTGATTAGGTGGGGGGGGGGGGCTTTTTGATTATCTCTAGTGTTTCTTTTCTCTTCGGATGAGTTTATGGGTTTCTTAAGTATGTGTATGCGGGTGCTCCTTGTGAGCTGGGAAAGAGGGCATTGGGGCTCTTGGTTCGAATTATGTGCATGGTTCTCTTAGGTTTCAGCTTCTGATTTGGATCAAGAGTGCAACCTTTATCCTACCCGCGAATTGTGTGCGACTTTATTTTCGTAAGGTTTTGCTTGGTAGCTGTTTTGTGGTGCTTAGTTGGCATTGTAAGGGAGTTGTTTAGGTCCCTTCAAGATAATGGAATGAGGTGGATATTTTCAGGCCCGGAGTGTTGGGCCAATGATGCGATGACGGCAATGTCGGTTGGTTATCGGGAGCATTCCAGTCATAGGCTGTGGGCCTAGTGATCGTGATGGTTCATTGCTTCTTCTTGTAGTGCTTTTAGTGTGGACGAGTTGATGGGGGTCGGGCGAGTCATAAATCAGTTGGTTGGATAAGGGAAGAAGTAAGGATTGAGGGAATTATCAGTCAGGTATCAGAAAGTCTCAGCAAGTTGTATGCAATATAATTCCAGTTGTTCGCAAGCTATTGTCAGATTTGCAATTCCCAAGTTGGAAATTTCTTATGCAGTCATAAGTAATAAAGTTCTTGGTGATTGTATCGAGTGAACGCCCAGGTGGGGGTGCACAGGGTTGGATGTATCACAAAAATTCATGGTTTGATCGTCATTGCACGACGAAGCAGTGGTTGGTATTGGCATAGCAAAGAGTCAAGGGTTGTTAAGATTTTGGGTTCATCATATGGTTTAGTTTTGGTTGAAGTTCGCGGTCGGTATGTTTTAAGGATCATTTCTGCATATCTCTGGTATTGTCCCAGTTATTGTTGGAAAAGGTATCTAAGCCCATAACTATAATTGGTATGTACTTGACCCGATAGTAGTATGGTCCATTTGGGTTGCATTCATCAATGCAATATGTTAGGAAGGATATTTGAGTAAGAGGTTAATTATGATTTATTAATATATTATAAGTATAATATATTAATTGAGGAATCATATCATTTAATTAGTATTGATCAAGAATTAATTTAAGGATTAATTTAGTGATCAAAAGAGACTAATTAAATTGATATATATGAGTTGGGCTAATGATCCATGGTTTGATTTGTGATGGGCTTATGGGTTAATCCATGAAGTATTTATCCAAATCAAATGGGTGGATCATAAGCTTATGGGTATGGATTAGGGTTATACATGACCCTTGATATTCCACACACATACACACACACACACACACATATATATATATATATATATATATATATATATATATATATATATATATATATATATATATATGTATGTATTCGTAAGCTAAAATCGGTTACACCTTGCATTCCAAGAAGTAGAATCCGATTTCTAGTCTCCTAAATCTCTCTCCATATTCATCCTAGTTGTTCCTGGTGTTTTGTGATTCCATTTGAGGCATCACACTTGGGGTGCTAAGATTTCTTGAGGCCAAGTTATTCAAGCTACTACACAAGGTAATATTCCAACTAGTTTTTATGATTCAAATATCACCTTGCATGCTAGTTTAGGCTTCATGTTTTGGAAAATGTTTATTGCATGTATAAATAGAGAAAACTTAGATCCAAAGCATTAGGGTTGTATGTGCACTATAGGAATGTTAGAGTACATAAAACCCAACAGTGGTATTAGAGCCATGAGTGTTTTCTATTGTATTGATGCAATTGTGTAATTTTCAAAGCTGAAAAACTGCATTTCGGGATTCTACCAGGGCCAACTCGCCGAGTCCATCATTGAACTCGTCGAGTTGGATGATGTTTGCCTTGAACTCGACGAGTCCATTATGGTACTCGACGAGTTGGTGCATCTGATGGGAGAATCTTTGAGTTTTTGGCCTGTTTTGGATTAGGAACATTACCACAATCTGTTTTTGTTCATAAAATTCGATTTGAATGATATGGTAATGTTAATCCCCATCCAATAACATGATCTTTATCAAATTCTAAGATAACTACTTGTTTTGTGATATACTATTTATTAAAATTTGAAGGTATCATGTACTATGAATCAAATTAGGTCAAGTTGGTAAATGATCATCATATCATAATTGGATTAGTTAATTTGATCTATGTGTGTTCTTGAAAAAGTTCCATAACTTCTCCTCAAGTTATGGAAAATGAAAAGTCTTTATTTATGAAACCATTAACTAATGTAAGTTATTGAATTCAAAGAGTGTTGAAAGGTTTCATAACTTGTACACAAGTTTGGAATTGGAAAGGTCTCATTCATGGAACATAAAAGTCTATAAGTTATGAATTTCAAAAGTTTTGACAAGTTACAAAACTTGCCCTCAAGTTTTGGTATTTGAAAAGTCACAAATTATGAAACTTTGAATTCAAAACTTAAGTAATTTGAAAAGTTTTTCAAAAATGTAACTCATGGGTTCATAACTTAAAATTAATTAAATAGTTTTAATTTGATGTTTTTGAATAAGTTCAAGTAACTCTTATGGACTTTATTAATAGTTAATTAAATGTTTAATTAAAAGAGTAGTATTAAATCCATAATCATATGGTTTAAGTTTAATTAAATTAAGAATATAATTTATTAATAGATTAAACCATCAAGTATTTTAAAAAATTTAAAATACACCCTTATACTATTGTAATATTAAAAGTTTGATACTTATATATATATGTATTAGACAAGTCAGTCTTACCGTTAGTAGGACTCATTCACGAAGCCGGTCTATAAGGGGGATTTAAGATTACTGCCTATAAAATGGTGGTTTAATGGGTGTCCACTCTCACCCACCGCTTCCTTGACTGGTGGAGGGTCGTTAGCCGAACGGGTAGGACAGGACACAAACTTCCAATAAAAGTATAATGAAAATACTAAGTAACTAAACACTTATAAATTCCCAATCTTAGTTACTTAGGAAAAATGTGAATTGATGTTAACCCATGAAATTGCACTTTGCACCTTGTTAAGTCGTTAGTAGAGCGTATGTGGTTAACAGGCACACTAACTTGGGACTGACAATGTGTGGCAAAGGGTAGCTTGATGTTAATCATGGATCAATGAAGCGTGTATGGTTATCCGACACATTGATTAGGTGATTTGTAACCTTAAGTGTACCAAGCTAATTTGCATGGTTATTCACACCTTGTTTGTGATCCTCGGTATCCCAGTCTCAAACTTGAGAGGGCATAATCGAGATTTAAACATGCCATAGAAAAGTTCAATGAATCTCAAAGAATCTAGGAGTTTCAATTCATTTAAAACTTAAAATTCATTTTCTTTTTTCATGGTGGAAATTGGTAAATCGTCATTTACCTACCTTCAAATATTTTACAATTGGATTACGGCATCCCTCTTCCGAATTGTAGAATATTGTGTTGGGTCCTAGCCTTAATATTTCATTTTGGGTGTTATATTAAGGACTTAAATGAACTAAACTTGAATTTCTCCCATGTAGATGTCTAGTTCAGACAACTATGGTCTTCCCGAATCTTTTAGAAAAAGCTTTCCTAATGAAGATGATATTCCACAAGACAATCAAGGTGAAAGATTAATCCCTTCTTTGTGCTGTAGTGGAACTTCACTTCCTCCACCTCCTCCAATTATTCTCCTAACCCACAAGTTCAAAGACTTGAAAAGTTCAAGGTCACTCAAGCCCTATTGGCTAGCAAACATCAAGATGGAAGGCCTGTGTGTGCACATGTCTTGGAGATGAAGTCACACATTGACATGCTGGGAATGTTAGGAGTCGTTGTGTCAAGGAAGTTGGCTGTTGACTAGGTTCTTCAGTCACTTCCCGAGTCGTATAGTCAGTTTGTTAAAAACTACTATATGACAGACCGCGAGATGTCCCTTATCGATCTTACCTATTTGCTAATTGCTGCTGAATCAACAATGATTTGGCGCAGTGGTAATGCAAATTTGATTGGAAGATCTAGTTCCCAAACTTCCATGGACATTGATAATGGAAACATTGGAAGACCAGAAAAGATTTTTCTTTCCAAGGGAAAGGGAAAGGCTAAGTCTGTGATTGTCTCGTGTACCATTCCAATAGAATCTGTTTGTTTCTATTGCCAAGAAAAGGGACATTGGAACGAAGCTGCTCTGTCTACCTGTATGACCACAAGAATGGTAAAGTCAAAAAGTTTGACTATGCTTCAGGTAAGACCACTATCTAACTCTATTAAGTTCCTATTTGGAGATTCTTAATACATGATGTGATAAGATTGCATTTTGATGTTTTGTAGGATCAAAGAAGAGAAAGGAAGCTTGAAAGAAGAGTAAGCTGATTCTGATCGCGAAGAGATGGATTTCGATCGCATAGTTCGATGTTCAGAATTTTGAGCTGTTGCTTAGGAGTTATGATAGATTACTTAGAAATATGTAGCGACATAGTTTTCATTTGTAATTGCATTATAAGGAAAAAAATTTCCGCAAATTTTATAAATAAAGAAAATTTTTGTTTTATCTTATTTATAGTTCCTTGCAATGACATTCGTGAAAAATGATGTTTGTATGTTTCTATTTTTAGCAATATGGATTTGATTCTTTCGTTTATGGTAGTGTCTAAATTTATCAAATAAGGAAAGATTCTCATCACCCAAGTTTTAATTGGATAGAAACTTGGAATCATGCAACTTGTATTGCATGATGAATGAGAACCTTCGACTTTGAGAAATTAAGACTAATTCCTTGTTCACATGAATATGTGAGCCAAGTGAAGGACTAGGGGATCTAGTACACCGTTTTGTGCACTGGTCAGGTCTGCCACAAAGAATAATAAGACTATTCGTTATGATTTACTAAAAGTTTGGTAAATATGGTTATGCTTACAAGATTAAGTGTGATTCTGAATCATTGAAAAAGTTTCTCCAATTTGAAAGGAAAGGAGAGTACTTTAGTATCGTGTTTTATGATCATCCTTATGATTATGGAACCATGTCACAAATTGGTCCTATAAGGACATCTTAGTGCATTTGTATGACTAAGAAGTGGAATCGTGAATTGTTGAAATGGTTAAATCGAAAGATGAGTCATACTTCGTTCCAAAATCGAATCTTAGAGTCATACTCCAAGATTGTGCCTTTAGTGACATAATCTTAAGAGAAGGTTTATAACACTCATCAAATGTAGAATAAAATGTTTCTTCCTCTTGTACATTTGAAATTGGTAGGTTGCGATGTATTGGATAAGACAAAGACCAACTAAGACCAATTGTGTGAAGTGTTTATCTTGATAAGAAACCGCACTAACTCTTGAATATTTGTTTGTCAAGTAAGGTTTTTTGATAAGGGAATCTTATATGTCAAGAGGTCAGTGGGAGTCTTAAAGATCTTGAAAAGTTTCAGGAACTAATCAAGAATAAACCTATTGTGTATCACTAGCTCACGACTTGAGGTTTGTAACCTATCGTATTGACATATTCTTGTTTGTGTGCCCATTCCAGTTAAGGTTGACTATGCATGCGAGTTCTATGAGTTCTCAACTGTTTGCATAAGGCAAAGCACCTTGATCAGTGAAAGTTCATTGATCAGTAAGAGTGATCTATTAAACAACTTGGAAGCAATGGTAGGCCCTTGTGCTGCCAGGAGGCAAGAAATTTAGATTGAACAAGTTCAGTCCATATGAGTTTGGATTTGTCACTAACCTTCTCTTGTGATTATGGTTATGACAAATTCACATGAACATGAACACATACACCATTTATCTAAGTGGCAAAGGTTTCTCTTAAATTCATGATTGTGAGGAAACGCTTTCACTAAGTAGATTTTAAGGAGATAGCAATTATGATATTTGCAATCTCAAATTCGATTATGATTACGACATCCCTCTTCATAGTTCGAATTGTGAGAAATGGCAAATAGTTTGAACATTTCGGAACTTATTGTTGTAAGTTCTGAATAGTTTAGACACACATGTGAGCTATCTAAGGAAAATGTTTGTGAGTTTGAGAAGCCTAGATAAAGTCTTATCGAAGCATCTTGTATCAGAAATCTGAACTTTGGTAAGAAAGTCAACAAGTATTGATTTCTAGAAGTACAACTTATTTTTGAGTACGTGTCAAAGCTAGTGGGAGCATAAGTGTCATGATATTAAAGAAATAATTGTTATGCTATTGGGAGCATAATCATTATGGTAAGTGTTGCAAGTTAGCAATGTTAAATATAGAAAACAAAAGTTTCAACTCGGAAAGTTGCAGGGTTTGAAAAGTTGTTTTGCTATAATTAAGGGAGAGAAACACATACGTCATTTCAAATCTAAAAGCTTAGATTGTGATATTTTAATCAAATTTAGTCAAGGATATATATATGAATGTTATGTTGGAATGGTTCAACATAAGGAAATTCTATATATGAAATTATTATAGCAAGAGACTGGTAAAGTATCATGTCTTTATGTAAGACATTATGAATCGTATCCCATATACTTTGGACATAGGATCGATTGCATATGCTATAATCTTCTCCAATTCAATTTTTCCAAATGCCTAGGGCATTAAGAGGGAAAAAAGGATTAAAATCGGATATGAGTAAGGTATTTAAACAATTGTCAAGGACAATCTAAGGTTCGCCAAAGATTGGTTGCTTGTGGGCACTTGGAAGTATTGTAATGGATGGACCATATTTACATTATTATGAATAGACAAGATTCTATTAATAAGGAGCTGTCATATGACAAATATGGAAATGTTTCCATAATGGGAGTTGGATATTAAGAATCTATGTGTAGGTTAGAAACTTTTATGCAAGAAGGATGTTCAAAGGAATGTACTTTGAATTTGAAACTTCGCTTCCATGGAATTGTTGTTATCAATCTCCAGTGGAATACTTTGTAATTTGATTGTCCAAGTCTCTGTGGCTTTGGTGCATTGACATTACAAAAGGATCATTGGATAAGGGTTAGAGCCTAACACATTCTAGCAATGGCAAGAATTTGACATTCTTACACTTGCGATAAAGATTTGGAGTTATGAAATGAGTTTCATTGAAGTTCTATTCAATTGATCTTTTTCACAAAGAAAGGACCATAGGTAAACATAGTGTGCATGCTTGGAGCATGGGATAACTATTGTTTTAATTCAAGTATAAAGTTGATAAATCGAAACATTATACAATGAATAATGTGTAATCAATATGGAGATTAAATAAAAGGTGTTTTATTTATATTCGAAAGTTTTGAGACCATATTGGATTCGATTATTCTTGTGTTTCACTTTGCATGTTTTGACTTCTAGAATAATAAGATTATTCAAACTATCCACAGTCGATCATACTTTGGAAGTAGGTTATGAAAGAAGATTGTCATGAATGGGTTTTTGTATGATTGTCTAAGGTGTTATACATTGCAAAAGATTGCTACAAACATTCATGAGTGCTCTTGAAATAACATTTGACTATTGGACTAAACCCACGCTCACATATCACTTTAGGGAATTTATCACGAGTGATTGTGAGACGATAATATCGTATAATCTTTAAACCAAGATATATGAGTTGGCGATTATTTGTGGATTGTACATTAATAGTGCGAAAACGCATAAGTAACTCGATGTTATAAAACATGCTATTATGTATGATTCATTGAATAGTTAGAACAAGCATATAAGTTGAAGTTTATCTGTTCCTTTTATCCTAAGAGGATTAAAAGCAATATCTTGGGCCCCTCAATGATTTTGTTTTGACTTATGTGTTGGGCCCGGTCAGAACTCTATTGATGTGTTCAATTAAGTTCTATGTCAAACAAATCAGAAATCGGGAAACAAAATGTTGGATAATGAGTATGACTTTAATTCCATGTCTTTGTCCACACGATATCTTGTAGAATAGAGGATTATATGATCACTTATCTAATGGACGCGTCAGAGTTCGACAGCGGCTTTTTGAGAGCTACGATTGCTAATCGGATTTTAAGTTACATTGGCAATTACAGTTATTAGACTTATCCAAGCGGGAGACTGTTGGAAAAGGTGTCTAAGCCCATAACTATAATTGGTATGTACTTGACCCGATACTAGCATGGTCCATTTGGGTTGTATTCATCAAAGCAATATGTTAGGAAGGATATTTGAGTAAAAGGTTAATTATGATTTATTAATATATTATAAGTATAATATATTAATTGAGGAATCATATTATTTAATTAGATTGATCAAGAATTAATTTAAGGATTAATTTAGTGATTAAAAGAGACTAATTAAATTGATACATATGAGTTGGGCTAATAATCCATGGTTTGATTTTTGATGGGCTTATGGGTTAATCCATGAAGTATTTATCCAAATCAAATGGGTGGATCATAAGCTTATTGGTATGGATCAGGGTTACACATGACCCTTGATATTCTACACAAATATATATGTATTTTTAAGCTAAAATCGGTTACACCTTGTATTCCAAGAAGTAGAATCCGATTTCTAGTCTCCTAAATCTCTCTATATATTCATCCTAGTTGTTCTTGGTGTTTTGTGATTCCATTTGAGGCATCACACTTGGGGTACTAAGCTTTCTTGAGGCCAAGTTATTCAAGCTACTACACAAGGTAATATTTCAACTAGTTTTTATGATTCAAATATCGCCTTGTATGCTAGTTTAGGCTTCATGTTTTGTAAAATGTTTATTGCAGGTATAATTAGAGAAAACTTAGATCCAAAGCATTAGGGTTGTATGTGCACCATAGGAATGTTAGAGTACATAAAACCCAACAGTTAGGGACGGGGGGGGGGGGGGGGGGTAGATTCAAGTGGATGCTCATCAGTTTTAGGGAAGGCTCTACGAGAAGATTTTATGAGTGGCTATTTTCGAGTAGGCTTTTGGTGGAAACCAGCGTTGGGAATCGCGAATGTATCCGTACAAGGTATGTAACCAGAGAGATGTGGGTTAAGAAATTGGTATGTCAAGGCATCAATTGGAGGGTTCAGGATTTAGCTTATGTGTCTGTGTTCTGGGATGGTTCTACCTGTGTGAAGGTCGGGCAAGTGATGAGGTTTCAGCATGGCGATCCGACGATTAAGGAAATTTATACCTTGTATCTTTTTTGTTCATGGAATTGCTACCATCAGGAGTTGAATAGATAGTGTGATGGATAAGTATCATGGATTTAGCACTGGTTCAGTTTGGGCGGTTTGTCAGGGAGTCAGACCAGTTCAAGACTTCAGGTTTCAGATAAAGTAGTTTAGGTTTCTACATGGGATTGTGGATTCGTCTTCTTCGAGTGGAAAATTCTGATGGGTTCAGTTGTCTTGGGAAGGCAATTGCTTATTCAAGGTTGTGGTTGTGTCGCTCAGGCTATCGGGCACGCCGGAAATGATAAAGAATGATTTCGAGGACGAAATTAAATTTAAGTGAGGTAGAGTTGTAACACCCGATTCCAAGTATGGTATTATTTTCGAGTATATATGATAATCTTCTTTGGAAACCACGCCGTGGTGAAGCCTCACCACGATGTGGCGATGAGCTTTGGGCTGCGAGATTTAATGAACCACCACAATCTGGTGATTGCGCCATGACGTGGTAGTGGTTGTTGAGGAAAACCCTAGAGTTTAAGGGCTTAGCCCTATTTAAAGATCCTTAGCCCCCTTCTAGCCTCCTCCCATCAGCCTCCATCTCTCAAAAATCGTTCCTTGCAAACCCTAGAGCCATTTTGTGATTTTTTTGCCTTAAAAGTGTGAGTTTTGGTGCTTGTGAAGGGAGAAGGTGGTGGAAGACCTCATTGGGAGTCCAAGGCAAAGAAGATCTAGGAGTTCACCTTCCTCTAGCATCTCAAGGAGGTATAAAGTCTTCATCTTGATGAGTTTATGAGTAGACCTATGGATATTTCCCTTTCTTTCTCTAGATCTTGTTGCCTTGGGTTTTTAGCCTTCATAAAGCTTGCAACTTTATGAGTCTCCAGGCCATTTGGAGCATTTGGCTCTTTGGATCTAGTCTAGAATTGAGTTTGAGGGTCATGCATGAAATCTTGGCTTTTTTTCCCTATTATGACCTAATAAGAGTTAAGATGCATTGGACATGCATGTCTGAAAAGCATCGACTTTTATGGTGTTAGAGACTCTCTTGTTGCTTTGGTCAAGTAACCCCTATGGTTTGTACGATTATTTTTGAATCCATGTAGTGCTTTAGACTTTAAAAGTTGAGATCTATGCATTTAGAGGGTTTTATTGGATAAAGTTGGAAACTTTATCCATATAGACCCTATTTTGGACCAGATCTGAATTGGAGACCATTTTGGAATCAGATGAGGTGGCTGAATGCAGTAAGCTGCTGAAAACCCCATAACCACAACATGACAAGGACACCACGATGTGGTGGCGGGGAGGTTCGCGATTGTTTTGTCGTATCCAAAACCATGACGCGGTACAAGGATACCACGACGTGGAAATAAAGTTGAGTTGACTTTTCTTGACCTTTTGCCCTTTTGGCTAAGTTTGACCTTAATGGTACTTTGGGTATTTTGGGAATTTTATGGAAATTGGTCTCTTGGTGGTTGTAGGCTTTGAGTTGAGAGTTGAGATTCGGAGTTAGACCTTGTCAGATTTGTGCAGCTTGTGAGGTGAGTTTCCTCATTGTACTTATGGGTCGAAGGCACCAAGGCCGACCCTTTGGATGGTTATCCTGGTTTATCGTATGATTGAGTAATGTGGTGATCTGTTAGATCTGTATCCTGGTAGATAGGATGATGCTATGCTTAATGATTTGTTAGATTTGATTGTTATCTGTGCTGGATATATGTTTTCCAGTAGAATGTGTTGATGTAGTGAGGTTGGGTTGAGACTGTGTTGCTTTGTGCTGCCAGTCAACAAACCCGATAATGTTTATATTGGTACATTATATGTATGCTTATCTATTATGAAAATGTCGACATGGTTTGTATGTGTATGTGGTTGGGTTGAGGCGGACTTGCTTTGTGCTGAAGGCCAACAGACCCAGGGCGGCCCGGATAGACTGAAGGCCTGCGAGGCGGACCAGTCAGGCCGAAGGCCCGAAGAGCGTTCCAAACAGGCTGAAGGCCCGGTGAGGCGGTCCAGACATGCTGAAGCTTCTGTGAGCGGCCCAGACATGCTGAAGGCAAGCGAATGTGTGACCGTACACATCCTGATTTTATGTAATTGATCTTGGGAGGCACTGATTTTGAAATAATGTTTTGAGAACACAATTCTGTAAACATTTTATTAGTAAAAGGATCGTTTTGAAAAGTTTAAATTTGTTGAAATTTTTGGGTGTTACATGTTTTGTATCATATATACATTGTAATTGTCCAATGTTCTTGTAACTCAAATTCTAACTTGATTTACTTCCAACATTTTTATAAATTTCACTTTTATCTTTCTCTTACATAATTTTCATGTTCAACTATAATATATATAGCTTAGTAGGTGTTCGGCAAAAAGATGTGATGTAAGAGTAAGATAATAATGAAATTTCAAAAATCTTGAAAGTAAATCAAGTTATGGTACTTAAGTTTATATACCTTAAGGGCATATTCACATTTCCTATATATATATATATATATATATATATATATATATATATATATATATATATATATATATATATATATATATATATATATATATATATATATATAGGAAAAGTGAATATGCCCTTAAGGTATTTAAACTTAAGTACCCTAACTTGATTTACTTTCAAGATTTTTGAAATTTCATTATTATCTTACTCTTACATCACATCTTTTTGCCGAACACCTACTAAGCTATATATATTATAGTTGAACATGAAAATTATGTAAGAGAAAGATAAAAGTGAAATTTATAAAAATGTTGGAAGTAAATCAAGTTAGAAGTTGAGTTACAAGAACATTGGACAATTACAATGTATATATGATACAAAACATGTAACAACGCAAAAATTTCAACAAATTTAAACTTTTCAAAACGATCCTTTAACTAATAAAATGTTTACAGAATTGTGTTCTCAAAACATTATTTCAAAATCAATGCCTCCCAAGATCAATTACATAAAATCAGGATGTGTACGGTCACACATTCGTTTGCCTTCAGCATGTCTAGGCCGCTCACAGAAGCTTCAGCATGTCTGGACCGCCTCACCGGGCCTTCAGCATATATATATATATATATATATATATATATATATATATATATATATATATATATATATATATATATATATATATATATATATATAATTTCAAATTTTCTGAATTGATCCTTAAGGTATATACAATTTTCAGATTTGGTCCAAAAACATTTTGGTTATCTAGAAAAAAAAAAAAAAAAAAAAAAACTTGTCAAAAATTAAAGTTAATGCAGAAAAACCATTCATTCAATTTTTGAAACCATAAGTACCAATGGTTTGACGTTTTTCATAGAACTCTTCAAAATGTAATATCTTGCAAACCACATTAACTAGTAATTTTGTCTAATATCCATATCTATTCCATTTTAACGTGGCAATGAGCTAATCGAGTATAATCACGAAATATGAGCTTATTATTTCGTTGATGTTTAAGGTATTGTTTGAAATGAATGGTTTATTTTATTGAAATAAATAGAAATTTGAGTTTAATGTGTTTTTATTTTGTTCGGTTTTTATTTTTTAGTTCAGTAGGTAAAAGCTCATTAATTATAACAAAAAAAATTATGATGTAGAAATTGGACTTTATGTATATCTAATATTAAATACTCGTATAAAGATTTATATTGTTTCTATCGTCAATCAAGCATGCTCAATACTTAGGACAAGTTATTTGATTACATGACTTATTCCATTGATTTGGTATACCATTTCATAGCACCAAAAGATCTGACGTCGTTGTCTTTGGTTTTGCATTCCCTGTATTATTGGTCTTATCCTTTTTTTTTCTCATATAAAGTGAATAGAATCCAAAATCTTATTTCATTTTCATTATCTCACGCCCCACAAAACAAACAAGACCATTATAGTCTAAATATTCATTTAATTTATATTTATATTCGTCACGTCAATGGGTTATGTTTTGATTCCATTGGCTAATTGAGGGATTAAATTTATAAAATACTAAATCGTACTCAACGGTCATTATCAACTCGTCCCAAGGCCTACGTAGGTGGTCAATTGTGAACACTAACAATATTTTTGATATGTCGTGGTTTGAACACTTGGGAAATTTTGCACTTCAACCACTACGCTCTGTTGCGCAAGGGACATGAGTTTTGGTTTATGATTCAACTACATTGGCTAACAATTTGTTTTGAATTATGTTTAAAAATAAAGTCACGATTTTCATAAACTCACATAATTTACATATTTACAGATTCATACCAACCACATTTTCACTCATTATGATTCTCTTTTCTTTATGTGTGATGCCGGACAACCTAAGACAAAGTGAACGAATGCGATCGATGCAACTATTGAGTAACGTCCCAAAAATTCATAGTAAATTTTCATTTTTGAAAACATAGACAATACAAACGAGTTGTTTCAAAACCAATCCATGTGAATACATCATTTAAACATCAGAGTAAATATCACTAATAGTCAATGCAAAAAACTCTAGGAGATGTTGTGCAGTCATGCCAGACCCTGCCCTTTGGAACCGGAAATACTTAAAACCATAAACGTAAAATCGTAAACACAAAGTTTAGCGAGTTTCCCAAAGTATCGCATACCATACATATAATCGGGTGTAGCCCGCATATTTGGCCCAACCCATAATAATGGGCCTAACACTTCCTAACCATGAGCCCAACCCATCATACAAATGGGCCTAGATCGACATATAATGGGTCTAGCTCAACATACAATGGGCTTAGCCCACTCATACAAATGCGCCAGCCCTACATGCATGCTAACAGGCCTAGCCTAACCCATCAATGCAAGAGTCACAAAGACAACTAGCATCCTACATAGCACATTTCAGTGGGCAGACATTGATGCCTCGATCCACAAGTATAGTCATTAGACTCACCTGACTCACAAAGTCGACTAGAACTCAGCTCAATACTGTGACGACCACAACTAACTACTCTCTCTGCCAAATGATGGGTGTTAAACACCTCCTAATAATCCACACAAGTTAAACCCTAAGTCTACCTTCTAAAAATAGAAATTTGACCACAAAGTCAACCCATGCCAAAAGTCAACCGTCAAAGTTAAAGTCAACATCCCATAATGACAACTATCAAGCCTCACGTTGTGACCAGCCCTTGGTCACGTCATGAGAACTCACTCGATCCGACTCCACCTCAACTCATCCTAACTCAGCCAACTCAGGCATGGAATAATCATTTGAGATGACCTCATGATGTGAACATCCTACTATCACGTCGTGAGCCCCTAAAAGCTCAGCTGAAAATGGGGTCTTTCATTCTCACGTCGTGACTACAGTCTGAAGTTAAATCCAAGGATTTAAGTTCTTAATCCATTAAGTCTTACACTTTAACTTTTCCAGAAGCTAAAAGGGACTCCAAAGGTCCATAAAAATGATTACTTGATGGACATGCATGCATCATTCGTTTCCTCCATCCATTCTAGATCAAACATGAATAGATTGCACCAAAACTCAAATGCATGAACCTAATCCTCAACCAACTCCTAGATCTGAACATTATCATACATGGAACCCTTACGAAGCATTTCCTTCCTTTCAAACTTGTTTAGACATGAAGAAAATGGACAACAACTTAGATCTAACCACCTTAAGCAATAAAGTTTGAGTCTTTTCCACTTACAAGGGTCCATAAACAAGATGAGATGATGATGATGATGTTTCCTTGCAATCTCCACCAACACCTTCTACTCTTCTTCTTCGAGCCAATAAATGCTCCAAAAAGGTCAACAATCAACCAAGGAATTAGGGCTAGCATTTTTATGAGGTAAAAGGGTGTTGGAGGCTGATAATGAAACCTAAAACTGGCTTAGAGGGGTTTAAATACGAAGGAAACCATAATAAATCATGGGATTGGGCTACAACAGTTCTCATGTCGTGAGACCTTATGTCTTACGTCGTAAAATTGGTCCCGAAACACATTTCTCATCATTACCCTTGTCACGCTGTGACCACCCAATGATCACGTCATGATACTTGATCTTCTCCAAAAATCGACCTTTTGACTCCTTGAAACCCTAAATCGATCCACCCTGGAATATAGGTGTTACAACTCTCCCCCACTTGTATCAGATTTTATCCTCAAAATCATTCCTTACAACTTACACTGCCCACTCGACAACCCTTCCAAAACTCACATACCCTGACGACGAACGAATCCTTGAGCGACTAACTCTAACCAATGAAGAGTAACCATCACTACGATGCCCGAAATCTGAAAACCCAATACTTTGTCTGACTTCCATACAAACAAAACCATTCGGAACACATCCATTATGACTCCACTTTGCATCCTGAACTGAACTAATTCCTTCCGACCCTGAATTACCTTGCTAATACCAGAGAAAAATAACCCTTTAGCATTCACCAATGTCGATACCCCTTCACACAAAATCAAGGGCGACTCCCAACACGAGTCTCAATCTTTGGTACCATACCAACATAAAGTTATATTCTACTAACCATCATTCACATTTTTGATCTATCCAAGATCTCTTAATACTATGCTGACCCTCGAAATAACTAGGATGCAGAAAACTTGATTGCTTACTAAGACCGACAACTTCACGCACGTCGCACAACGAGACCATGACCAAAAGTTTAACTGATATAGGCTACTCTAGCGTACCCGCCACACAGATCCAATCCACTGATCACTAAGCTCTCCTACTCAAAACTTGCTCTAAAGGCTCGACCTTTCCAAACATCATCGGGTCCCACCTTCATGAGTTAACATAACTAATCGGGCCTCGTCCACGGGTCTTACCCAAGCTAGCATAACCAAACGGGCTTTACCCATGGGTCTCACCCATCTGGGAGCTATACAAGACTAAAACACCGACACATCTCCAATAATCCTCATTCCCAGCAAGGAGTGGTCAACCAACAACAACAGTCCGACTTGACCTTTGTGTGCACTGTGATCTTCCTATAGTCCAACGACCACTCCTGCAATGGTCAAACACATCCTAGTAAATGCTATGACTCTCATCATAGATTACAACACTTCCACAACAGTCGTGGGCCTAGCCCATGGTCTTGCCATCCATCTACCCTACTGTGACATCCCCAAAATAAAGGCCAGAAAAGACCAGTTTATTTATGCTTTGTTTTAAAATCAGAGTAATCGTTTAAAGAAAACAGTTGCGGAATTTGTTCCCAAAACAAAATATGATAAGAATTTATCAAAGCATTTCTTAAAGAAATGTATTTTCATTATATACCAAAAACTCGAGATGTCATGTTCCGATATAGATCAAAAGCATAAACAGAACAAAATAGACTTTACAACGGTTATTTATAACTACTGGCCTAAAATCCATAATCTCTCGTCATGTCAACCAACTTATGCTCTTGAGCCACTACCTGTAATACAAAGAAAACTGAGTGGGTCAGACTTGGGAGCCTGGTGAGCATATAGGGTTTTCAACCCACAATAATACAATTATTATATTCAATCATCAAACAATCAACCCAATTACCCATCCCCATATCTCCTTTATTTCTTAAGGATTTACCCTAACAATCAACTATTCTTCATCCATTCATTCCTAAGAATTGACCTAAGGAATTTATCCAAAGTCCATTGCTACCAAGGTTGACACGACAAGCACTACGTCTCATTGTCGCCAGGGTTTATACAATAGGCACTAAGTCGCATAGTTGTCAGGGTTTACTCACTAGGCACTAAGTCGCATAGTCACCAGGGTTTACTCAATAGGCACTAAGTCGCATAGTCGCCAGGGTTTACTCAATAGGAACTAATTCGCATAGTCCCCAGGGTTTACTCAATAGGCACTAAGTCGCATAGTCGTCAAGGTTTACTCAATAGGCACTAAGTCGCATAGTCGCCAGGATTTACTCAATAGGCACTAAGTCGCATAGTCGCCAGGGTTTACTCAATAGGCACTAAGTCGCATAGTCGCCAGGGTTTACTCAATAGGCACTAAGTCGCATAGTCGCCCGGGTTTACTCAATACCATCTTTCATCACACACCAACTATTTCATCTACCCCTGTTCTACCCAACATTTACATAGATATAAAATACATATACAGTTTAAATCATTTAAAACCTATATAAAACATTCATTCCACACACATCTCAAATAAACAAACAATATATAAACACATAGCACGTATTTCATAGCGAATACTTCATATTTATGTGTTAGAAGAAAGTAACTACACACACACTCATACCATATATCTAATACATTCATCAATACTTGTATTAAAATCTTGTATATGAAAGAGACTATGCACTCACTTGATATGGCGATTATCGGACAACAATACGACTCTCCAAGTAGTAACTCTTCGGTGAAACCGGGATATCTTCACACACCGGGCTTCTCGTGGGCAGAGCTTCGGCTCGAAAACTCTTTTCTTATCGGGATCTTCGGAGCGTCGGGACTCACTTCGGGTCTTGGGATGATATCGGGGCTTCGGGAGGGCTTCCAGAAGGCTTAGAGAGGGTATAGAGAGTGAGAGAGTAACAAAATAGCAACCTAAACCGGCTGCCCTTCGATTCTATTTATAGGGCTGATTTTTCGATTTTCACGTCGTGAACCCTTATTTCACATCGTGGGCTTGGTCAGGCATAGGTCATTGCGTTCGTCATCAGTCTACTTGCTCTGTCAGGCTCAAGAAGGCTCCAGAAGTCAGTTTACGTCGTGAATACTGTTTTCACGTCGTGGTCTCTGACACAACTTTTGGGTTCGCGCCCCGAACTTCAGAAATTCATATCTTTCGCATACGAGCTCCGTTTTCGACGTTCTTTATATCGACGCGTATGTGAGATTATGCTCTACAACTCTCGTTTAGACTCCGTCGGCTAATTTTGAATTTAATTTTTATTATATTATTTTTAGTAGGCCGGTACAGAAAAAGTCTGCTACTAAATCATAACTTCTTCATCCGACGTCCGTTTTCGTCTGTCTTTTTACCATTACACTACTATCGACGAGATCTTCGATTCTCCTTTAGATTGTTTCGGCTAAAAATCACTTCATCGTAAATTCATTATTTAAGTCACGCCGTGTCGGGCCGGTTCTATCGCGAAACTTCGACAGGTCATAACTTATTCGTTATAACTCGGATTTTGGCATTCTTTATATATCCGGAATCCTTGTCACCACCACTACAACTTAGTTAATATTATTCATTCTAAACAATCTTCTATCAAAAAGTCATTTTTTACGCTTATCATCTCTAAATTGACTAGCCCTGATCTACGGGCGTTACAATTATCTCACCCTTAGGATGATTACGTCCCGTAATCATCAACTGAATAGGACTTGCATAATAATTCCATACGTTATCTCTTCATCCTAGGTAATAATCGTAACTTCTATGTTTTCTCGAAAGAGTATCTAACTCTAGGGCTTCTTGACTGCAGACGATGCTCAATCTTGCATCTGCTTTTCGTACTATGTTGGACTTTCATTCATAACCTTCAAGTTACAACATAAGTCCTTATTGTGGACTCCTTCTTCTTCTTAGGATAAATACTTTCCTTTATCTATTGTAACAGACCGATGGGTCGTGCTCTAATGACCTCTCATCGTATGATGCAACGCTTAGACTCAGGTCTTTTAGAGTTAAATTCCAAAAGGGAATATACCTTCCTTCACATTCTAATGTGATATAATCACATTTTTAGCATGTAGCATTTCTAGCTACAAACTTCTTTTAACAACGGGCGCGATACAATTGATCGCATTAATTTCAACCTTCTGAATTACGTCAGATGTTACATCGAACTTGGTTCTCTGAACCACGTAACATACTCACCGTAGTCAGACTAAAATTTATATGACCACTAGGGTCGGAATAACAATCTTCTTACTAGTCATTACCGAAACAAGGGTAATAGCATAACTGGATAAAACATAATCAATCACTAGCTTCTTGGTAACCTTGTGACTTTCCCCGATCCAAGTGCGAGTCATGTGCTTCTGGTAGAATATGCATCTACTACCTTTTACACCTACTCATACTCGTCCCAAGTATTGTCTTGCAGTCCCCAAGTCCTAAAATCACAAAACAATTTAACACATACGAATGTGTCCAAATAATCATAAAAATTTCCCTAGACTCTACTAGGACTTCTTCATTGCTCAATCTTCAATCATCAATTCGACTTCAACTCGATTGGTGATGGAAATACCAGATGATGGGACAACTTCAAGAATTTACACCAATCGTTCCATCATCCTGCCAATCGAAGGTGTACTTCAGACGTACCGTACTCCTCTAAACGTACTGTTATTTTATAAGACATATTCTAAAGGCAAGATACCACTCTTACGATATCTTCCGATAGGTGTCATTCACTATCATAAGCCTTTTCATTTCCTCCATTTACTTAATCCTCTACGAGTCTTCGCCATGATGTTCTGCACACCAAAGCAGTCGTTCGATGTATCGAGACGAGAATATAGATAAAGGAAGGTTTAGACGCATATTCCTCCTCATTACTTCGAAAAATTACATGCCAGTTCTAATATCATAATTAAACGTTTAGAAACCTGAGCACATAAAATTTCCAGATACGGTCGGCAACAGACCATAGATCCGAACAAATAATAGCATATAACATTTAGCACATAAAAGCATTTTAGGCATCTTTCCTAAAATAAACTAGTGCTCGTGTCAATTTAGGTGTACTACCTAAAATATTTTAGACACGCTCCTCATGATCATTACTTGGCATTCTAAGTTTAAGTCTAGAAATTTCCTACAAATTCCTAGTTCGCTTAAACTAATGCTCTGATACCAACTGTGACATCTCCAAAATCACGGCCAGAAAAGACCGGTTTGTTTATGCTTTGTTTTAAAATCAGAGTAATCGTTTAAAGAAAACTGTTGCTGAATTTGTTCCCAAAACAAAATATGATAAGAATTTATCAAAGCATTTCTTAAAGAAATGTATTTTCATTATATAGCAAAAACTCGGGATGTCATGTTCCGATACAGATCAAAAGCATAAACAGAAAAAAAATAGACCTTACAACAGTTATTTATAACTACTGGCCTAAAATCCATAATCTCTCGTCATGTCAACCAACTTATGCTCTTGAGCCACTACCTGTAATACAAAGAAAACTGAGTGGGTCAGGCTTGGGAGACCGGCAACTTCACGCACGTCGAAATAACTAGGATGCAGAAAATTTGATTGCTTAGTAAGACCGACAACTTCACGCACGTCGCACAACGAGACCATGACCAAAAGTTTAACTGATATAGGCTACTCTAGCGTACCCGCCACACAGATCCAATCCACTGATCACTAAGCTCTCCTACTCAAAACTTGCTCTAAAGGCTCGACCTTTCCAAACATCATCAGGTCCCACCTTCATGAGTTAACATAACTAATCGGGCCTCGTCCACGGGTCTTACCCAAGCTAGCATAACCAAACGGGCTTTACCCATGGGTCTCACCCAATTGGGAGCTATACAAGACTAAAACACCGACACATCTCCAATAATCCTCATTCCCAGCAAGGAGTGGTCAACCAACAATAACAGTCCAAATTGACCTTTGTGTGCACTGTGATCCTCCTATAGTCCAACGACCACTCCTGCAATGGTCAAACACATCCTAGTAAATGCTATGACTCTCATCATAGATTACAACACTTCCACAACAGTCGTGGGCCTAGCCCATGGTCTTGCCATCCATCTACCCTACTGTGACATCCCCAAAATAACGGCCAGAAAAGACCAGTTTGTTTATGCTTTGTTTTAAAATCAGAGTAATCGTTTAAAGAAAACTGTTGCGGAATTTGTTCCCAAAACAAAATATGATAAGAATTTATCAAAGCATTTCTTAAAGAAATGTATTTTCATTATATAGAAAAATCTCAATATGTCATGTTTTGATACAGATCAAAAGCATAAAAAGAACAAAATAGACCTTACAACAGTTATTTATAACTACTTGCCTAAAATCCATAATCTCTCGTCATGTCAACCAACTTATGCTCTTGAGCCACTACCTTTAATACAAAGAAAACTGAGTGGGTCAGGCTTGGGAGCCTGGTGAGCATATAGGGATTTCAACCCACAATAATACAATTATTATATTCAATCATCAAACAATCAACCCAATTACCCATCCCCATATCTCCTTTATTTCTTAAGGATTTACCCTAACAATCAATTATTCTTCATCCATTCATTCCTAAGAATTGACCTAAGGAATTTATCCAAAGTCCATTGCTACCAAGGTTCACACGACAAGCACTACGTCTCATAGTCGCCAGGGTTTATACAATAGGCACTAAGTCGCATAGTCGCCAGGGTTTACTCAATAGGCACTAAGTCGCATAGTCACCAGGGTTTACTCAATAGGCACTAAGTCGCCAGGGTTTACTCAATACCATCTTTCATCACACACCAACTATTTCATCTACCCCTGTTCTACCCAACATTTACGTAGATATAAAATACATATACAGTTTAAATCATTTAAAACCTATATAAAACATTCATTCCACACCCATCTCAAATAAACAAACAATATATAAACACATAGCACGTATTTCTTAGCGAATACTTCATATTTATGTGTTAGAAGAAAGTAACTACACACACACTCACTCATATCATATATCTAATACATTCATCAATAATTGTATTAAAATCGTGTATATGAAAGAGACTATGCACTCACTTGATAAGGCGATTATCAGACAGCACTACGGCTCTCCAAGTAGTAACTCTTCGGTGAAACCGGGATATCTTCACACACCAGGCTTCTCGTGGGCAGAGCTTCGGCTCGAAAACTCTTTTCTTCTCGGGATCTTCGGAGCGTCGGGACTCACTTCAGGTCTCGGGATGATATCGGGGCTTCGGGAGGGCTTCCAGAAGGTGTTGAGAGGGTATAGAGTGTGAGAGAGTAAGAAAATAGCAACCTAAACCGGCTGCCCTTCGATTCTATTTATAGGGCTGATTTTTGATTTTCACGTCACGAACCCTTATTTCACGTCGTGCGTTTGGTCAGGCATAGGTCATTGCGTTCGTCATCAGTCCACTTGCTCTGTCACGCTCAAGAAGGCTCCAAAAGTCAGTTCACGTCGTGAATACTGTTTTCACGTGGTGGTCTCTGACACAACTTTTGGGTTCGCGCCCCGAACTTCAGAAATTCATATCTTTCGCATACAAGATCCGTTTTCGACGTTCTTTATATCGACGTGTAGGTGAGATTATTCTCTACAGCTCTCGTTTTAGACTCCGTCGGCTAATTTTGACTTTAATTATTATTATATTATTTTTAGTAGGCCGGGACAGGAAAAGTCCGCTACTAAATCATAACTTCTTCATCCGACGTCCGTTTTCGTCTGTCTTTTTACCGTTACACTACTATCGACGAGATCTTCGATTCTTGTTTAGATTGTTTCGGCTAAAAATCACTTCATCGTAAATTCACTATTTAAGTCGCGTTGTGTCGGGCCGGTTCTGTCGCGAAACTTCGACAGGTCATAACTTCTTCGTTATAACTTGGATTTCGGCATTCTTTATATATCCGGAATCCTTGTCACGACCACTACAACTTAGTTAATATTATTCATTCTAAATAATCTTCTATCAAAAAGTCATTTTTGACGCTTATCGTCTCTAAAATGACTAGCCCTGATCTACGAGCGTTACACCTACCAAAGCATAATCAATATAAGTTGAAACTTCATCTGACTAACGCTAATCAGGTGTGTGGATCGTGGTTTGAACCCCAAAGCCTCCATCAGACAAGAACATGCAGAGAGGTTATAACACAACCCTCAACCTGAACCTAACCACGAAACCATAAAGCGCCGCTCGATGCTTCACGTATTCAGGCAATATAACCTAAATCTTTATTCCTTATGCGAACCTTAATCCATACCGCAATTAAAGTTGGCTCTCCACTTGCATAGGGTATGAAACTCCTCCTAGTTTCATGCGTGGAACTATTACCAATAAAAAAATTGGTTCTCCTCCACCTGGATTCAACTGCACTATGTCAACCTCATTAACGACGGACTTTCGAACCATGCCACAACCTTACTACTCCACTTCTATCATCCTATGATTACAAAAAATAAGATTCCAATACCAAACAGCCTAGGGCATCCATTCCACGAACCTGACTAAAGACTTTTCTACCCAACTACAAAGACATTGCTGCATCCAAAGCTTTTTCCTGAGATACAATTCCAATCTTTGAGCCACCTCAGCTGATGACAAAGAAAAATAAACCCTTTATCGGAACGGACGGATCACCAATCCAACAACCTACCTGTCGAAAAATCGATGCACTCAGAACATCGTCAACAAATGCAATTTAAATCCTCTTGACAATCCTAATGGTTGATTAAACCCATACGAACAATGCATCACCCACACCCAGTAGTGATAGGTCACTACCACTCTTACCTTACTAATTGCGGCGATTGGATCAAAGAGCTAATCAACAGTCAGCTGACATCCAACCTGAGCGATACAAGCACCCCTGAACTCTGACTTCGTTATCCCAGAGGGGAAAACCAGCTACCATGAGATCTTTTCCTAAAGGCTTTTGATGCGAGGACTACACTTACATCCTTAAAAAACATGAACCTAACAGTAACTAACCCTACACTCGCATTTTGACCAATCCTTTAAACCTCTCAATCATGAAAGATCTTCAGCATCTCTAATTTCAATACTCAAATGAACCTACACTACAACTCCCTCTAACCCATTGTACAAAATCTAACACATCAATCCAACTGCTAATCCTCCGAGCAAGACACTTAGTTTGCTCCCACGTAGGCTCACACTAACAATGGCTGACCTCCTAAGACCAACTCATCCATATACACTCCAATCATGACTATCGGTATATAAAATGGCATATCACGATCCTTTGATAATAATAACAACCAGGAATCATAAAGAACTACGATCCTTCGGTGGGGACTTAACTAAACTGAACATAAAGTCATACATATATAGTCACATGATCGAAAGCACAGATATAATATGCCATGAAGAAAATGAAAATGAAACATATCCGCAACAACATTCGGTGGAACTCTTGTCTCCTCGGCATGCAACTGAAATGCTCAACTCCTCACCACTGGAGCCTTCGCCCTCCCCTTATGGCCATCGGTAATCCTTAATGAAGCTGGAGCAGGTGCTCTCACTGCTCCACTCAGCAGCATCAGACAATCGGCCTTCTTGTGGCCCACCTGATTGTAGTGAAAACACATCGGAATCGCGCCTCGAGGAAATCCATGCTAAAAAGACCTTTCGGACCGCAACTGAAACATACCCTTCTCACGACAACTCCCATCATGAGTCCTCGCACACTTGGAACAATGGCCCCGGCGCTGATGGCCTCCCAATCGCGAATCCCGAGTCTTGGGTCTCTTCGCCTGGCCCACTATGGTATGAACCTGTACCGACCCGTACTTCAACCAAAGCTGCAACTCAATCTCCCGTTCCTGGGCCCTATCAATCATGTCATCCAAGGGCTTGCAGCTGGACATACTCACAAATTCCCTAATATCATCTTGCAGCATATCATGGTACCTCGTCTTCATTTCCTCATCCACAGTGTACTGTGGAACCAATAAGGCCCTCTCCCTAAATTTAGCAGTGATCTCCACCACAGTCTCAGCCGTTTGGCGAAGGTCCTGAAACTCCTTCGCCAACTGCTGCACCTCGATAGATGGAGCAAACTCCACCCTAAACCGAGTCACAAAGTCATACCAAGTCATAGTCTCAATGGTCTCGCCTCCTAAAGCAAAATATACCTCCTCCCACTAGTCATCAGCTCTGCCTTTCAGAAGACAGGATGCGAATATGGCCTTCAACCCATCGGGGCAGAAGCTCATCCGGAGAGTGTTCACCATGTTCGCTAACTACCTCCTATTAGAAAGGGGGTCCTTCTCCCTGAAGAACTCGGGAGCCTCGCAAGCCCTAAGCTCGCAGAAAGTAAGAGTGAAAGCTCCTACAATAGCCATAATCTCGGTACGAAACATGCCCAGAAGCTCGTCCATAATCTACATGATCGCCTCCTTGACCATACCGATGATCACAGGAGTCTGATCCAAAATACCAAAGGTGATCTCCGATGAGATGAACTCCCGCATCTGCTTATCAATCGGCTTATAACCAACACCTGAGCCTGAACCAGATCCTCCTCTGCGAGTTCTCATCACCATTCTAAAAAGCAACCATATAATAATTAGAACGTACATAGAAATTTTTTCATCCTACAGGCTTCCTAGAATCTCCATGACTTTCCTTAATTCGAGTACGGATCCTGTGCTTTCAGTAGTACGGGCCCAATATTATCTTCCACACCTATACATACTCTCCTCAAGAATCATCTTGAATCGTCTAAGTCACGTTCTCAAACTGGCACTCCAAGTACCCGCTAAACATTGCATTCAAATCCACTAAAACACATCCTAGGCTCTCTTAGGTTCCTCACGTCACCCTGCCATCAGCTATTGAAGAACTCCCACTTATGTTTGTTAACTACTTAATGAATACAATTACATGTAATAAAGCTTCGATAATCCTTCGACTAAAAAACTAAACATAACAACGGTTAGACTCAGACAAGAGCTGCGTAATAGGGCCAAATCAATCACTCTGAGATTATTTAACCTTTGCAGCATGTAACTTAACGTATTCACTTAATAGTTAACTCACATCAAAAAGAGTCCTACAAAGCACAAAGCAAGCAACATTCATGCATTAACACTCAAAAGCCACAAAACATAAAAAAGCATCCTCCAACTCACTTGCTATTAAAATGCTAGGAAGTTCCACTCTCATTGCAGGTTGCCTTATGCATGCAAATTATACACAATACTGGATCAAATAGACTGTCGAATAAGTGATTCTACCCTAGGTCTACAAGCATATGAGGAACATGAAATAAGGCTAAATCAATCATTCTAGGGCTATATGATCCTAATCGTATATAATTTTTAAAGCATACACTTAGAAATCACTTCCACTAATATAGATTTCAAATCTAACATAGCATCTAATTCCCCCTAAGATACAAGGCATCACAAATAAGGCCAATCTATCATGCATTTTCTAAAGGTATCCTTAGCCTTATCTTAGCATGCAAACATTCCATATCATATAATATATCAACATGTATGGGTATTCCGGGAATCACTTACTTGAGTTTGGATGATTGCACGCATCACACCCCCTTTTTCATTATAAAAATATTTTTGGAGAACCTATTTTCTTTCGAAAAGATTACCAATTCATTGGTTTGAGTTTAGACACACCCGAGAGTGTGCATGAATCCCTCAAACCAAGGCTTTGATGCCAACTTGTAATGTCCTAAAAATTCATAGTAAAATTTTCATTTTTTAAAAACATAGAAAATACAAATGAGTTGTTCCAAAACCAATCCAAGTGAATATCATTTAAACATCAGAGTAAAAATCACTAATAGCTAATGCGGAAAACTTTGGGGTTGATGTGCAGTCAAGTCGGGCCCTTCCCTTTGGAACTGGTAGTACCTGAAACCATAAAGATAAAACCGTAAGCACAAAGCTTAGTGAGTTCACAAAAATACCACATACCATACATATCATTAGGACTAGCTCGCACATTGGGCCAACCTGTAATAATGGGCCTAGCCCTTCCTAATCAATAGGCCCAACCCAACATACAAATGGGCCTAGCTCAGCATACAATATGCCTAGCCCAACATATAATAGGCACAACCCACTCATGCAAATGAGCCTAGCCCTACATGCATCCCAATGGGCTCAACCCAACACATCAATGCAAGAGTCATAAAGACAACTAGCATCCTATATAACACATTCCAGTGGGCTGGCATTGGTGCCTTCGACCCAGAAGTATAGTGCGGGGACTCACCTGACTCACAGATCCGACTAGAAATCAGCTCAATACTGCGACGACCACAAATAACTGTTCTCTCTACCAAATGATTAGTGCTAAACCCTTCCTAACAATGTACACAAGGTAAACCCTAAGTCTACCTTCTAAAAATAGAAATTTGACCACAAAGTCAACCAATTCCAAAATTCAACGGTCAAAGTCAAAGCCAATATGCCACAATGCAAACTATTAGGCCTCACGTCGTGACCAGGCCTTGGTCATGTCGTGAGATTCCACTCGATTCGATTCCAACTCGACTCGTCCCAAATCAGCCGACTTAGACATGGAAAAATCATTTGAGATGACCTCACGATGTGAACATCCTGCTATCACGTTGTGAGTCCCTAAAGCTCAGCAGAAAACGAGGTCTTTCATTCTCACGTTGAGAGACCTTATGTATCACATCGTGACTATAGTCTGAAGCCAAAATCAAAGGAATTAAGTCCTTAGTCCATTAAGTCTTACACTCTAACTTTTCTAGAAGCTAAAAGGGACTCCAAAGGTCCATCAAAATGATTACTTGATGGACATGCATGCCTCATGAATGTCCTCCGTCCATTCTAGGTCAAACATGAAGAGATTGCACCAAAATCAAATGCATGAACCCAATCCTCAGCCAACTCCTAGATCTGAACATTATCGTACTCATGGGACCCTTAAGAAGCATAAAGTTGCCAAGTTTATGTATTCCTTCATTTCAAACTTTCTTGGACATGAAAGAAATAGCACAACTGTTAGATTAGGTGTCTAAGCCGATAACTAAATTAACATAATCTTGAATTATTAGCAAATCCTTTTTGGGTTGCCCTTAAACCTAGTTATTGATTGGAATGGGTTTTCGAGAGAGATTGGTTTATTAATTTATTATATGGTCAATAAATTAATTAGAAATCAATATAAAGGATTTATTAATATAGTATGAGAATAATATATTAATTAGAAATAGTATTGTTTAACTAAAATTTAATCAAAAATTAATTGAATTAATTAGATTAATTAAAGGTGAAAATGTTAAAAACCTGAACATTGACTCATTCTAGAACCTTCCATAGGGGGTATGGTTCTAGAGGAGTTGTAGAGGGTTTCTAGAGCATTTCTTGCGCTCTAAGGAAACTTGGATGCCTTAGGGGGAAAGAAAAAAGATTAGGGTTTTCTAAAAGGAACCTGACTTATCCTTAGCCTCCCTATCACCTATATAAACTCCCTTGGGTTATGATTTTTGAAATCACTTCATTCGAAATAGAGAATTCAAACTTTTCCTTCCTCCTACTCTCTCCTTTTAAGCCTCCAATTTGCTAGGGTTTGGGTATGAGCCATTAAAAGCACGAGACTTTTGGTGCTTGCTTTCTGAAGAACAAGGAAGGATTACTAGTGTATTCGCTATAATAAACTATGGTATGTATTTTATTATAACCATTTTTGTTAATTTCGAAAATAGCAATGTACTTTAGGGTTTTTGATATTCAGTAGTTGTTTGCAAATCATAATGAGAACATAGATCCTTTAGGGTGCGTGTGAACTTAGGGTTTATGTTTTTCCGGCAAAATAAGAGTTTTGTAACATATAAAACTCATGATTGGTATCAGAGCCATTCTTCTCATTGATCATGCACAAAGTTGAATAGATCAAAATTAGGGTTCACAGAAACTAAACCCTAAGGAGGCAATTTTATAAAATCCGTAGGGTTCTTAAAACCCAAGCCTCCACCCTATATTTTCGAAATTTGCAAGGATTTTTAGAAACCCTTGCCCCCTTTTCCTAATTTTCCAAAACTGAGGATCCTTTTTAGGGTTTACCTTGTTTCCTTATTTGTTATTTTAAAAGCCTTAAAATTTGAACAATTAAAACATGATAAGCCCTAGCCTATTTTCGAAAATTAGAAGACTTAGGATTAGGATTAAATTCAAATTATTTTATTAATTGATTTATTGTAAATAATTATTTAAATTATAATGATTTAATTAATTTAAATAATTGTTTAAATATTAAATCTAAATTGGTTAATTTTTAAATTAATTTAATTTTTTATTAATTTTGAAAATTTAAATCTAAACCTAGTATTGTAGAAAAGTTTTAGAATGCACCTTATACTATATATAATTAAAATATTAATATAATATATGTATAAGACAAGTCAGTAAAATCGCTAGTACGCCTCATTCACAAAGCCATACCATTAGGGGAGTTTAAAGAAGCAGCCTATAAAATGACCGCCTTTGGGTATCCACTCTTACCCACCGCTCTCTTGTATGGTGGAGGATTGTCAGCCGAACAGATTTGATAGGATATAATCTCATTAATAAGTATAATGCCATAAAGTAACTAAACCATTTTAAAAAATCCCACTCTTAGTTAGTTGAGGAAAAATGTGAAAAATATGCTAATCCATGAACATGCACATCATGCTTTATATGTCGTCAGTCGAGTGTGTGTGGTTAACCGGCATACTAATAGGGACTATAAAGAGATATGATGGGCATTTGACAAATTATCATTTTTAATGGAGTGTGTGTGGTTAACTGGCACATCAATAAGAGGTGATAAATGACATTGAGGTTTACAAGTGGGTTTGCATGGTTATTCACATCTCGTTTGTTATCCTCGGTATCCCAGTCACAAAAATGAGAGAATAATCTGAGATTAAACATGCTATTGATAAGATTCAATGAATCTCAAAATATGTAAGAGTTTCATAAGATTGGAATTGGTAAATCCTTACCTACCTAAAATAGATTCGAATTTGATTACGACATCCCTCTTCAAAGTTCGAATCGAAAATTTGGATCTTGGCCTTAATTTAAATTTTGGGTTAATAATTAAGGATTAAAATCAAATAACTTAAATTCTTTTTTCTCCTAATTTTATTATGAAGATAGAAATGGTTTTCCTCGTTCTTTTGGAAATCGTTTTCCTATTCGTTCTGAAGATGATTTTTCACATTTTGGTCAAGGTGAAAATCTTTTCCCTTTTTCGGGAATTGGTGGAACTGGACATCATGCTTCTGTAACTCTTCCTCCTCCTCCCCCTCCTCATGTGACTCTCCCAACGTCACGTTTTTTATATGAAACAAATCAAGTCCTATTGACATGTAGACATCAAGATGTAAATTCTAAGTGTGCGCATGTTCTAGAAATGAAATCGTACATTAGCAATTTGGATCGATAGAGTATCATTTTACCAAGGGATTAAGCCATCGATTTGGTTCTATTCTCGCATCCTAAGTCATATGGTCAGTTTGTTGAAAACTTCCATATAAGGAATCTCGATGTGACTCTAATTGATCTAACCCAAATGTTGATAGTTGCTGAAGCATAAATGCTTACGAGCACATCTGAAGAAAAGTTGCTGATAGGGTCTAATTCCAAGGTTTCCGTGGATATTGATGATGATGACATTAGTGGTTCAGGAAAAAATTTCTCTTCCCAATGGAAAGGGATCAGCCAAGGTCAAACATTTCGACTGTATGGTAAAGAGAAAAGGTTCATTTTGAGATCATCCCACGTGCTAATCCCAAAGATTCCATTTTTTTACTGCCAATTGAGGGGACATTGGTTGCGATGCTGCCCAAAGTACCTGAAAGATCTCAGAGATGGTAAAGTCATTTCGAATGACTCTACTTCAAGTAAATCCATTATCTAGCTCCATTATTTTTCCAAGTTCCTTATCATAGACTCTTAATACATCATGTGATGATCAAATTTGATGTTATATTAGGATATAAGAGAAAGAAGGAAGCTTAAGAAGAGTGAGCTAGATCTGATCGTGGAAAATGGATTTAGGTCACATGGTTCGATGATTGGAATTTGGAGCTACTACTAACGAGTTAAGATAATTTAATAGATTGCTATTACTCTTAGGATATGTCTAGATACATGGTTTTTCATTTTTATGCATTGTAAGTACAAGTTCCAATTTTCGTTTATCTTTAATAAAAGTGAAAATTTGGTTTATCTGGTTGCCTTATTTATATTTCCTTGCAATGACATTTATAAAAGTATTGGTTACATTTCTAATATTAGAAATATTAATTGTAGATTTGATTCTTATGATATCGCATGTGGTATTGTCCTAATTGACCAAGTGAAAATAAATCTTATCACCAACTGGACAGATACTTAGTATTGTACAAGTCGCATTGTATAGTATATGAGAATCTTGTTTATTGGAAATTATAACTAATTAATTGATTACATGTTTATGTGCGTCAAGTGAAGGACTAATGGATCTAGTACGTGTTGATATGGACTATTCAGATCCACAACAAAGGACGATAACTCTATTCGTCATGATTTTATGATGTTTCAGTAAATATAGTTATGTTCATAAGATTAAGCATAATTCTGATACTTTGAAAAAATTGAAAGAGTAGCAGAACGAATAAGAAGAATCTATTAGGCAGAAAGATAAAAGATTCTCTAATCTGCTAAGCAAGGAGAATGCTTTAGTATCATGTTTTATGATCATCTTAGTGATTGTGGATTTATCTGACAATTGATCATTTAAGAACATCTTAGTGCAATTGTATGACTAAGAAGAGGAATTGAATATTATTGGAAATAGTTCGAGCAAGAGATGAGTCATACTTCATTCCAATCATGTAACACCCACATCTTCAAAACAATTTTTCACATTTTATAAAACACATTTTCATTCATAATCGTTATAAAAACACCATTGGATCACATAGTCAATCATAACATCATATCCCAAGATCATAATAAAAATCTCCCCGTGTGTGTACTGATCAAGCCGGCGCCTTCCCGCGATCCTCGCTGGTACCTGAGACACATAACACAACACTGTAAGCATAAATGCTTAGTGAGTTCCCCAAGATACCACACACAACACATATTAGCCACTCGAGGCTATAACTCTGATGACCCTCTGGTCAAGGTGTCTCTGTGGGACCCTCCAGTCCCATAACTCTGTGGGCCCTCTGGCCCTAACTCTGTGGACCTTCCGGTCCTAACTCTGAAAACTCTGTAACATACATAGCATATAACACATAGAATTCACATCATGCAAAAGCATATAGCATACTCTGTCTCATAGCTCTAACTATCACTCTAGGTAAAGTATAGTGAGAAGACTCACCTCGGGTAACTCGGTAAAGCTCGAACTCTGTAAAATCAGGTCTAGCCTCCGCCTAATCATGTAAAATAAATACTCTCAATCAATACATCTCTCAAGGCTAGACTATTCCTCCTCTTAGTACTCTCAGAAGGGTAAAAGACCATTTTACCCCTCTCATAACTCAAAGGCCCCACTATAGACCAAACCCTAAAAGTCAACCAAAAGTCAACCCTCCGGGTTACGCTGCGCGTACCAGATGTGTACGCTGGGCGTACCCGGCAGTCTCAGAATCGGGGAACGCCTCCCCGTACGCCGCGCGTACTGGGATTACGCCCGGCGTAAATCCCAGTTTCAGTCCCTTAGCTCTTGAGGTCTTAAACAGTTAAGACTCACGTCCAACTTTTAGATCTAACCATTTTTAAGCCTCTTAATCCATAAAGTCGATGACTTTAAGCCTTTGCATGGCTGAACAAGTCACTAACACCCAAAATATACCATTTCCTAACACTAGAAAGCCCAATACTCAAGCATGATCTCATATCCACGACCAAGATGGGAACTTTATGGATCTACAACACAAATACCACTGAAATGGGACAGATCTAGGTCCATGGAGCACATTACACTCATAAAGTCTCCACCTTTGGGACTTTTAACCCTAAAATGGTCCATGAAGCAACAAACCAAATGAAAAGGAAAGTTTTGAACTTTATACCTCCAAATGCAGCTCCTTCCTCTGTAGATCTCAGATCCAAACTTGCACTTCAAACTCTAGTCTCCACAAACTCCTCTCCTTCTTCTTCACTAGCACACCAAGGCACTTTTAGCTCCAAAATCACACACACTCACTAAGAACGATGAAAAGTTCTCTCTTAGGGTTTTACTCACTGCTATGGAGGCTGAGAAATAAGCCTTAGCATCCAATATATAGGGCACAAGTCAGAAATTAGGGTTTGCACCTGGACACATTACGCCCAGCGTAACCCTGAGTACGCCCAACGTACTCAGACGAGCCCACGTCCAAAATAAGCGCATGAGTACGCGCAACGTACTCTTGAGTACGCCCAGCGTACTCATTTGCTACCAATTCCTCTTAAGGGCTTAACTTGACACTTTGAATAAAAGAAGGGCTAAATAGTTGTACCTGAATTTCAGGATGTTACAAATCAAGTGGTAGAGCTATGCTCTAGTAACTATGAATCTTATCTTAAAACTCATTTCAAACTACGAAGGTTGACAACACCTCGAAATATGTGGAGTAAAATATTTTCTTACTTTAGCACATATAGAATTGGAGTTGTGATGTTTTCGTTAATCGAGAAACAAAAGATCAACTGAGCCACATTCTATGAAGTGTTTTCTTGTCGAGAATCAACACAAACTTTTGAATATTTGTTTTAGATCGTCAAAGAATAATACTTGAGAGAGAAAACTTATATGTCAAGAAGCTAGTGGGAGTCGTATTGATCTTGAGAGTTTCAAGAATCAACTGGCAATAAACCTTTTAGTTATCACTAGCACGCGACTTGAGGTTGATAACCTATCGTGTTTAGTTGACACATTCTTATTTCTGTACACTTCTAGTTGAATTTGGCAAGCTTATGAGTTCTATGTTTTTCATTTAACTACAAAAGAAAAACACATTGGTCTATGAAAGTGCATTGATCAATATAGGTGACTTGCTAACAACATGGAAGCATTGGTAGGCCCTTGAGCTACCAAAGGGCAAGAAATTTAGAAATAGCAAAGTTCAGTCCATGAAGGAAAGCTAAATTTGAATTTGGTTTTGTCATAAACCTTGTCTTATGATTATAGGCTGGAAATGGTAGATTCACATGGATGGGAACGTATGCAACATAAATTTTAGGTGGCAAAGGTTTCACTCTAATTCATGAGAATGATTATGAGGGAATACTTTTTCTAGTAGATTTTAAAGATCTGATAAAGATAAAAAAATGGATATTGGTTGTGTTAATTGCATTCTCAAATTCACAGTATGATTACGACATCCCTCTTCATATTTCGAATTGTGAGGAATGGCAAGAATTACTTTGAACTTTCAAGACATATATCTATAAGTTTTTAAAGGGTTTAAACACACATATATTCTATCAAATTAAGGTGTATAAGCTTAAGAAGTCTAGTTGGAGACATATCGAAGCATCACGTAACATAAATTTTTATTTTAGTAAGAAAGTCAAGAGTATTGATTTATAGAAGTCCAATTGATTTTGGGGTACTTGTCAAAGCTAGTGGGAGCATAATTGTTATGCTAGTATTACATGTTGACAATACTATTCGTAGGAAACAATGTTTCCAATTTGCAAATTGCAAAGTTTGGGAATTGTTTCGCTATAGTAGACTTAAGGGAGAGGGCACTTATACTTCTTTTCGATTATAAAGGATTAGATCGTATGGTTTAATAGGAATTAGTCATACACTTATGTGAATATCGTGTTGAAATGGTTCAACATAGAAAATTCGATATATGAAAATATTATAGCAAGAGACTGGACATATATCAAATCCTTATGTAAGATATAATGAGTTGAGTCCCATATGCTTCAGATATAGGATCGATTATATATGCTATTATATTCACTTCTTCTAATTTTTCAAATGATCAGAGCATTGTGAAAAAAAGGACTAGAATTTTATGCAACTAAAGTTTTTAAACAACTGTCAAGAACATTCTAAGGTAATACCAAAGACTGGTTGCTTATGGACTGTTAGAAGTATAATATTAATTCGTACGGACCATGGCGACATGATTCTGGATTGAGATGGTTCATGATCAGAATTGATGGTTATATGGAAATATGGAAATGTTTTCATAATGGGAGATTGTTGAAAATTCTACATGTGAGTTGGAAAGTTTAATGCAAGAGAAGTGTTCAAGGAGTATGCCTCGAATTTTAGACTTCATTACCATGGAATTGTTTCTAATAACAAGGTTCCAGTTGAATACTCTGTAATATTGAAGACTCGATCATTGAGACTTTGGAATCTTGATATCATAGGAGATTAATGCATGTTAAGGTGGAATTCCATCACATCTTGGATAGTAATAAGAATTTGGAAATGTGAAATAGGCATCATTACAATAATGTCCGGTTCATCTTTTCACAAGGAAGGACCATAGAGAGGCATAGTATTCATGTTCCTCACATGACATGGCTGATGTTTATTTCAAGTTATTAGTTGATTACTCGAAATATTATACAATGAATAAAGTCGTAATTGTTATGGTGATTAAATAACAGAGATTATTTATAACCAATAGTTTTGAGACCATATTTAATTAGCTAATTATTTTGTTTCATTTTGCATGTTTTACTTCCTAAATAATTTGATTATTTGAAGCTCCACAGTCGCTCATACTTTGGGAAGTAAGTAGTGAATGAAGACTGTCATGAATTGGATTCTAGATTGTCTAAGGAATTTAGACATAGCAATTGTGTTGCTACAACGTTCATGAGTACTTAGTAAAAGGAGATTTGAGTATTTGTTAAAACCACGCTCAGATAATTACTTCATGGATTATATCACGAGTAATTCTGAGATGATAACATCTTATATTCTTGAAACGTAGATATATGAGTTGTAATGTACAAGTCGGTTGTACATTGACATTGAGAAAACACATCAGTAACTTGATGTTATAAAACTTAGTGTCATGTGCGATTTTGTGAGTAAAAGATACAAGAATATGAGTCAAAATCTATTCATTCCTTTTTCCCTGATAATAAAAGCGATATATGTGGGCCCCTTGGTGATTTGGTGTTGACTTATAGTGCTCGACCCAACCAGTACTAAATTGATGTGTTTAATTAGGAGTGTTATGATGTCATCACAACCGGTCTCTCAACATAATCGCAACCGGTCTCTCAACATAATTCAGGCTCGCATCCACCTGAATGTCCTCTAACGGAACCACTGCCGACTCATCAGCGATACACTTCCTCAACTGAGACACGTGGAAGGTGTCGTGAATCTGGCTCAACTCCGTAGGTAGCTCCAAACGATACGCTACCCTGCCCACCCTGGCAGTCACCCTGAAAGGACCAATATACCGAGGTCCCAACTTACCCCTCTTCCTGAATCGGATCACCCCCTTCCAAGGAGATACCTTCAGGAGTACTAAATCACCAACCTGGGACTCAAGCCCCGAGCGACGTCTGTCCGCATAACTCTTCTGACGGCTCTGAGCGGTCAGCAACCTCTGTCTGACCTGCTGGATCTGCTCAGTCGTCTGAAGTACTATCTCTGTACTACCCATCACACGCTGCCCGACCTCTCCCCAACAAATAGGAGTCCGACACCTCCTCCCATACAACAGCTCAAAGGGTGGCATACCGATGCTCGAATGATGGCTGTTGTTATAGGAAAACTCAGCCAAGGGCAAGTATGTGTCCCAACTCCCTCCGAAATCCAACACACATGCCCGAAGCATGTCCTCGAGCGTCTGAATCGTCCGTTCACTCTGCCCATCTGTCTGGGGGTGGTATGCGGTACTAAAATGTAGCCTCGTACCCAACTCCTCATGAAACTTCTTCCAGAATCTGGAAGTGAAACGCACATCTCGATCTGAGACGATCGAGATCGGCACTCCATGCCGTGATACCACCTCCGTCACGTACAACTCTGCCAACCTCTCAGCGGAGGAGCTCTCACTGATAGCAAGGAAGTGAGCGCTCTTCGTCAATCTGTCCACAATCACCCAAATTGCATCGACGCCCCTCGCAGTCCTTGGCAATTTGGTGATAAAATCCATGGTAATCTGTTCCCACTTCCACTCGGGAACCTCCAACGGCTGCAACTTACCATGCGGCCTCTGGTGCTCGGCCTTAACCCTGCGACAGGTCAAGCACCTCTCAACAACCCATGCTATATCCCTCTTCATACAGGGCCACCAATAATCTCTTCTCAGGTCCAAATACATCTTAGTGGCCCCGGGATGGATCGAAAACCTCGATCGGTGTGCCTCCTCCATCAATATGGTACGTGCCCCGCCCACAAATGGCACCCAGATCCGACCCTGGAAGGTCATACCCTCTGCTATCGGTAACAAACTCCGATACATATCCGATAACCCGCTCTCTCTTGCGGTTCTCCGGTCTCACGGCCTCAGCCTGGGCCCCTCGGATGGTGTCCAACACCGGAGTCATCACTGTCAATCTCATACAAACGTCCCGTATCGGGGCGCTCTCCGCCCTACGACTCAGGGCATCGGCTACAACGTTAGCCTTGCCCGGGTGGTACCGGATCTCATAATCGTAATCCTTTACCACGTCCAACCATCTCCTCTGGCGCATATTCAGGTTGGGTTGATCCATCAAGTACTTCAAGCTCTTGTGGTCCGTGTATATGGTACACCGAACCCCATACAGATAGTGACGCCAGATCTTGAGGGCGAATACTACAGCCCCCAACTCCAGATCGTGGGTGGGATACCTCGTCTCGTGAAGCTTCAGCTGCCTCGATGCGTATGCTATCACATGCCCTCTCTGCATCAGCACCGCTCCCAGCCCCGATATCGATGCGTCACAATACACCACAAAGTCCTCCATCCCCTCCGGAAGGGCTAACACTAGGGCTTCGCACAGTCTCTGGCGAAGTGTCTCGAAGGAGGCCTGCTGCTCTGGTCCCCATGAAAAAGCAACACCCTTCCGGGTCAACCTGGTGAGTGGCACGGCGATCTTGGAGAAATCCCTGATAAATCTCCGATAATAGCCAGCCAACCCTAAGAAACTCCTGATCTCGGTGGGGGATCTCGGCACCTCCCAACTCATAACCGCCTCAATCTTGGCCGGGTCGACCAATATCCCATTCTGATTAACGAGGTGCCCTAGGAACTGGACCTCTCGTAACCAGAAATCACACTTGGAGAATTTGGCATAAAGCCTCTCCGATCTCAAAACTCCAAGTAACTCTCTCAGATGCTCCTCATGCTGCTCTCTGGATCTCGAATACACCAGTATATCATCGATGAACACGATCACCGAACGGTCCAACATCGGTCTGCATACTCTGTTCATGAGATCCATGAACGCCGCCGGTGCATTGGTGAGCCCGAAAGGCATCACCACGAACTCGTAATGCCCGTAACGAGTCCTGAACGCTGTCTTCTGGATATCCTCATCTCGTACTCTCATATGATGATATCCAGACCTCAAGTCGACCTTGGAAAACCAAGACGCTCCATGCAACTGATCGAATAAATCGTCGATCCTCGGTAAGGGGTAACGGTTCTTGACCGTTAGTTTGTTCAGCTCCCGGTAATCAATGCACATCCGGTGTGAACCATCCTTTTTCTTGACAAAAAGGATCGGCGCTCCCCACGGCGAGCTACTCGGCCGTATAAACCCCTTCCCCAGCAGCTCCTGCAGCTGCGAGGATAACTCCTGCATCTCTGGTGGCGCAAGGCGATAGGGCGCCTTGGCGATAGGCGCTGCCCCCGGAACCAAATCAATACGGAACTCTACCTGCCTCTCGGGAGGCACACCCGGCAACTCCTCGGGGAAAACATCTGGGAACTCGCGCACTATCGGGACCTCATCGATCGACCTCGGTCTCTCTGCATCTACTCTCGTATCCACCACATAAGCCACAAACCCACTACAGCCCTGCTGTAAACTCTGCCTCGCTCTGGCGGCCGAACAAAATGCTGACCCAGAACGGGAACCCTCGCCGTATACCGTAAGTACTCCCCCACTGGGGTCTCGTATCGTCATCAACTGTCGCTCACAGCTCCGAAACGGCTCAACCAATCCATGCCCACTATGACACATACGTCCCCCATGGCAATCGGGACCAGATCTATCGGAAACTCGACACCGAAGATCTCGAGTACACATCCTCGAATCACATCAGTAGCATACACCGTTCGCTCGTCAGCTATGGAAACTCGTAGAGGTCGACTCAACGCCTCACGCTGGATACTGATGTGCTGACTAAACGCTAGCGACACAAAAGACCGACTCGCACCCGAGTCAAATAACACCAAGGAAGGTACATAACACACAAGAAATGTACCTACGCATATCACAATATAAGCATAACACTACAAACTCAAAATGAACAGAGGAAAGAATACATACCAGCTACCACATCGGGTGCTGCGCGGACCTCCTCCGTTGTCAACTGGAAGGCTCTCCCGCGAGCCTTCGGTGCCTCAGCCTTCACTGGCCGACTCTCTGTAGCTCGAACAGCAGCAGGAGCAGATCCCTGAGAAGCTCCATGAGCTGACCCTCGTAACTGTGGACACTCGGCCTTCCGGTGTCCCGTCTGGTTGCAGTGAAAACAGACTGCAAACCCCTTGGGGCAATCCTTGGCCATATGCCCCTCCTTGCCACATTTGTAGCAAGACCCTGCTCTGCACACTCCATCATGACTCTTGCCGCACTTGCCACAAGTGCGGCCCCTCTGGCTCCCTGTTCTCGAATCGGCAGGCTTGGCCCGCTTGGCTGCCGGCTGAGACTGTGCCGGTCGCCGATCCCTCCCCTGAGACTCCGCCTCCTCCCTAGCCTGAGTCTCCAGCTCTATCTCCCTCTTCCGGGCATTTGCCTGAAGCTCGGCAAATGTCCGGTACGTCGAGTTCGCCACGAACTCTCGTATATCCCTCCTCAAAATGCTTAGATATCGGCTCATACGTGCCTGCTCGGAGGACACGTGCTCTGGGCAGAACATCGCCCGCTCATGGAACATCCTGGTGATCACCCTACTTGCTCTGTACCCTGCTTGAGGGTCAAAAACTCCTGGGCCAAATGCTCCCTCTCCACCTGGGGAACGTACTCTTCTCGGAACATAGCAGTGAACCTCTCCCAGGTCACTGCAACAAGCTCAGTAGGCGAATAGTGCGCCGTCACAAACTTCCACCAGTCCTTCGCTCCCAAGCGAAGCTGGTTCAACGCGAACCGGACTCTCAAATGCTCTGGAGATGAGCAAGTAAAGAAACACCCCTCAATGTTTGATATCCACCTCATCGCTGCAATCGGGTCCTGGGTCCCATCAAACTCCGGTGGTTTTGTGTTGCTGAACTCACGAAATAGCAACGCATCACCACCTTGCGGCCTAGTCGCAGCTATAGCCGCAGTGGCCGCAGCAACCGCAGCCTCAGAAAGAGCAGCGTATCTCTCGTCAAATGTCTCTATCAGTGTGGTCTTGATATACCCGAACATCTCTGGTATCTCTGCCCTGATGGCCGCAGCCACCTCCTCATGAATGATCCTACGGATCTCCTCATCGCTAGTACCGCTGCTCTCTGGTGTGTGGCGTGTCCCAACCATGATGTCTCTGAAATACAACATAACAAATATCAGGGACTCGCTCGAGTATACTCGCACTCGATAACTCCACCCTACTTGCTCCTTAGTACCCAATGGATTCTTACTTAGGGTGCGCACTGCTCCGGTGTCTTCAGTAGTACGGGCCCTATACTACCGTCCACACCGCATCAGCATCCACTCTAAGTCCTCCTCTTTGGATCCCAAGTCCCAAGTACTCTACTCTCTTTAACCACATGCTACTCACTAGCAGCTCTCTCATAAACTCCTCGCTGCTATCTAAACACTCTCAAGTATCCCTAGCAACAAAACTCCTAGACTAAGGCATCACATATCAGGCCACTCTAGTCCTAATAAGAATACCTACTCTACTCTAGCATGCATAGCATAACTCATCATATATCATAACATAATATATCTCATAACACTAATTACAAGGGTATTTTGGGAAATCACCGTTCGGGCGCTGGCTGATCGTACACACGGCTCTGCTCTGTTTGTCTCAAAACTCTTTTTACTCTTTAAAAAAAAAGTTTTTAGTCATCAAAATTTCTCTCAAATCCTCAGTTTGAGTTCAGATATGCCCGAAGACGAATCTGAATCCCTCAAACCAAGGCTCTGATACCAACTTGTAACACCCACATTTTCAAAACAATTTTTCACATTTTATAAAACACATTTTCATTCATAATCGTTATAAAAACACCATTGGATCACATAGTCAATCATAACATCATATCCCAAGATCATAATAAAAATCTCCCCGTGTGTGTACTGATCAAGCCGGCGCCTTCCCGCGATCCTCGCTGGTACCTGAGACACATAACACAACACTGTAAGCATAAATGCTTAGTGAGTTCCCCAAGATACCACACACAACACATATTAGCCACTCGAGGCTATAACTCTGATGACCCTCTGGTCAAGGTGTCTCTGTGGGACCCTCCAGTCCCATAACTCTGTGGGCCCTCTGGCCCTAACTCTGTGGACCTTCCGGTCCTAACTCTGAAAACTCTGTAACATACATAGCATATAACACATAGAATTCACATCATGCAAAAGCATATAGCATACTCTGTCTCATAGCTCTAACTATCACTCTAGGTAAAGTATAGTGAGAAGACTCACCTCGGGTAACTCGGTAAAGCTCGAACTCTGTAAAATCAGGTCTAGCCTCCGCCTAATCATGTAAAATAAATACTCTCAATCAATACATCTCTCAAGGCTAGACTATTCCTCCTCTTAGTACTCTCAGAAGGGTAAAAGACCATTTTACCCCTCTCATAACTCAAAGGCCCCACTATAGACCAAACCCTAAAAGTCAACCAAAAGTCAACCCTCCGGGTTACGCTGCGCGTACCAGATGTGTACGCTGGGCGTACCCGGCAGTCTCAGAATCGGGGAACGCCTCCCCGTACGCCGCGCGTACTGGGATTACGCCCGGCGTAAATCCCAGTTTCAGTCCCTTAGCTCTTGAGGTCTTAAACAGTTAAGACTCACGTCCAACTTTTAGATCTAACCATTTTTAAGCCTCTTAATCCATAAAGTCGATGACTTTAAGCCTTTGCATGGCTGAACAAGTCACTAACACCCAAAATATACCATTTCCTAACACTAGAAAGCCCAATACTCAAGCATGATCTCATATCCACGACCAAGATGGGAACTTTATGGATCTACAACACAAATACCACTGAAATGGGACAGATCTAGGTCCATGGAGCACATTACACTCATAAAGTCTCCACCTTTGGGACTTTTAACCCTAAAATGGTCCATGAAGCAACAAACCAAATGAAAAGGAAAGTTTTGAACTTTATACCTCCAAATGTAGCTCCTTCCTCTGTAGATCTCAGATCCAAACTTGCACTTCAAACTCTAGTCTCCACAAACTCCTCTCCTTCTTCTTCACTAGCACACCAAGGCACTTTTAGCTCCAAAATCACACACACTCACTAAGAACGATGAAAAGTTCTCTCTTAGGGTTTTACTCACTGCTATGGAGGCTGAGAAATAAGCCTTAGCATCCAATATATAGGGCACAAGTCAGAAATTAGGGTTTGCACCTGGACACATTACGCCCAGCGTAACCCTGAGTACGCCCAACGTACTCAGACGAGCCCACGTCCAAAATAAGCGCATGAGTACGCGCAACGTACTCTTGAGTACGCCCAGCGTACTCATTTGCTACCAATTCCTCTTAAGGGCTTAACTTGACACTTTGAATAAAAGAAGGGCTAAATAGTTGTACCTGAATTTCAGGATGTTACAAATCAAGTGGTAGAGCTATGCTCTAGTAACTATGAATCTTATCTTAAAACTCATTTCAAACTACGAAGGTTGACAACACCTCGAAATATGTGGAGTAAAATATTTTCTTACTTTAGCACATATAGAATTGGAGTTGTGATGTTTTCGTTAATCGAGAAACAAAAGATCAACTGAGCCACATTCTATGAAGTGTTTTCTTGTCGAGAATCAACACAAACTTTTGAATATTTGTTTTAGATCGTCAAAGAATAATACTTGAGAGAGAAAACTTATATGTCAAGAAGCTAGTGGGAGTCGTATTGATCTTGAGAGTTTCAAGAATCAACTGGCAATAAACCTTTTAGTTATCACTAGCACGCGACTTGAGGTTGATAACCTATCGTGTTTAGTTGACACATTCTTATTTCTGTACACTTCTAGTTGAATTTGGCAAGCTTATGAGTTCTATGTTTTTCATTTAACTACAAAAGAAAAACACATTGGTCTATGAAAGTGCATTGATCAATATAGGTGACTTGCTAACAACATGGAAGCATTGGTAGGCCCTTGAGCTACCAAAGGGCAAGAAATTTAGAAATAGCAAAGTTCAGTCCATGAAGGAAAGCTAAATTTGAATTTGGTTTTGTCATAAACCTTGTCTTATGATTATAGGCTGGAAATGGTAGATTCACATGGATGGGAACGTATGCAACATAAATTTTAGGTGGCAAAGGTTTCACTCTAATTCATGAGAATGATTATGAGGGAATACTTTTTCTAGTAGATTTTAAAGATCTGATAAAGATAAAAAATGGATATTGGTTGTGTTAATTGCATTCTCAAATTCACAGTATGATTACGACATCCCTCTTCATATTTCGAATTGTGAGGAATGGCAAGAATTACTTTGAACTTTCAAGACATATATCTATAAGTTTTTAAAGGGTTTAAACACACATATATTCTATCAAATTAAGGTGTATAAGCTTAAGAAGTCTAGTTGGAGACATATCGAAGCATCACGTAACATAAATTTTTATTTTAGTAAGAAAGTCAAGAGTATTGATTTATAGAAGTCCAATTGATTTTGGGGTACTTGTCAAAGCTAGTGGGAGCATAATTGTTATGCTAGTATTACATGTTGACAATACTATTCGTAGGAAACAATGTTTCCAATTTGCAAATTGCAAAGTTTGGGAATTGTTTCGCTATAGTAGACTTAAGGGAGAGGGCACTTATACTTCTTTTCGATTATAAAGGATTAGATCGTATGGTTTAATAGGAATTAGTCATACACTTATGTGAATATCGTGTTGAAATGGTTCAACATAGAAAATTCGATATATGAAAATATTATAGCAAGAGACTGGACATATATCAAATCCTTATGTAAGATATAATGAGTTGAGTCCCATATGCTTCAGATATAGGATCGATTATATATGCTATTATATTCACTTCTTCTAATTTTTCAAATGATCAGAGCATTGTGAAAAAAAGGACTAGAATTTTATGCAACTAAAGTTTTTAAACAACTGTCAAGAACATTCTAAGGTAATACCAAAGACTGGTTGCTTATGGACTGTTAGAAGTATAATATTAATTCGTACGGACCATGGCGACATGATTCTGGATTGAGATGGTTCATGATCAGAATTGATGGTTATATGGAAATATGGAAATGTTTTCATAATGGGAGATTGTTGAAAATTCTACATGTGAGTTGGAAAGTTTAATGCAAGAGAAGTGTTCAAGGAGTATGCCTCGAATTTTAGACTTCATTACCATGGAATTGTTTCTAGTAACAAGGTTCCAGTTGAATACTCTGTAATATTGAAGACTCGATCATTGAGACTTTGGAATCTTGATATCATAGGAGATTAATGCATGTTAAGGTGGAATTCCATCACATCTTGGATAGTAATAAGAATTTGGAAATGTGAAATGGGCATCATTACAATAATGTCCGGTTCATCTTTTCACAAGGAAGGACCATAGAGAGGCATAGTATTCATGTTCCTCACATGACATGGCTGATGTTTATTTCAAGTTATTAGTTGATTACTCGAAATATTATACAATGAATAAAGTCGTAATTGTTATGGTGATTAAATAACAGAGATTATTTATATCCAATAGTTTTGAGACCATATTTAATTAGCTAATTATTTTGTTTCATTTTACATGTTTTACTTCCTAAATAATTTGATTATTTGAAGCTCCACAGTCGCTCATACTTTGGGAAGTAAGTAGTGAATGAAGACTGTCATGAATTGGATTCTAGATTGTCTAAGGAATTTAGACATAGCAATTGTGTTGCTACAACGTTCATGAGTACTTAGTAAAAGGAGATTTGAGTATTTGTTAAAACCACGCTCAGATAATTACTTCATGGATTATATCACGAGTAATTCTGAGATGATAACATCTTATATTCTTGAAACATAGATATATGAGTTGTAATGTACAAGTCGGTTGTACATTGACATTGAGAAAACACATCAGTAACTTGATGTTATCAAAACTTAGTGTCATGTGCGATTTTGTGAGTAAAAGATACAAGAATATGAGTCAAAATTTATTCATTCCTTTTTCCCTGATAATAAAAGCGATATATGTGGGCCCCTTGGTGATTTGGTGTTGACTTATAGTGCTCGACCCAACCAGTACTAAATTGATGTGTTTAATTAGGAGTGTTATGATGTCATCACAAATTAGGAAATCAGGAAATATAATTTTGGACAATGATATTGATTTTAATCCATGTCTCATTTCCATATGATATCTTGTAGAACGAAGGAATATTTGATCACTTATCTAAAGGACAAATATGAGATTGGATCAGAGTTCGGCAGTTGCTTTGGAAAGCACCATTTGCTATTTAATTTAGAGATTATACCTATAGTTTAGTTTTAGACTTATCCAAGTGGGAGACTGTTGGATTAGGTGTCTAAGCCAACAACGAAATTAGTATAATATTGAATTATTAGCAAAGTCCTTTTGGGTTTCCCACAAACCTAATGATTGACTGGAATGCTTTTCGGAGAGAGATTGATTTATTATATTATTATATGGTGAATAACTTAATTATAAATCAAAATAAATGATTTATTAATATAGTATGAGAATAAAATATTAATTAGAAATAGTACTGTTTAATTAAAAATTAATCAGAAAATAATTGGAATTAATTTTTGGGATTAATAACATTAATTAACGGTAGAAGGACTAAAGGCGACAATGTTTAAAAGTTGAACATTGACCAATTCTAGAACCTCCCATAGGAGGGACCATTCTAGAGAAGTTCTAGAGGGTTTCTAGAGCTTTTCTTGCGCTCTAAGGAAACTTAGATGCCTTAGGGGGGAAAAGCAAAAAGATTAGGGTTATCTAAAAGGAACATGCATTATCCTTAGTCTCCCTATCACCTATATAAACCCCCTTGGATTAAGATTTTCAATATCTCTTCATTACAAAGAGAGAATTCGAAAATTTCCTTCCTCCTCCTCTTTCCTCTTATGTAACGCCCGCATAGTCGGACTAGTCAATTTAAAGACAATAAACGTGAACAATGACTTTTTGATAGAAGATTATTTTAAATAAATAAATTTAAGTAAGTCATAGTATATTTCACAAGGGTTTTGTGCATATAAAGAACGCTGAAATCCGCGTTATAACAAAGAAGTTATCACCCGTCAAAGTTTTACGGCTAAACCAGCACGACACCGCGTAACGTAAAAAGTAAATTTTTGATAAATTACTTTTTTATCCTTAACGACCTAAACTAAAGTCGTAGTATACGTTAAAGCGAGAGCATACATAAAAAGAACGTCAAAATCTTACTTCGTATGAGGAAGTTATGATTTTTCTAAGATTTAGCATAATAGTGCATAGCCCGGAAATCGAATTTTAGATCGATCGATTTTTAGCTGATGCAACCTAAATGAGAATTGAAGATATCATTAATAGGCGCTCAATGATATAAAGACAAACGAAAACGGACGTCGGATGACAAAGTTATGAATTTTTAATGGATTTTATCTGTCTAATCCTGTTAAAATATAACTTTAAAAATAAATTCAAAATTAGCCAACAGAGTCTAAACAAAAGTTGTAGCTCCCGTCGATACCTACACGTGGATATAAAGAACTTCAAAAACGGAGCTCGTATGCAAAAATTAATGATTTTAGAAGATAATTAGTTTTTGGAGTGATCAACGAGTAACATGTGGCGCGATTTGAGCCACTGCTTCTTCCCCACGCCTTTCCACTAGATGGTGACACTTGGCACACCAACACGTCATGTAGGGCTCATAAACACGCCATGTTGATCCATTTCCCAGCCTATAAATAGAGGCGCAAATCTCTCATTTCTTTACACCATTCTTATCCCACTCTCTCTCAAACACCCCCATAGCCCCTTTCCATTCCCTAGTACTTCCTAAGTGCTAGAGGCGAGTCCCAGAGCAATAGAAGGATCAGAGAAGAAGAGCTTTCGACTCAAAAGTTCTGCCCGCACAGAGCCCGATTCTTCGCTAAACTTCATTGTAAGTGAGTTATGCTTACCCTATTATAAGTATAACTTATGTTTAAGTTCCTTATCGTTATTATGAACCTATAAAAAGTATATGTGAGTATTATAAAATATGCAAGGTGTTATTATAATACCTTTTAACTGCTCGCAGTACGAGGAATCTGGTTTGAAGGGCCGCATAGGGTTGTTAGATTTCAGAACAAATAAAATGCCAAAATGGTCCTTCCCTCCGGTGTACTTGAAAAGTATAGATGAACACTTATAAAACAATATTGCCCGTGAATCTAGACTAATAATTAGTCGCAATAAATATTAGACTAAAATATAGTGGTAATGATACTAGGTTTCGTCGAAGGAAAATTATATTTGAAGCGAAGCGCTGCCCGAGTTTGGAGTCATCACTTTAACAAGTGAGTGCATAGTCCCTTTCATGAACATGATTTTAATAGAAGTATTAATTAAAGTATTAAATATATGTTTATGTGTGAAATATTTGAGATTTCCTGAAATACGTGTTAAGAGCATATCTGACGATATATGATGATTTAGGATACAGAGTAAACCTAAATTAATTAAGAGGAATACTGGGTAGTATCTTCTTACGAATACGGGTGAGATATACATGGAGGGTAGAACTTTAAAATTTGTCATTAATCCGAGAGCATGGATTAGACATAGTCATTCGTCCTTAGCCGGAGAGTATGGAGAGGGCATAGTCATTTGTCATTAATCCAAGAGCATGGATTAGACATAGTCAGTCCGATAGTATGAAGTAAGCATAGTCATTTATCATTGATCCGAGAGCATGAATTAGACATACCTGATCCGGGAGTATGGATTGTGTCGTTGTGAGGATCGACGGGGTGGGTAAAAAATTGCTTATATGAGGTGAAATTGTATATATTGAGAATTCTAATATATATATATATATATATATATATATATATATATATATATATATATATATATATATGATATAACATTGTGGGATTGAAATCTCTATGTACTCACCAGGTTTCCCAATCTGACCCACTCAGTTTATTTGTATCACAGGTGTCGATACGAAGCTACATTACACTGAGAGATTAACGGAGATATAAATCATTAGTGTAAATGAATGTAAGGTTTGTTTATGCTTATGTTTTTGTATTGACAATGACATCCCAATGTTTTAACATAAAATACATTTCTTCGAAAATGCTTTGATAATATCTTTATCATGTTTTCTGGGAACAAATTCCGCAATATTATTCTTTAAAATGGATACTCTGATTTTAAAATGAGCATAAATAAAGTTTTTAAAATGACTGTGAATTTGGGGATGTCACATCTTAAGCCTCCAACTTACTAGGGTTTGGGTGTGAGCCCTTAGAGGCACGAGACTACTAGTTCTTGCTTTTTGAAGAACAAGGATGAATTACTAGTTTATTTGCTATAATAAACTAAGGAATGTGTTTTCTTATAACCCTTTTTGTTAATTTAGAAAATAGCAATGTGCTTTAGGATTTTTGATATTCAATAGTTTCTTGCAAATCGTAGCGAGAACATAGATCTTTAGGGTGCATGTGAACTTAGGGTTTATGTTTTCCCGCCAGAATAAGATTTTTGTAACATATAAAACTCATGATTGGTATCAGAGCCCTTGTTCTCATTGATCTTACACAAAGTTGAATAGATCAAAATTAGGGTTTGCAGAAACTAAACCCTAAGGAGGCAAATTTCTAAAATCCCTACCCTTTATTTTCGAAATTTACAAGGGTTTTTAGAAACCCTTGCCCCTTTTTTCGTAATTTTCAAAAATTGAGGATCCCTTTTAGGGTTTGCCTTGTTTCCTTATTTGTTATTTTAAAAGACTTAAAATTTGAACAATTAAAACATGATAAACCCTAGCCTATTTTCGAAAATTAGAAGGCTTAGGATTAGGATTAAATTTGAATTATTTTATTAATTGATTAATTATGAATAATTATTTAATCCACAATGATTTAATTAATTTAATTAAATGATAAATATTAAATCAAAATTGGTATATTTTTAAATTAAATTAATTTTTTATTAATTTTAAAAATTTAAATCTAAACCTAGTATTTAGAAAAGTTTTAAAATACATCTTATACTATATATAATTAAAAGATTAATATAGTATATGTATAATACAAGTCATTCAAATCCCCAGTACGCCTCATTCACAAAGCCATACTATAAGGGAAGTTTGGGGAAGCTGCCTATAAAATGGTCGCCATTGGGTATCTACTCTTACCCACCACTATCTTGTATGATGGTGGGTCGTTAGCCGAACAGATTTGATAAGACATAATTGATCGATTTTGAGCACTATAACAATCATATGGTGCACATACAACCCTAATGCTTTGGATCTAAGTTTTATCAAGTTATACATGTAATTTCTTTTCATCCAAATCATAAACCCTAACTAGCATACAATTGGAGATTTACAACATAAAATCAAGTTTGATGAATACCTCTTAGTTGTAGCTTGTAGTTCTTAGCCTTTCAAGAGCTTAGTACCTCAAATGTGATACCTCTAATAAGTCACAGACACCAAAAGCAAATAGAGGAATATGATAGAGGTTAGGAGGCACCAAACGACTAGGGTTACTTCTTGGAACACAAGTGTCGATTTTGGGAGTGCAAGGGTTAGTATTTGTAGTGTGGAATCCCTAGGGTTTCATCTTGGAAACCCTAATCCATATGATTAGGCCTTAATCAATCTAACAACCCATATGATAGGCCCTTTGGACTAAATCTTCATGGACTCTCATATAGATTTAGTCCATCCCTAATCAACATGGATCATTAGTCCAAACTATAAGTATTACCGATTTACCTAATCAGTCTCCGTTAATTTAATCAATCTCTTTTGATCGCTAAATTAATTCCAAATTAATTCTTGATCAATAAAAATTAAATAATATGATTTCTCAATTAATATATTATTCATATAATATATTCATAAATCACAAATAATCTCTTTCTCAAAAATCCATCCTATCAAATTGCTATGGTGAAGGCAACCCAAAAGGACCATGCTACTATCGGGTCAAGTACATACCAATGATAGTTATGGGCTTAGACACCTAATCCAACAGTCTCCCACTTGGATAAGTCTAATAACTACAACTGCCAAAGCAATTTCAAATCTGATTAGCAATCGTAGCTCTTAAAAGCCGTTGTCGAACTCTGATCTTATCAGTAACGCGTCCTTTAGATAAGGGATCAAATATTCCTCCGTTCACAATATATCCTATAGACATGATACATGGATTATATTCATTCTCTCTATCCAAGTTCTGTTTCCCGATTTCCGATTTATGATGACTGATTAATTCAACAAATCAAAACAATCCAGGATTGGCTAAGCGCTTAGGGTGTCATCACTAAATCATCGAGGGGCCCACATATATCGCTTTTATCCCATTAAGGGTAAAAGGAACGGATAAACTTCGACTCGTATGCTTGTACTATTTACTTGTCGAATCACACACAACAATACGTTTTATAACATCAAGTTACTGATGCGTTTACGCATTATTAATGTGCAACCGACTCGTAAACAACAACTTTATGTATCTGTTTGAAGAATATAAAATATTATCGTCTCACAATCACTCGTGATAAAATCCATGAAGTGATTAACGTAAGCGTGCGTTTAATCTAATACTCAAATTCCTGTTTCAGGAGTACTCATGAACACTGCAGCAAACATTTGCTATGTCCAAGCTTTTGGACAATCTACAGACGGATTCATGGCAGTCTTTCCTCATTACTTACTTCCAAAGCATGATCGACTGTGGATGTTTGAATAACCTAGTTGTTAGGGAAGTAAAACATGCGAAGTGAAACACAAGAATAATTTAATCCAATATGGTCTCAAAACTTTTGAATATAAATAAAACACTTATTATTTAATCACCATATCGATTAAACATTATTCATTATATAATTGTTTCGACTAATCAACTTAATACTAGAATTAAAACAATAGTTATCCCATGCTCCAAACATGCACACTATGTTTACCTATGGTTCTTTCTTTGTGAAACAGATCAATTGGAAACATTTCCAATGATGCTTATTTCATAATTCCAAATCCTTATCATAAGTGTAAGAATACCAAATTCTTCTGCTATTAGAATGTGTTAGATTCTAAGCTATTATGTAATGATGATTTTGTAATGACTAGGTACCAAAGTCACAGAGACTTTGCCAATTACAAAACATTCCATTGGAGATACGAAGTCTCATATTCAAAGTACATTTCTTTGAACATCCTTCTTGCATAAAAGTTTCTACACATAGATTCTTAATATCCAACTCCCATTATGGAAACATTTCCATATTCCATATGACTATCCATTCTTAACAGAATCCTATCTATTCAGAATCATGTCAATATGGTCCATCCATTACTGCACTTCCAACTGTCCATAAGCAAACCAATCTTCAGTGAATTAACTTCAGATTGTCCTTGACAGTTGCTTAAAACTTTTAGTCATATCTTGTTCTAGTCCTTTTCCCTCTTAATACCCTAGGCATTTGGAAACTAGAACAACCGAATATTATAGCATATGTAATTGATCCTATATCGAAGCACATGGGATACGATTCATAATGTCTAACATAAAGACATGATACTAGACCAGTCTTTTGCTATAACATCTCTATATATGTATATAGATCTAATGTTGAAACATTTCAACATTACATTCATATATATCCATGACTATGTCCCATTAATAATTTCAATCTAATGAAGTATGAGCTCCTCTCCTTTAAAACTTTCTATAACGAAACAACTTTTCAAACTCTGCAACTTTGCAAATTAAAACTTTGTTTCCTATTAATAGTATTGCTAACTCACAACACTTAACGTAATAATTGTGCTCCCACCAGCATAATAATTACATACTTATAAGCATAACACTTATGCTCCCACTAGCTTTGACATGTATTTAGAAATCAGCTGGACTTTTAGAAATCAATACTTGTTGACTTTCTTACCAAAGCTCATATTTATGATACGAGATGCTTCGATAAAGTCTTTATCTAAGCTCATTCACCTTTTACTAGAAAGCTCATATGTGTGTTTAAAGTATTTCAAAACTTAGAACAATAAGTCCCGAATGTTGAAACTATTTGCCATTTTCTCACAATTCGAACTATGAAGAGGGATGTCGTAATCATAATCAAAATTGAGAACGCAATTAACACAACTGCTATCTCCTTAAAATCTACCAGTGAAATCATTTCCTCACAATCATTTTCATGAAGGAGATAAACCTTTTTGCCACATAGATTTTATAGTGTATGTGTTCCTATCCATGTAAATTTTTCATAACCATAATCACAAGACAAGGTTTGTGACAAATCCAAACTCATATGGACTGAACTTGTTCAATCTTAATTTCTTTCCATCCAGTAGCACAAGGGCCTACCATTGCTTCCAAGTTGCTATGCAGCTCACCCCTATTGATCAATGTACTTACATTGACCAAGGTGCTTTGCCTTATGTAATCAAATAAGAACTCATAGATCTCACATGCATAGTTAACTTAATTGGAACGGGAACAGAAACAAGAATATGTCAACACGATAGGTTGGAGACCTCAAGTCGTGTGCTAGTGATAAACAATAGGTTTATTCTTGATTAGTTCTTGAAACTTTTCAAGATCTTTTAAGACTCCCACTGACCTCCTGACATATAAGATTCTCTTGTTAATGAACATTCCTCGACAAACAAATATTCAAGAATTAGTACGGGTTCTCATCAAGAACAACACTTCATACGATTGGTTTTCGTCTTTGTTTTATCCAAAACTTCACAACTTGCAATCTCAAATGTACATGAGTAAGAAAATGTTTCTACTCTACATTTCATGATGTGTTTATAAACCTACTTAGGATATGTCACTCAAGATATAATCTCTGAGTATGACTCTAGGACTTGATTTTGGAACGAAGTATGACTCACCTTCTTGATTTAACCATTTCAACAATTCTCATCCCTCTGCTTAGTTATACTTATGCACTAAGGTGTCCATTGAAGATTAATGGTGATATGGTTCCATAATCATTAGGATGATCATAAAACACGATACTAAAGTACTCTCCTTTCTTTTACAGATTGGAGAAACTTTTATCTTTCTGCCTAATTGATTCTTCTTATTCGTTCTCCTTTCACTACAAGAAAAAGACCCTTTTACGACGCGCAAACAACGACACTCACTGATTTATGTTACGCAAAAGAGAGTGACATTAAAAAGTGTCGTCTCTTCAAAAAAATTTAAGGATTTATGTCACGCATTATTGCGTGCCCTTAATTAGTGTCTAAACAAAAAAAAAAAAACACGGAGGTCACCTATAATAAAATGTGTGTCTAAAAATGTCGCTTTATAAATTTTAATGGAACGCGCGTTCCATCCGGGGGAAAATGAAATCCTAAAAAATTAAAAACCCCGCATCTTTTAATTCTTTCCCTCTTGCCCAGATTATCGACGCTCCTTCCTTTCCCTCTTGTCTCTCTCGGTCGCTACCTAGGGTTTTTATTGAAAGCTTGAATCGATCGACTGAGGTAACCAAAGGTCAAGCGAACCGGGAAAGGGTTTTCAGTGAAATCTACTGTTACTCTTTGAAATCGGATCCAATCCTACCTTCGCCCCATCCTTCTTGTCTCAATCAGTTGCTACCTAGGGTTTTTCGTGAAAGCTTGAATTGATCGACTAGGGTAACTAAAGGGTAAGCGAACCGGGAAAGGGAAGCAATAAATCCAACACTCACTCTCAAATCGATTCTACTGGACAAGGTTTCAATTTGGGGCTCTCTACATTCTTATCGATTCTACTTTCATTCAAGCTTACATCGGTTTTTTTGGTATACAGTAACCGAAGCTTACATTCTCATCGATTTCACTTTCTCTCTCTGAACAAAAATATCTCATATTCTCTAAAAGCCCTAAACCAGCCACCGCCGGCTATCACCTCCACCATCGTTCACGTCGTCCTACTTCCCAGATGGTCTGTGTGTGTGCGACAAGACTGAACAGAAAATGGGAAAGAAAAGAAAAAAACGAGCAGAAAGAGAGAGAAGAGAGTTTAAGGCCGAGGGGAGGATGCATCAGAGCTGTGGTACTGTTCTTAACGTCTTTTCAAAATACAGTAACCTTATTATGGGCTTGAAGAAAAAGATGATCGTTTCCTCTGTTTTGCAGTTCTAGATGGTATGGGTTCGCCCTGATATGGTTTAGAGAAGTGTACGTCATCTCTGAAGATCACAATCATCCATACCTTATTTTGAATTTCGCTCTCTCTCTCTCTCTCTAAACATTTCCTCTCTTCTTTCTTTCTAAAACCCTAGCCTATCATCATTGCAGAGGAATTTTCGTGTTGTTTTCCACCATCTGTGCTGGACCAGACTAGTTTTCACTTGACCAAGCTTTGAATTGGAAAAAAAGAGTTGTGGTCAAACTTGGTTGTTGGTTCCATTGAAAAGATTAAGTCGGAGGTTGTCCTAAAAGTTGAAGGTATTGTTGTTGAACTTATGGAAGGGGGGGCTAATGGCGAAAAAGCAGCAGGAGCTGAGAAGATGCTTCCTGTTATTCTGGATTCTGTCCATTTTAAAGGTGGAACATTACTGTTGCTTGCATATAATGACAATGAGCCCAGGTAAATCTGAAGATGTGAATGCCCTTCTGTTAGTCGTAAGTCTCAAGCTTATGTGGGTTTTTTTGGGTATTTTCATATTATTCTGAATGGCGTTGGCGTGCTAAGTAGGTTTATAAACACATCATGAAATGTAGAGTCATACTTAGGCTCGTTTAATCCTGATTTTTAAAACTTGGTTATGGGTTTCATATATGGGCTTAGTCCTTAGCAGTTAGCATATACCCTTCACAATGGTAACATGGAATTTGCAGGTGTTGCAAAGGTTATCCTGAAGAATGAGAAAACACAACTGTTTCGTGATGGAAGCCCAATGGTTGACAACGGTGCATTTGATAGAATTATTGGTAGACCACCCCCAAAAACAGGTGACGTTGTGCTGGTGGCTGACGGGACACAAAAGCCAATCGGTTGGGGCTTGTACAACTCGTGCTCTATGTTTTGATCGAAAATGGGAAGGTGGGCTTCTCCATAAGTTATAGTTTGTGGAACTTTTGTTGCCCTGATGAAATTTACATTGTATCCTATGGGTGTGGGGTATTTATCAATATCAGCAGTTTGTACAGTGTTGAGCTTTATAGGCCTCCAATATTGGACAGAAGTTTCTTATGTGAAACTAAAGTCGGATGGTTTGATGGGTGAAAACCTTCTCCACCCTGGTGTTGCCAACCGTGTATTGGAACTGTTGTTGAGTTCTTATACCACAGTTGCATTGGTGGTCAATTTTGTCCTCAACATTTTTATACTCATCATCCTCTCTCTTAAGGTATTCAACTTTTCTAAATCTTTACAATGAGTCTTGATTCTTTTTGATGATATATTTGGTCATGCAGACAATATTTTTTGATGAGCTGCATGCAACTGAATCTTGGAAAATGGTGGAGAGACTAGTTAATTATGTTATCTACAAGGGAACATTTCTTCCATTGGTAGTACCACCAACATTAGTTAGAGCAGGATTGTGGTCAACATGGTTGACTGTATTATGCTCTTTGAAGGTACTATTACTATTACCTCACATGGTTTTGGAGTATAGATATGAAGAAAATATGGAGATTTTTTTATGGGTTTTACTTTTATCATTTTGTGCAGATGTTTCAAGCTCTAGCCCGGGATCGGCTTGAACGGTTGAATGCATCTCCTTCTGCAACTCCATGGACTTACTTCCGTGTATATTGTGTTTATTGCTGGTTGTCATTGTCGATGCAGTCTGGTATTTCCTCTAGAATTCTACTATTTCATAAATCTCAAGGATTTCCTTATTCATGCTTACTTCTCTCTCTCTCTCTCTCTCACTCTCTCTCTCTCTCTCTCTTATATTATTTGCTGGTATTTGCAGGATAAGGACATGTCTACTGATCTACCAAACAATACCATCATCTATGTTTTTGTTATTATTCTTTGAGCCTCTAAGTATTGCTTTCAAAACACTACAGGTACACACACACTCACACACGCTGACCTATGTATTTATATACTTTTATTTTGTTTTAGGTTTTCATAATGTTTTTGGTTTTAGGCGATTTTGGTTCATGGGTTTCAACTGGTTGATATAGGGGTTCACCACTCAGCAGGCAACACCACAAATTCCAAAATATCAAAGATTTTAGATATGTCCGCAGCAGGCAAGAACAATTGCAAGACCCTCTGATTTTTATCGTTCTGTTCTGCTGATTCACATTGACTTGTTAAATATCTCATGGGAATGGATCTAAATTATCTACTATGTGTGCAGGTTCATTGTGGGAGTGGAAGAGTGTTATATTAAGGAATGTAGGGTTTTTCCTAGATATTATGACTTTGTTAATGGCTCTGGGTCATTATGTACAAATATGGCGCCTTCATGGCATGACATTCCATCTTGTCGATGCAATGCTTTTCTTAAATATACGTGTAAGTTTTTTTAATACAAACAAAAAAATAGCATCATGCTACTTTTCTTTACAAGAATCTATTTTCATTTGTGATATGCAGGCGTTGGTAAGTGCAGTTGCAAAGCGTACGAGAGGTTTTATTAAGTTAAGAATCGCTTTGGGAACCCTTCATGGGGCTCTCCCTGATGCAACATCTGAAGAGATACAAGCTTATGATGATGAATGTGCCATTTGCCGGGTAAATTAATTAATTTTTTTAAAAAAAAAATATATATATTTTCAGTTTTTCTATCTATAAAATTATGGGTGTTATATTCTCAGGAACCAATGGCCAAGGCTAAGAAGCTCTCCTGTAACCATGGTCTTAGGCTCTTGAACCTCCAACAGAAGAAGCCATTACTTCAGAAATTTCATTGTTACATGAGGTTGGTGCTGTTGAAGGTGATGAAGAATTGATACCTCTTGGGTATCATTTAGCAAAACTCCCTGTTGATGTGTTAATTGGAAAGGTATGCATGTGTTAATTGAAAACAAAATTTAATATAATCCTAACTTTATTAATTCTTTTGGTAGGGAGTTTTCGCTAACCAGCTTGACAGGAGATGATGCATCATGAAGATGCCATGGAAGAATATCTATATTCTTTTTTATAAGATTATTTGAGTTTTAATTCTGTTTTAACTCTTTTTTAATAAAAAAATTCACTAACATTATTTAAAAATATATAAAGTGCACCAGATCATCATAATAATAGCATAACAGATTTAGGTCTGACAGCATTATATGAAGTAATCCCTCTTCAACCATCTTTAAGTTATTCTATTGGTAATAATGCATTGACCACCACTACTAAACAAAGGGGCAATTTCGGAAAAAAGAGTTGCTAGACCACCTGCTGAAGGTAGAGGTCGGAATCAGTTACTCCTAAGGTACTGGCTAAAGATAACTGATTAAGAACTGTTACAAATATCTGGGGAGTATCCTTATTTTGTTATACTCATTTCTCATCTTCAACCATTATAATATCATATATGTGAAAGAAAACAAGTTGTTTTTTTTCTTAACTATATCTTCTAGCTTGAATTCCAATTGCACTAATACTCCATTATTTGAGAAGGTTCTGAGTGCGAGTGATGCGGGTAGAATTAGGCGGTTGGTTTTTCTTTTTTCTATCTTGTTCCATGGCCTAATTTTATGACTGAAATATTTTATATTTGTGCAGGCATATTTCTCTCCTATTAATCAATCAGAAGGTTTACAAATAAGAATTCAGGACATAAAGGGGAAAGAGTGGACTTTTCAGTTCCAGAAGGCAGCAGTGTCCCCATCTGAGCTCTATTTTGTGCAGCTGATAAGGCTTTCTGGCAGAGTGATGATGGAGTTTGTTGTTGATGAGAATACCCCCTAATCTTCTCCCAGGAAGATCAAATCCTCGCCCTATTTTCGTTATGCTCTTGGCCATCAATTCTTCACATTCCTGTATGTTGTATGAAAGATTGAAAGGTTTGGTTATGAACAACTTAAAGTGACAAATTTTCTTACCTTTCTAATTTATTTTCTATCTTCTATTTTAATTTAATTAAGAAAATGAAAACTTAAAATAAAACACAATAAAATTATTAAAAAATTTAAATTTGTTTCTTCAACTTTAACCCAGATTATATGTCTTTGATGCTACTTTTGGATTTTGGATTTTCATTCTTAACAAGTTTAACTGTTGCTTTACAGTTATTGGTGGTGAGATAGGGATGCTTCTTGAACAAAATCACAAGTCTTTGGATCAAATTTCTGCAAATTTATCTGCTTTGAAGGTAAATTTGTAATTTTTTTAAAACTTAGAACCAAAATCATCTGACAAAGTTCAAGGCCTTATCACCGGGCCAAAGATTTTGTTTTTAAAATGTAAAAACAAAGTCACCTGATCAAAATACTCATCAGTCCCATGCATATCCTTGTTCTTAGGCAAAACAAAATTGGCTGCAAGGAAACAAACCTTGACAATTAAATAAATAAATTAAACAAACCTTGGCTGCAAGTACTTGCTTATTGCTCAATAACCGCGATTGCTTGAACTTGATACTAGAAATTTTGAATCAGCACTTGTTTATCAACACTTTCACCTTCGACAGCAAGGAGGATTCACCAACTCTTGTTATGGTTCATGGATATGCAGCTGCTCAGGGCTTCTTCTTCATAAATTTTGATGCTCTCACAAAACATTTTAGGGTGATTGCAATGGATCAACTTGGGTGAGTTCAATATGTTGTGTTTCTCATTTTTTCCATTATACGCACAACACATCAAATACTTTATTTTGCACCTTCAGAATGATATTTTTTTAATATATTTCATCTTTTTAACTTGAGCAGTTGGGGAGGATCAAGCTGACCTGACTTCACTTGCAAAAGTACCCAAGGTTGGTTGCATTTAGCTTTTGAGTTCAATATGTTCTTATCATGGTCATAACTGAAGCCTAAACCCTAAACCCTAAAACCTTAGTATCTAATGGTTGTATCTCTGAATGATAGTGCAGAAACTGAGGATTCGTTCATTAGGAGGTATTTTACTTTATTAAATGTTTAAAGTTACAGGACATGAGTATGGGCATATCATGGAACATTTTAGGGCAGTTGTTGGTCTTCCTCTTGGTGATCCATCAATGAAGTGGCCAACTTGCATCATGTAATAACATTTTAGGCGAAGATGTAGGCATATGTTTTTTTTAATGAATAATGTAATCATATGTATGAATATGAAATAAAGTTTGTTATTTAGTATGTGATAATCATGTATAGGGAGAAAACAACTTCTATTGATTTGTTTTATCTTTCCATTGATCAATTATTTGTATGACATTAAATTTTATGCAATGGATTGTATTTTTTGTATATGGTATTTTATTTTTTGTTACGAGACATTAAATGCAAATTTAATTTGAAAATTAGTAAATCTATAAATAATATTTTTTTTAAACATTTAAAATTACGATACGAAAAATTGTGTGTCATCTTCATTTATGACATGGCCTTTCTTGACAGGGGCGTTTTTGATACACATTGCGTGTCATAAACATGCGCGTCGTAAGGTTACGACATGCAAATGCGTGTCGTCTTCCTTTATGACAGGGCCTTCCTTGATACGCATTGCGTGTCATAACTGCGCGTCGTAAATGCGTGTTATAAATGTGCGTCATAAATGCGCGTTGTAAATAGACGACGCGCAAAAGCGTGTCGTCTCTCGTTATGACAGGGCATTTCTTGACACGCATTTGCACGTCGTCTGAGAGTTTTACGACACGCATTACGCGTCGTAAAATGCTGTTTTTCTAGTAGTGTTTACTTTGAACCTTTTCAAGGTATTAGAATTATACTTAATCTTGTAATTATAACCATATTTACTGAACCATTAGTAAATCATGACGAATAGTTTCTTACATCCTTTATGGTGGATCTAACCAATATACATCAACATGCACTGGATCCTCAAGTCTTTCACTTGACTCACATACACATGTGAACCAAGAATTAGTCTTAATTTCCCAAAGATGAAGATTCTCATTCATCACACAATACAAGTCGCATGATTCCAAGTTTCTGTCCAATTGAAACTTGGGTGATGAGAATCCTTCCTTATTTGGTAAACTATGACACTTACCACAAATGATGCAAGTAAGAATCAAGTTCATTTACAACATTGCTAATAATACATAAACACCAATTCTCACCAATGTCATTGCAAGGATAACCAAATTTTTTTCTTTATTTATAAATTGCGGAAAACTTGTCCTTACAATGCAAATTCATATGAAAACTATGTTACTAAATATTCCTAAGCAATCTATCATAACTCCTAAGCAGCAGCTCAAAAATCTGATCATCGAACCATGCGATCAAAATCCATCTCTTCGCGACCAGACTCAGCTCACTCTTCCTTTAAGCTTCCCTTCTTTTCTTCGATCCTACAAAACATCAAAATGCAGTCTTATCACATCATGTATTAAGAATCTATAAATAGGAACTTAATAGAGTTAGATAGTGGACTTACCTGAAGTAGAGTCATACATTTTGACTTTACCATCCTTGCGATCCTTCAGGTAGATACGACACCTTTGCATCCAATGCCCCTTCTCTTGGCAATAGAAACAAATAGACTCTTTTGGAATGACACATGGAATAATCCCAGACCTGGCCTTTCTCTTATGGTCAAACTTTTCGACCATGGCCAATTTTTCTCCCTTAGTAGAAGAAATCTTTTCTGGATCATCATTGCCATTGCCTATGTCTATGGAAAATTTGGAGGTAGATCTTCCAATCAAATTTGCTTTACCAATGCGCCAAATCATTTCTGATTCAGCAGCAATCAGCAAATATGTCAGATCAATGAGGGTCATGTCGTGATCTGTCACACAGTAGTCATTAACAAACTGACTATATGACTCGGGAAGTGACTGAAGAACCAAGTCAACTGCTAGCTTCCTTGGGAAAACGAAACCCAACATTACTAGTCTATCAATATGTAACTTCATCTCCAAGATGTGAGCACATACAGACTTTCCATATTCTTGTTTACTTTCCAATAGGGCGCCGCCATTGCTCCTCCTCCTCCCTGCATTAATGTTGTCACAATAGACAATAATAGCTTTGTAGATGGGGAGTGAAGATTACAAAGAAGATTATGAATCCAATATGTCTCGACCTTGATGTCGACTAGAATGTGAAATAATACTAAGTCTCTTGGATAACCAAGATACAAGGTTGTCTTCCAAAAGTATATGATACCCGAATGTGGATCATCTGATATTTGGCATCCCACGAGCATTTACTAGAGTAACTAATATGGTTAGATGACTATCAAAAGTGTAGTTAAAGGTTGTGATACATAGTTCTTTGTATGTACTGAAGTATACATTTAAGAGGGTGAAAAAGAGGCTCTCGGGAATCATGCATAAAGAGGCATATATGTTACAGAGAAAATGAAATATTGGGTTTCGTGAAAGTAAGGTAATCAAGAGCCGCAACTAAGTTGCACTATAAAGTAAGATTATCAGTTGGTGTGCAACCAACAACCAATTTATGAATGGTCGGAGTGGGAGTTCTCATTAGGTTGCAATTCATCATATTTGCACATTGCACAAGTTTAGTGGCATATTTCATACGAGATAAACCATTTGGGTCACGGATAACAAAAATACCAAGAAAATAATTCAATGCCCTGATATCTATCATAGGGAACTCACTTCCGAGTTCATATACGATATGCTTAAATAGCTAGGTCGATTATGTTGTGAGAATAATATCATCAATAAAGAGTAATAGGTACATCTTGGGATATAACAAGTGGTAAATAAATAGAGATGAGTTGGCATGGTTGTATTGAAACCCGAGCCAGATGGAATGCTCAACAAAATGTTGATACCATGCTCGTAGGGCCTGTTTAAGTCCATACATGGAATACTAGAAGCTATTTACATAATTTGGAAACCGAGTGTCATCAAAATCGAATGATTCATGCATATAAACAATGTTCTATAGTTGGCTATGAACAAATGCATTATTCACATCAAACTGGTGGATCGACCAAATGTGAGATACATCAAGATTGAGGATCATGTAACTTGTCACCGGTTCGACGACATGGATGAAAGTCTTGACATAATCAGTCGTTAATAATGGATTTGTGGCCATTAGTGACAATACGAACCTTGCAACGGAAAAGAGTACCGTAAGAACCAAAAACTTTGTGTATTTAAGATAATGAAATTTGCAAATTTTAACCCAAAAGTGTAATGGAAAAATCATGTGAATACTATTTGTGAATCAAGGGTATTTTGGTGTTTTATGCTAGATATATGGAAATTCAATCATTATGGTTTTTTATAAGTTATTTTAATTTTATATAAGTCCAATCGATGTACTGAATGCATATGTAAAGATAGAAATAAATAAATTTCGTAATTGGATTTTTATATAAAATGATGTAAGTAGCATTTTTGGAGCCTCATAACTCAAGATCTGGAGTTATTGACAAGAATCTCTATAAATGAACGTTGGAGTGTGCATGATAAATAAAATACTGAAAAAATTCTCAGGTCACTTAGAGATTAAAGTGATTTAGTTATGCCCTTTTGAATATGACTTGTTTATAGCGTAAAAATTATAAAAATGGATGAATACCCATGTTCATGGGCTAATAACTCAAAATCAGGAAATATTCAAAAAAACGTCAATGATAAAAAGTTGTAAAGATCATGGTATGCTTTCTATGGATACAAGATTCGTTAAAATCAAAATTTAGACTAGTGAGTTATGTATGTTTAAAGTTAGAGGAAAAGTCCAACAAAACACATCAAGTTTTATTAAGTGTTTAAATGAGTATTGTTAAGAACCTGTGTATGAGGCTGTGAGAATGAGGTAAGAGCTTATCTATTAAGTAGGTTAATTAGTCTAATGTATAGACAATATAAAGTAGAAGAAGTAGTAAAAGTAATCATTCCAAATGTATTATATTAAAAAGTTGTGGAAATTAAAAGATTGGTTATAAAATCATTCGATACAAACCTGGGAGGATGTAAAACTCGGATTTGAAAGGCATAATTGATAAAAGACATAACTGATACAATGATTTCAGTGGTAAATATGTAACTGATTATTTTGAAAAAAGTTAGAAAAAGGGATATTGATCAACATCTAAATAAATAGCTCTCAAACTAGACAATCCCATTATTACATCTCTAACAACACCAATAAAATAAATACGACAATGGTCTTTATAAGTGTACAAACAAGTCTCCATCTCTAGTCACAAGGCAAAATAACCACATCTCATAAATGGGTCTTCAAATCCATCAAGTCATCCATTATGGAAAGCTTTTCACCTAATATTTTCCCCCTCAAAGCTTGGAATTGATGTCACATATTCAAGTTCCAAATCGAGCAACACATCAAATAAGAAGTCCAATCGTGACACCATGATAATAAGCAGCAATGAAGGAGTCTAAGGTACAAACCCATTATAAAAAAAAAACCCACTTTAGAATCAAGCTTCCAAGTCACTTCTATGCTCCCTAGATCACTTAAGTACCCTCCCATCAATTCATATCGGTATTCAAGATAATCCTTGAAGAATATTTGCTAATGGCATAAACACCCAAAACGCCATGTAACCCATGAAAATTTCGATTCTCAATCAAACTCGATCAAAAAGAACCAAAGTCAAATCGATCAAAGCACCACGATCCTTAGATAATTTCTTGCTCTAGTAAACAAAGATAAAAAAATTGATGCACCTAACTTCAATAAATCTTTCCCAAGATTCACTAAAAGTAGATGTTTTGAAAAGTCACAATCTTTCTTTCGAATGACCATACCAAATTCTTCCTATTTTTTATGATCAAAATAAGATCCTAAAACCTTCAATTGGTCATAGAATGTGCTCGAATGGGTAAATCAATGTTATATCCCTTGATCAGTGGAATTAATCATGCACTTCATCGAAAAAAATGACATTTTATCGGAGCTTTAGCTTTTCAGATCGCCTTTGATTTGCACCGGAATAAAAAATGTACTGCTCAATGGAAATATCCTTGCAAAACATACCAGGTCTGATCACCACGGAAATTTTCCCAAAAATGCAATCCTTTCAACTTGAAGGACCTTAGTTGTTACATTATTTGTTTCTTCCCCATTAACAGCTATAGCGCAATCCTTTTAAATTCTATGCATCAATGACCGAAAAGAAAAATGGTTAGGACCCCGAAGGCCAGAAGCAACTCAGTCTTAAGAGAGTACTTCTGAAGAATAACTGTGGAGTACCGAAGTAGCTTATTCGGAAGAATGATACAATTGAGTAGAAGTAGCCGGTAGTTGCAAAAAATTATGCAAGTAACCCAAGTTGTGAAGAAGTAAGAACGTACCCCCGAAGATGAGAAGTATTGCTGAACAATATAGCTTGGGGATACTTCTGATTTGAACAATGTAACCAGTAACTTCGGTATGCATCTGAACACAAATCACACCACACAACGCCAATTCGGACTGAGGTTTGAAACACACACACTTAATTTTGACATTTTGTTTGACTATGCATTGGACACCATAACTCTTTGCTTTTCTTTAAGAATAAATTTTAAACCATAACAAAGCATTAATAATTAAGCCACCGACTTTGAACACTTTGAATTTACACTTTGACCCTCGTTTATATGGAAGAAAAACATCAAGGCTTCATCATGTTTCCGACTCACTCCAAACACAGAAACCATCACCAAAATCACAAACTTACAAACCATTACGGATTGATTATGAAGTATTTGAACCCATGATTTGATTTTATTGCCAATACAATTCTGTCAAAATTGATTCGAAGCTAATTTTGACTTTTTAACATTGACCATTCACCAGAACACTTCGTTAAGAAGTCACAATCCTCAATCACCGCCATTTGAGCATTAAAAACCACTTTAATAAATTGGAACAAAAACATATCTTCAATCCGGAACAAGAATAGTCATCAATCCAATATATAGAAGCCTTATAAAGCATTGGAACACTTCATGATTCCAATTCATCAAACCAAAAGTGCTCAAATATTGAATACGATCATATGCAAATTAGAGCTCTATTAAAAAGATTTAAACAATGCAAACAATGATTTAAATCAAAAACGAAAACGAACAGAAAACTATAAGATTGCGACAATGAAGAAAATATTGATTAACCTGGAATTTAATTTATGAATCAACAATTGATTTTAAAACCAAACGTGATTCAGATGTGAAAGAATGCTCATAGATCAAATCAATTACGAGAGTCAATTCACATATGAACAATGAAATTCAGGAGTGTATCCAGCAAATAATACGAATCGGACAATGAATTTGTTTTTTGGCTTTGAATTGATTAGTCATGAACAGTAACAAACTAAATGTTTGAGCTGAATCAATAGAAAATAAACTGGATCTAGCAGAATTGAGCTTGAATCAAATATTCCGAATCAGATTTAATAAAATGAACAGTAAAACTACTTGTACTCAACAAAACCTAATGGAAGAACAAAACGTTTTAATGATGAAGTAATTTAAAATGGTCGGAAAGAGTCTAGGTTTCATATTATTATCAAATGATTAGTACAATTACAAAAAATGGAAAAAAACGTAATTTATAAACTAACTAATTAGGGTTTACTAGCTAATGGGCCAACATAATACCCGGTACAAAATAAGCGCTAAATCTTATTAGGCTAACATCTCCCCTCAAACTCACAATGCAACAGCAATAAGCATTGAGAGTTTGTCAGACAAAAAATGAAATTGAGGAGCAGTCAATGGTTTCGTAAGAATATCAACAATCTGCAAAGTGGAAAGAACATAAGGAATGAAGATAGCGCCCTTCCGGAGATAATGACGTGTGAAATGACAATCAATCTCAATGTGTTTTGTCCGCTTACGAAACATTGAATTTTTGGCAATCATTATCGCACTCGCGTTGTTACAATACGAAGGGGTAGGCTGAGAGATGTGAACGCTCATAAGTGGCGATAGCAATGGCTTGATACTCAGATTTTGTAAAAGATTGAGAGACAACATCTTGTTTCTTACTCTTCCATGATATCAATGAATCTCTAAGAAAAACACAATACTCAGTAGTGGACATACGATCATAAATATCATTATCCCAATTAGCATCAATGTAGGCACGCAACTAAAGAGAGGATGTAGATGGAAACACAAAGTTGCGGAAGCGAGTACTACAAAGATATCTCAAAATACGAAGAACACTCCCCAATGAACAGTAGAAGGAGCAATGAAAAACTGGCTAACCACGTCAACTACATAAGTAATATTCGATCTAGTGATAGTGAGTGTTAGGACATAATTTGTTGTTTATACTTTACTTTATATGGCTTTTAGAGTTCTTGGTCTAGGACCGAAAACACCATGATTTCGGTGGTGTTTGGACAGAAATCACAATGTGATTTCGGTAAGCTTAATGATGATTTCGGTAAGCTTAATGATGATTTCGGTTGGGCTTTCGGCTGGGCTTTTGCAATTAGGTATATATATATATATATATATATATATATATATATATATATATATATATATATATATATATATATATATAGCTTTGTTTCAATTGTGTTAATGGTTGGTCATTATAAGAAGCTGATATCGAGTTTAGAGAGAAAGAGAGAACCGAGAGTAATTGAGAATCTTATGTACTAGACTATTGTTCAATATAATGTGCATTGAAGATTCATTAACTGTGTTCTTAATTCGATATAAATATTTTGCATTAATCATTGAATTGGGATTTTGCACCAATTCTAGTGATTTCGATTGATACACTAGATCGGGTATTACAATTGGTATCAGAGCAAAGATTGGTATTAACGAATTGGCCTAAACATTAAACGTTTCTTGGATTTGTATTGGTAGTTTTGGTGTTTTTAAGTCCTTTTTGAAGAAAAACTATTGCTGCTGTTCTTCGTATTCTTCACTTTATTGGAGACTTTGATCAAAATTGGTTTTGTTAAGTTACCAATTTCGTGTTTCCGGTATTTTTGGGAGTTTTTCAATTAAGTCTGGACGTTTTCGGCGGTTATCCTCAAGCTCTCGGTTAGGTTTTAGTGATTTCGGTGGCTACCAGTGTTCTCGGTCAGCAACTAGGTCAGTTGTCTAGTTTTCGGTCAAACTTTGTGTTCGGTTAACCATCTCGGTCAAACAGGGTTTTCATTTGAACAATCTCGGTCACCATTGAATTTTTGGCAATCAACCAAACAATCTCAGAAGTGGCGATAGCAATGGCTTGATACTCAGATTTTGTAAAAGATTGAGAGACAGCATCTTGTTTCTTACTCTTCCATGATATCAATGAATCTCTAAGAAAAACACAATACCCAGTAGTAGACTTACAATCATAAATATCACTATCCCATTAGCATCAATGTAGGCACACAACTAACGAGAGAATGTAGATGGAAACACAAAGTTGCGGAAGCGAGTACCACGAAGATATCTAAAAATACGAAGAACACTCCCCAATGAACAGTATAAGGAGCAATGAAAAACTGGCTAACCACATGAACTACATAAGTAATATTCGATCTAGTGATAGTGAGTGTTAGGACATAATTTGTTGTTTATACTTTACTTTATATGGCTTTTAGAGTTCTCGGTCTAGGACCGAAAACACCATGATTTCGGTGGTGTTTGGACCGAAATCACAATGTGATTTCGGTGAGCTTAATGATGATTTCGGTTGGGCTTTGGGCTGGCTTTTGTAATTAGGTCTAGGTATATATATATATATATATATATATATATATATATATATATATATATATATATATATATATATATATATATATATAGCTTTGTTTCAGTCGTGTTAATGGTTGGTCATTATAAGAAGCTGATATCGAGTTTAGAGAGAAAGAGAGAACCGAGAGTAATTGAGAATCTTATGTACTAGACTATTGTTCAATATAGTGTGCATTGAAGATTCATTAACTGTGTTCTTAATTCGATATAATTGTTTTGCATTAATCATTGAATTGGGATTCCATACCAGTTCTAGTGATTTCGATTGATACACTAGATCGGGTTTTACAATTGGTATCAGAGCAAGGATTGGTATCAATCGAATTGGCCTAAACATTAAACGTTTCTTGGATTTGTATTGGTAGTTTTGGTGTTTTTAAGGCCTTTTTGACCAAAAATTGTTGCTGCTGTTCTTCGTGTTCTTTACTTTATTGGAGACTTTGATCGAAATTGGTTTTGTTAACTTACCAATTTCATGTTTCCGGTATTTTTGGGAGTTTTTCAATTAAGTCTGGACGTTTTCGGCGGTTATCCTCAAGCTCTCGGTTAGGTTTTAGTGATTTCGGCGGCTACCAGTGTTCTCGGTCAGCGACTAGGTCAGTTGTCTAGTTTTCGGTCAAACTTTGTGTTCGGTCAATGATCTCGTTCAAACGATCTCGGTCAACAGGATTTCAGTCAACAGTTTTGACTTTTGACTTTTCGGTCAAACCTAGTTGTTTTCGGTTAATCATATATACTTTTCGGTTTACAATGGACTCATACAACACTTCTCTTTCTACAATGCAAAGTGATCTTGATTTAGTTATGGGGACAACAACTCAAATTCCCTGACTGCTGACTGCTGATGGATTTCCTGAATGGAAATTCAGATTTGAGAAGTATGTTAAAATGAAGGATATCAAAGTGTGGAGAAGCTTCTTGAGAGGTCCAGTCAAGATTACAACCACTTTGGATGATGAAGCTAAAACTGTGGTTGATAAGCCAATAGAGGACTACACCAGTAAGGATTTTGACAACATTGAAGATGATGAGAAAGCACTGGCTATTCTTACAGTGGCTTTGTCTCCTAACATTGCTCAAGGTTTCAGGGAATATAAATCTGCTAAGGCTCAGTGGGAAGCCTTGATTGAGGTGTATGAAGGGAATGAGGATATGAAGCAAAGCAGATATGATTTGCTTCGTCAAAGGTTCAACATGTTTAATCATGTTCTTGGGGAGACTCTGGAAGTCCAATTTCAACGATTTATTACTCTCAACACAGAAATAAGCATTGCTGGAATTGTGTTGTCTCGCTCTGAGATTAAAAAGAAGCTGCTCAATTCACTTCCCAGGAATTAGGATATGAATGTGTATGTGATCAAGAAGACAAAAGACCTAAGCAAACTCTCTCTTTCCAAAGTGATGGCTATCATCAAGGCATGTGACATGGAAGACAAGCAGAGAGAAATTAATCATGTCAATTCCTACTCAAATGCAAGCTTAGGAGCATCCACTAACAATGCATTTTTAGTTGTATCATCGCATCATACTCCTCCATCTTTTGATCTACCAATGACATCTCCAATTTCTTATGCGTCCAATTCCACCTCCAAATCCACCTCACAGACTCAATCCACTGCTAAAGGAGCTGAAGAAAACATGGCTATGATGGCTGGATTCATGAACTGCTACAATGCCTTTATTGCTGGTGAATTAGTTCTTCCAGTTACAATTGGAGAACTCGATCAAATTCATCCTGAGGATGTTGAAGAGATGGACATAATAACATGGGAAATTGCTATGGCGGTGCTCAGGGAAAAGAAGTTCACTCAGCGAACTGGAAAGAATAATTGGGGAGTTAATGTGGATAAGAAAGTGGGTTTCAACAAGAGTAAGTTGAGGTGTTACAACTATCACGAGGCAGGTCATTTTTCTCGTGAGTGCACCAAGCCAAGAGTTGAGAATAATGCTGAGAGGGCTTTGGTTCTAGCTAGAAACAACAGAGAAGCGCCTCTGAATAATGAGAAAGCTATGGTGATACATCAGTTTTCGTGGGAAGATCAGACGTAGGCTCTCAATCTCTCTGAATATGGAAGAGCTAATCTTGCCCAGATTGAAGATGGTGAGGATGCTGATTTGGCTGAGGAGAAGATGATGGAGTTGCAGTTCGCTTTCATGGTCTCCACCACTCCTACCACCAAAGAGGTTAGTGAAGTTTCATGCTCTAAATCTTGCGTAGACAAAGTTAATAAATAACGTGAGCAGAATGAGTTATTAGTTAGAGAATTTTCGATCTTAAAAATGAAATCTATGAAACTAAGAAAGTAAACAAGCATCTTAAAGAAAAACTAGATGCTCAAAATAAAGATTTAATTAGGCTTAGGGAGGAATATAACACCAAATGTGTTCACCATCGTTATGCTAAAGAGGAAATTGCCAAATTAACTGCCGAACTTGATACGTTCAAAGCTAAATTTAAAGATGCTGAATTTAAATTTAAGAAATTTGATGTGTCAAGTGAGATAGTTGAATCTATGATAGAGAAACAATTGAAATGGAAAGATAATCAGAAATATGGCTTAGGGTATCATTGTGTTCCACCTCCTTTTAATGATAATTATGTTTCTACCTCTGAGACCTTAGAAATAGAAAGACTTGCTCAGTATGGCCATCCCCCTGTATCAAATTCAGTTAAGAATGAACAATCTGGCCCCACTAAAAGTGTTGAGGTGAACGATACTGACGTCTCTACCTCATGTGTGGATCAAGTATTAGTGGAAGATGAGGACAAAGAGCACTTTAATAATGCTAGCTCTGTTAAAAACATTTCAAAGACTAACATTTCTTTTTCTTCTGTTTCAAATAATTGTGTGAACAAAGATATTAAACTGCTGTTTTGGATTCTTTTGAAAATTATGGTGATGTTGCCTTTTAATCAAATTCAAATAGTATTGTTTTTGAAAAATTTAAACCACGTAAAGTTTTGAAAGAATCTTATAAATGTAAATGTGCGTGTGGAAATTCTTGAAACAAGACTCTTTTGGACCAGGACCAAGCTCCAATAACACTTTCTTGAAAAGACAGACTTCTTTTAATTGTGGGACTCCAGGTCACATTGCTAGAAACTGTCCACATCATTCACATGCTTCCTTCTCCAAATTCAGGTGGACGAATGTGTCAAGAGGGAGATCTTCCAAAAGAAATCCTTCAAGGTCACGTCCCCGTGATAATAATTGGAATGATGACAAGGCCAAGAATCAGGCCTTCAAGGACAAAACAAAAGCTAACTCGAGAGATGGCTCAACCAAACCAAATCAGGTGAGGTCAAACTCATCTCAAGGGTCGTCTTCTAGCTCACACTCACAATACAAGCCTAAATCAAAAGGTAGTCCCATCCCAAAGGTAAGTGAAAAAGGTCCCATTCGTTCCAACAAGAAAGTACATAAACCAAATTACCAATGGGTAACCAAAGTCCTTTCTTCCAAATCATCAGTTGGTCTAAAAAGTTCTACAAATTCTTTGAAATCATTATTTGATAAACAATATATGGTATGGGAAAGAGTATCCCGAGTTGACAATAATGGTCAACCCAGTTTCAAAATGGATTGGGTTCCCAAAACTAATTAATCCCACAACGTGTGCAGGAATAGCTATGCAGGTATATCATCAGACATTGGTATATTGATATTGGTTGTTTCAGGCACATGACAGGAGACATATCCCAACTGCATGACATTCAAAATGTTAATGGTGGTTATGTCTACTTTGTGGGAGGAGAAAAGGGAAAAATCACTCAAATGGGGACCGTTACTAATGGTGTGTTGAATTTTGAAAATGTCAACTTCGTTCCTGAATTGAAACATAGTTTGTTGAGCGTTTCTCAAATCTGCGATAGTGACTTCTCAACTCATTTCACCAAGAAGGAGTGCTTAATTCTAAACCATGGTATCGTCATACCATAAGAATGGATCTTGGTGAGATCAGAACGCCAAAACAACGCTTATATTATTGACATGAATCACAACATCCCGGAGAACGTTACTTGCCTGTTTTCAAAGACTTCTGAACATAAATCTATACTCTGTCATCGTCTCCTCGGTCATGTAAATGCAAAGAATCTAAATCGTCTTGCAAAAAATGATCTTGTTCGAGGGTTGCCTATTAATGATTTTGTCACCTTTGAGAAGTGTGTGGCATGTACACAGGGAAAGCATCATCGAAAACCGCAAAAGCCAAAACTGATCAACTCAATCGAAACACTTCTTCAATTGCTTCATATTGATCTCTTTGGACCAATCAATGTTCTTAGCATCAACAAAAGCTCGTACTGTCTGGTAATAATAGATGATTACTCACGTTTTACCTGGGTATTCTTTCTAAAGAATAAGAGCGAGACATCAGAGCTGATCAAGAGGTTCCTCGTCCTGATTGAGAATCAGACCAATGAGAAAGTGAAAGGCATCCGGTGTGACAATGGGACAGAATTCAAGAATGCTATCTGGACCATTTCTGTGCTGAAAAGGGATACAACACCAATACAATTCTACTCACACACCTCAACAAAACGGTGTTGCTGAGAGAAGGAATAGAACCCTAATTGACGCTTCTAGAAAAATGATGTGTGACTCAAAATTACCGATGTTCTTCTGGGATGAGGCTATCAATACAGCATGTTATGTTCAGAACCGGATTCTAATCAACAAACATCAAATGAAGACTCTGTATGAAATCCTCTACGGTCACAAACAAACTATTGCTCATTTCCGCACTTTTGGCTGCCTATGCACTCTTCTTCATCTCAAAGCCACTCCAAAGTTCAATTCAAAGGCTGACGACTGCTACTTCATCGGGTATGCTGGACGCACTGCTTATCAGGTCTACAATAAAGCTACCAAGCAGATTGTGGAGTCCTTTGATATCCGCTGGCTAGAAGAAAACGAGACAGACTGTAACATCATGACTCCCAAGTATAAATTTAAATCACTTTATATTCATTTTGAAAAGGCAACTCGAAGAGTTGGAGGCCCCAACTCATCGAGTAGAGTTTGAGATAGCCGCTTGGTCTTTAGAGTCAACTCGACGAGTTGGAGGACCCAACTCGACGAGTAGGAGCTGAGCGTGAAAACCCTAATTTTCAGGGTTTGCACCCGATTTAAAGGACCTTAAGTCATTTACCCCGCCTCCCTCATCACTTTAACACCATGATAGAAACCCTAATCGAGCTATTATCATCTGTGAGAGAGAGAGAGGGGGGCTAAGAGTGTGTATTTTAGTGCATTCTTTGAAGGAGCTTGAGGAGCAAAAGGCTTGGAATTAGAAGGAGTCCTTGGATCCAACATTCTTTCAGTGTTAGATGCCATTTGGATGTAAAAAGCTATTACCTTGACCACTTGTTGGTTAGATCTCTCCATTGGGGAGTTTATGGCCATTTTTACCTTCTTTTTAGTCATTTAGTTGCTTGAGCATGCCATGAAGATGAGTCTTCATATCTAGACAACATTAGACCCCTTAGGCCTGAAGATTCAAGCTTTATCAAGCTTTGGCCAGCTTCCATGCCTTATACCCTTTTTTGAGCTTTGGTTTGGCAAACTTAGCCCTAGATGCCATGCATGGACGTAAATCTTGCAACTTTACGTGGTATTTCAGCCTTAGGAGGATAGATCTAGAGTTTGGAGCTTGAATCTGTATTAAAGACGTCTGAATGAGAGAATGGCTTGAAGGAACTCGATGAGTTGGTAAGCCAACTCGACGAGTTGATTAGGGTTTTCCCCGATAGTTTGGACACGTTACGAACTCGGCGAGTTGGTGAGACAACTAGGCGAGTTGAGTTGGACTTTCCTGATTTTTCTGAGAACAGGAGGAACTTGATGAGTTGCATATATGCACTCGACGAGTTGGGTCAACATGGACTGTTGACTCAAGTGTTGACTTCCGTTGACTTTTAGGGTTGGGTCAAGTTAGGGATTTTGGAGACTATGGAGGGTTAAAATGGTCTTTCACCCTTTCCGAGAAAAAGGAGTTATCTTAACATCTTGGAGTTTTTATTATAAATTATTAATTAGAGATGGTTATGATATATGTAGGTGGAGTCTAGACCTACCGTTGAGTACGGAACATTCTTGTTCTACCTACGAGGTGAGTCTTCTCACTATACTTACCTGAGTGGTAATACTGTGTGACAGGAGGGTCTTATTTGAGTTATTGACAGGAGGGTCTTATGTGCTTATACTGAGTTATGTGATATCATGCATTTTTGTCTTTGTGATTTATGCTGTATATTATTTCTGTGCCTTATTGATTTAGGACCGGAGGGTCCAAACCGAGTTATGAGACCGGGGGGTCTTCACCAAGATACCGGACCGGAGAGTCCGACCCGAGCTGTGATACCAGAGGGTCTTCACTGAGACACATGACCGGAGGGTCCTTATCGAGATATAGCCATGAGAGGCTAATTATTTGTGCGTGGTATTTTGGGGAACTCACTAAGCTTCGTGCTTACAGTGTTGTGTCAAATGTGTTTTAGGTACCTCTCAAGATCGCAGGTAGGCGCCGGCATGATTGTACACACCAGCTAGAGATTATGTTTTGAGGATTCTGGGATATTGTCAAACATTTTATTGTTTCGTGTTTTGAACAACTTATAAACTTGGGTTTGAGAAATGTGAAAATGTGTTTGGTGTGGTTTTAAAAATGAAAATTTTATTTGAAAACTTAGAGTTTTACAAGTTGGTATTAGAGCCTTGGTTTGAGGGATTCAGATATACCCTCGGGTATGTCTGGACTCAAACTGAGGGTTTGAAACAAAATTTTCTAAAAAGAAATGATTTTCTAAAATGAATAAGAGCTTTGAAGAGAAAACGAGATGAAGCAGTGTGTACAATCAGCTAGAGCCCGACGGTGATTTTCCAAAATACCATTACTTGTTTATATTATGAGATGAGATACTTATGAGATATTAGAGTTGCATGCTAGATGATAGGCTAGGTATTTCATGAATTTAGAGCTAGAGTTTCCTGATTCATGATGCCTTAGCCTTGGGGGATGCTATTGATTGATATTATCTGCTATTTGCTCTGTGTGTGTGCTGAGTAGCGGTACATAACATGAATCTTTTTGAGAGAGCTTTGAGTCAAGGAGTAATCTAGGAGAGATACGTAGATGTGTATTGAGGAATCTACTGAGAGAGTAGTTTGATATCCGTGAGTGATACAGTAATTTTGAATTAGGATCATAGGAGGAGGACTTGGGGAGACTATGGGTTGGTGTGGAAGGTAGTATTGGGCTCGTACTACTGAAAACACCCGATCTGTATGCGACCCAAGTAAGAACCTTAGGATGCTAAGGAGCATGTAGGGGTGGGTAATTGAGTGTGTGCTTGAGCCAGTCCCTAATGATTTTGTGTTTGTGTTTCAGAGAGACTATGGTGATTACCCGCAACAGCCCCGGGGGCAGTGGTACTAGTGACGAGGAGATCCGCAGGATCATTGATGAGGAGGTTGTCGCAGCTATTAGGGAGGCTATACCAGAGATGTTCGGGTCTATTAAGACCATGCTGATTGAGACTTTTGATGAGCAATATGCTGCTGTCACAGAGGCTACTGCTGTCGTATCAACCATAGCCCTAGCTGCTGCGAGGCCACAGGGGGGGTGACTCGTTGTTGTTTTGAGAGTTCAGCAACACGAAGCCACCAGAGTTTGATGGGACCCAGGACCCAATTTCTGCCATGAGATTGTTCTCCGACATTGAGGTGTGTTTCTATACGTGTTCATGCCCGGAGCACTTGAGTGTTCGGTTTGCACCGAACCAGCTTCGCTTGGGAGCGAAGGACTGGTGGAAGTTCATGATGACTGATTTCACTCCTGCAGATCATGCTGCAGTGACTTGGGAGAGCTTTACCCAGTTGTTCAGAGACGAGTATGTTACCTAGGTGGAGAGGGAATGACTGTCCCAGGAGTTTCTGTCTCTCAAGTAGAAGACAGAAACAGTGACAACGATTACGAGGATGTTTCATGAGAGGCCCTTGTTCTGCCCTGAGCACGTGTCTACTGAGCAGGCATGTGTGAGCCGATATTTGAGCATCTTGAGGAGAGATATTCAGGAGTTCGTGGCGAACTAGTCATATCGGACATTGGCTGAGTTACAGACCAATGCCAGGAGGAGAGATATTGAGTTGGAGATTCAGACTAGAGAGGAGGGAGAGTCTCAAGGGAGATATAGGAGACCAATGGAGTCGCATCCGGCGACGAAGCGGGCTAAGCCCGCTGATACGAGAGCAGGAGACCAGAAGGGCCGCACTTATGGCAAGTGCGGCAAGATCCATGAGGGATCTTGCCGAGCAGGGATTTGCTACAAATGTTGCAAGGATGGGCACATGGCGAAGGACTGCCCTAAGGGATTTTTGGTTTTCTTTCATTACAACCAGACTGGCCACCAGAAGGCCGAGTGTCCTCAACTCACTCAGGGACCAGCCAGGCTTCTGCTCAAGCTGCTTTGTGTGTTACTGATGGCCGGCCGGGGAAGGCTGAGACCCCGAGAGATCGTGGGAGAGCATTCCAGCTGACTTCGGAGGAGTTCCGAGTAGCGCCTGATGTTGTTGCTTGTACGTATCTCCTTATTCATGTTATTTTTAGATTTGTCTATGCTTATATCGCGTTGCATATAGGTACTTTTTTGTTAGTTCTTTTCCTGCCTTGGTGTTATTTGACTCGGGTGCGAGTCGATCTTTCGTGTCTTTATCCTTTATTCGTCACATTAGTGTTAGACGCGAGGCATTGAGTCGACCACTGAGGGTTTCCATAGCCGATGAACATGCGGTTTTTGCCACTGATGTATTCCGGGGATGTGTATTAGAGATTTTCAGCGTTGAGTTTCCGATAGATTTGGTGCCGATAGCGATGGGTGATGTCTGTGTCATATTGGGCATGGATTGGTTGAGCCGGTTTGGAGCCGTGATTGACTGTGAGCATCATATGGTGACCATACAAGACCCTAGTGGGGGAGTACTTACTGTTTATGGCGAGGTAACTAGATCAGAATCAGCTTTCTGCTCTGCCGCCAGGGTGAGGCAGAGTCTACAGCAGGGGTGCATGGGCTTTTTAGCGTACGTGATGGATACGTGAGTGGCCACTTAGAGGCCGAGTTCTATTTTCGATGTTCCAGTAGTATGTGAGTTCCTGGATGTTTTCCCTGAGGAATTGTCGGGTGTGCCTCCTATTGCCAAGGCACCTTATCGCCTTGCACCGCCCGAGATGCAGGAGTTATCCTTGAAGCTCCAGGAGCTGCTGGGGAAGGGATTCATTAGACCGAGTAGCTCGCCGTGGGGAGCGCCGATCCTTTTTGTCAAGAAAAAGGATGGTTCACACCGGATGTGCATCGACTACCGGTAGTTGAACAAGCTAACGGTGAAGAACCGTTATCCATTACCGAGGATCGACGATTTGTTTGATCAGTCGCAGGGTGCGTATTGGTTTTCCAAGATTGATTTGAGATCTGGGTATCATCAGATAAGTGTCTATGAGGAGGATATCCAGAGGACAGCCTTTCGAACTCGTTATGGACATTACGAGTTTGTGGTGATGCCTTTCGGGCTCACCAATGCACCGGCAACGTTCATGGACCTCATGTGTTGGGTCTAAATTTATGGTTTATACTTTGCTTTTCTAGGCATTTGTAGTTTCGGTCTAAGGCCGAAAACTATCTTGGGTTTAGTTGTAGTTTGGACCTAAATCACATGTGATTTCGGTCTGGCCTTTGGGTTTTGGGCTTGGTTTTGTCCATATGTATAAATAGTGTGTTATTAGGCGTGTTTGGGGTGACTAGGGAGTAGAAAACATGAAAGGGGTTGCCATTGTCATATGAACGTGTTCTAGAGAGAGAAAGTAGAGAGAACGTATATGTGTGAATCTTGTGTACCGGATCATCATTGAATATTATTGTGTACATTGAAGATTCATCTTGTTCTTCTTCTTCTTCTTCTCCATTACATCTTGCACCATCCACTTGACTGGGATTCCGCACCATTAACTGGATTAGATTGATACATCAGAGCGATTTATGGACTTACAAGTGGTATCAGAGTTTGTATTGTATCAATCAATTTGGCAAGATATTGAACGTTTTTGCACTTTTTCTTGAAGGTTTTGGCGTTTTTAATTTGTTTTGGAAGAAATATTGGATGTTTGTTCTTCGTGTTCTTCATAAATTTGACTTTTTGATCAATTTTTGCACTAAAAAGTTGAAAAAAACGTGTTTTTGGTCGTAACTTGCGAGACCCCGACGGCTAATCTCGGTCAGAATCTAGGGTTTCCGAGGAGTTTTCGGCCGAGAACGAGATTGCGTTCAGAAGCTGTTTGCGGTGGAGCTTGTCCGAGATTTCGGTGGAGCGTGCGAAGGTTTGCGGTGCGACAGATTTCGCTTTGGATGTTTTCGCTTCGCAGGTTTTCGGTTCCGATTGCGGTCCTCACATTTTCAATCAGAAGCGAGATTTCGGTGCGAGACTTCTTGGTTAGGATGAGAAACCTCGCGATTGCGGCCTAAAAATCTTTTTTTCAATGTTTTTGACTTTTTCGATCTAATAGCCTCCTTTTCGATATTAAAGCTTCGTATTTAGTCAAAAGACCACATATTCCGTCAAATACTTTTGTTTTTTATCTTAAAATTTTCGTTTTCGGTCTAAGTTTTGATTTTCGTTTTTTTGACTTTCAAGCTTGACTTTTGACTTTCAGTTTTGACCTTAGACTTTCGAAGTTGACTTTTGACTTTCAAGTTTGACTTTTTAAGTTTGACTTTTCGGTTTGATTTTCAAGTTTGACTTTCAAGGTTTCAAGCAAAGGGTATTTTTGGTAAACAATGAGTTCCTCAATCACCAAGGCTAATGAAACTTCATGTTCTCAGTCTTATGAAGCTACGATTAAACTTCTTCGTGATCAAATTGATATATTACGTAGAGACAATGAGGACCTTAGGTATGAAGGCTATACTCTTAGGAAGGCCCAAAAACCCTTGAAAGAACAACTAGAGGCCAAAACCAAGGACTTTAGAAAACATCAAGAAGAATATAGTAACAAATGTGAAAACCATGACTATGTTAAGAGACAGCTTGCTAGCTTGACTGACGAGCTTGACACTTTGAAAAATAAATTTGAAAATGCAAATTTTAACTTCAGAAAATTTGATGTGTCAAGTAAGAAAGTTAAGAATATGATTAAGAAACAATTAAAATTTAAAGATAATCAAACTAAGGGTCTAGGGTATCACAGTGTTCCACCTCCCTTCAATGACAACTATAACCCACCCCTTGAAACTAATGAGGAAGAAATACCTGCTCAGTATGGCCAACCCCCTGTACCAGCTTCAGTTAAGACTGAACAATCAGGCCAAACTGAGAATGTTGAGGTGAAGGATACTGATGATTCTACTTCATGTGCAGGTAAAGTAGTAGAAGATGAGAACAAGGAGAACAGAAACAATTATAGTTCTGTTAATACTACTGATTGTCAAACCAATGTCTCCTTGAACTTTGAATTTGTTGCTTCTAATTCAGTTACTTCTAATAAACTTGCTGTTGGTAAATACAGGCCACCAAAACAAGCGAAACAGACTGCTTGCTGCAAGTGTGCATGTGGGAACAATCAGAGACAAGGAATGGGCATGCCACCAGGGGCAGACAGAAACAATTCCTACGTGAAGAAACATACATGTTTTCACTGTGGAACACCTGGATACATTGCCAAAAATTGTCCAAATCGCGCACACGTTCCCTACTATGCACAAGTATGGAAGAATGTGCCAAGAGGGAGATTTTCCAAAAGAAACCCTTCGAGGCCACGTTCAAACAATGGTGACTGGAATGGCAAGAAGGGAAAGAATCAAACTCCTAAGGACAAGAAGGGAATGTCGGCCAAGAAGCCAAATTCAAGTGATGGTCCAGTTAAACCAAGATCACTTAATTCAAACTCATCTCGGTGATCAGCTTCAAGTTCAAAAGCAAGTGATAAGGCATCCATCCGAACAAATAAGAAATGGGTAAAACCCGACTACATATGGGTACCAAAGGTTAATACTCCCAAATCTTCTAATGATTCTAACATTTCTTCATCTCTTGTGTGTGATAAACAGGAATATCATGGGAGAGAGTACCTTGTATAGATGATAAAGGTCAACCCAGCTTCAAAATGGACTAGGTCCCAAAGACCAACTAATCCCGCATTCTGTGCCGGAGTAGCTATGGAGGAATATCATCAGACTTCGGTTTGTTGATAATGGCTATTCCAGACACATGATCAGAGACATCTCTCAACTACACAACATTCAGAACTTTAAGTGAGAGTATGTGTCCTTTTGCAGAAAGAAAGAAAGAAGAGGATCACAAATGGGGATTGTACTTAATGATGTGAATAATTTTTGGATCTGTTCCAAGATTGAAACACAACTAAGGCTGAACATGTTGCTGCATATGCGTGTTGTTCTTAGACCATCTGGATGCAACTTCCATTAGTGAATTACGGTTTGAGTTTTCTTCCCGATACTTCTAAGTTTTTCTTAAGATGACTCGTTTTGAAGACAATTTTTTAAATTTGCGCATTTATTTTGTTTTATTTCTTCCCCATTCTCAAATTAAGGGGGAGAAATCAAAATACAAAAAAATAAAAATAAAATACATATACAGTTTAAATCATTTAAAACATGTATAAAACGTTCATCCAACATAGATATCAGGTAAACAGATAATATGTATAATACTCCTGAGTTTCTCTTAAAATGATGCGTTTTGAAGACATTTATTTTCTTTCTTCCCCATGCCCATATTAAGGGGGAGAAATCAAAATACAAATCAAAATAAAAAAATTATAAATTCAAATATTCAAATATTTGTTTTCTTTTGTAAGTATTTTTAGGAAGTGATATGAAGTTTAGTGTTAAAGGGCAATCTGAAATTTGTGTAATGCACTAAAACTGAATTGTCTAGACTCTGTGTTCAATGTGCTGATAGGCACGAAGGATTCAAAAGGACTAGACACAGCTGACAATGAAAGGACTTGACAATGTGGACTTAGATAGTTTTATTTGGACTGACCATACGACGCTCGGGTAGATTGAGTAGTGAGATAAACTAGGGAACCTGCGAGATACATTAAAGTCATATGTATCTAGAATTATGGCTCAACATTTCCTCGATGTACGGACTTATGTCTTAAATTCCGGCACTGATAGGGTGACTGAGGGGTTCTGATAAAGTAGATCTATAGGAAAGTATTTTCTTGCTTTCTATCTGTCAGTCATATGTTGCCTCCTTTGCGCGATTGTAACATATCCGACCTGGAATGCAACATATGCAACTCTATCTCTATGCACCTCCTTATCTACGCAATGCTTTCTATCTGTTAGTCATATGCTGTCTCCTCTGTGTGATTGGAAAAGATCCGACCTGGAACACATCATATGCACCCTACTATCTTTCTAAACCTCTATCTATGTTAGTCATATGTTGTTCTCTCTGCGTGATTGGAAGACATCCGAACTGGGATACAACATATGCACTTCTATATCTATCTTCTCTCTTAATGATTGAATACTCACCTAAAGTAAGGAATTCTTTGGAAGTTCTTGATTACCGGGGTATGTCGGGAAGTGGGGAACAAGTTCTAATACACCAAAAATTGAACCATTTAATAGGCTGTCTGTAGATCTCGTTGCTGAATTTAAGTGGACAACAATATCCTTGGTCGTCATCAGCTAAATGTTCCATTTAGGAATATAGGTGCAATGTCTTGTCACGTATAATCTGTCTAACTTGTCAATATCCTTTATGTTTAAGTGGACCACAATACGGGTGATTGACCAGATCTAATCATGCAGGTGTGTGCTGATAAACGATATTGAATTGCTTGACAACTTTGATCCCAAAAGTCTTAAATTTAGTTATTATTTTTATTTTTGTTAAATTTGTTCATAGTTTTCTTTTATGCACAAATTTAGGGGGAGAATTAAAAAATTAAAAACCAAACAAAAATCAGAAAATTAAAAAAAATCCAAAAATATGTTTATTTCTGTTTTTATTTTTTTTTTCAGAAAAATCAAAATTTCCAAAAAATATTGTTTTTGAGCGTATTTTACCTTTTATTTTTTATTTCTTTCTTAGTTATTTTTATTTGTGTGCTAAGTTTGTTTTTAGTTTTGCTTTCCATTTGTCTTAAAACGAGAATTCAATAGAAGAAGAGACTCAAGGAGACTGTACTCTCACACAAATACTACGAGAAGTCTCCATCTGAGCCAAGGTTGGGTCCTTACACAACTGTGGTGAGAAGGGTCTTTATGATTCTGTGATCCACAAGGACTTTTTAGTCATGATTACTTTTCAAGGCGCATCGATGATCGACAAAGAACATCCATTCGAAGGAACAAGAAATGAAGATTACTTTTTAAACATTGAATCTTTCAACCTCAGAAGCAAGGTGAAGCTGCATTTGAAGATTATGTGACAGATTGCATTGAAGCCTCCTCAATCAATTTGTTTCTATCTGTGAACCTGCTGAAGTGATCTAGAATATTCAGTCTCTCTGTTATTTTCTCTGAAGATTCTCAAAGCTGAAAGTGTTGATTTTCGAGAATCCTTACAAGAAGCCTCCACACCCAACGTGCGTTTAAAGTAATTTTTGAAGAAAATCCCAACTATTCAAGATGAAGTACTTCCTATAGAAGATTCATATGTTCATCTTGAAGTTGTGAAGAAATCGAAGATAAACGCGTTGGAGCTAAGAACAATTTGAAGATTGAAAAGAAAAGCAAGCTACAAACCCAGGGGGAGTTTGTTAGGTCATAAGAAAGGAAAGCTATAAACCAAGGGGGAGATTGTTGGGTCTAAATTTATGGTTCATACTTTGCTTTTCTAGGCATTTTTAGTTCTCGGTCTAGAGCCGAAAACCATCTTGGGTTTAGTTGTAGTTTGGACCGAAATCACATGTGATTTCGGTCTGGCCTTTGGGTTTTGGGATTGGGTGTGTCCATATGTATAAATAGTGTGTTATTAGGTGTGTTTGGGGTGACTAGGGAGTAGAAAACGTGAAAGGGTCTGCCATTGTCATATAAACGTGTTCTAGAGAGAGAAAGTAGAGAGAACGTGTGTGTGTGAATCTTGTGTACCGGATCATCATTGAATATTATTGTGTGCATTGAAGATTCATCTTGTTCATCTTCTTCTTCTTCTTCTTCTTCTTCTTCTCCATTGCATCTTGCATCATCCACTTGATTGGGATTCCACACCATCAAGTGGATTGGATTGATACATCAAAGCAATTTAGGGACTTACATCATGAACCCGGTGTGTAGGCCCATGTTGGATCGGTTGGTGATCGTGTTCATCGACGACATTTTGGTGTACTCGAGGTCTAGGGAACAACACGAGGAGCATCTTCGGGAGATTCTTGGAGTGTTAAGGATGGATAGACTTTATGCCAAATTCTCCAAGTGTGATTTCTGGTTACGAGACGTCCAGTTTTTGGGACACCTCGTTAACCAGAATGGGATTTTGGTCGACCCGGCCAAGATTGAGGCAGTTATGCGATAGGAGGTGCCACGATCCCCATCCGAGATCAGAAGTTTTCTGGGTCTGGCAGGCTACTATCGGAGGTTTATCAGAGATTTCTCCAAGATTGTTGTTCCTCTCACCAGATTGACTAGGAAGGGTGTTACTTTTTCTTGGGGGCCTGAGCAGCAAGCCTCATTCGAGACTCTTCGCCAGAGATTGTGCGAAGCTCCAGTGTTAGCCCTTCCGGAGGGAGTGGAGGACTTCGTAGCCTACTATGATGCATCTATATCCGGAATGGGTGCCATATTGATGCGGAAGGGGCACGTGATAACATATACTGTTGGATTTAGTGTCTAAGCCCATAACTATAACTGGGATGCACTTGACCCGATTGTAGCATGGTCCTTTTGGGTTGCCTTCACCAGTGCAATTTGATAGGATGGACTTTTGAGAATAAGGCTAATTGTGATTTATTAATATATTATAAGTATAATATATTAATTGAGAAATCATATTATTTAATTAGTATTGATCAAGAATTAATTTGGAATTAATTTAGTGATCAAAAGAGACTAATTAAATGTACGGGGACTAATTAAATAAATCAATGATTCTTATAGTGTGGGCCAAAGATACATTGTTAATTAGGATGGTCTAAATCTATATGGATAGTCCATGGAGGTTTAACCCATGGAGCCTAAATAATATCAAAGCTCATGGTGCATTAGGGTTTTCATGGATGAAACCCTAGCATTTGCAACACTATAAAAGCACACCCCTAGAGCCAAAATCGGTTACCCCATTCATTCTAAGAGAGTGATATTGATTTTGTGGTAACTAGCTTATTCTCTCAAGTCTCCTCTTGCATTTGGTGTTTGTGACACATTAGAGGCGTCACACTTGAGGTGCTCAAGCTTTCTAAGGCCAAGATCTACAACTACATCAAGATGTATTCATCTAACTATGAGTTTTGTATTGTATATCCTTCATTGTATGCTAGTTAGGATGTATGCTTTGGAAAATTGAAAATGCATGTATAATTAGAGAAAACATAGATCCAAAGCATCTAGGGTTGCATGTGCACCATAGGAGTGTTATAGTGCTTAAAACCCAACAGTGGTATTAGAGACTAGGATTGTTTTCTGTTATATTTGATGCTTGTTAATTTTTAAAGTTGAAAAAAATTGATTTTCTGGCCTCTGACTGATGAACTCGCCGAGTCCATTGGCTGACTTGACGAGTCCACTTAGTAGAAGGGCAACTCGACGACTCATGATCATGCACTCGTCGAGTAGATGGCTCTGGTTGCAGAAATTCGAGTTCTTGGCTAGAATTGGTTAAGGATCACTACCACAAACTATTTTGTAATCATAAAAAATGTATTATCTGATTTGGTAATGATAATCCTCATCCAATTAAAGAACAGTTGTCAAATTTTAAGATAATAAGATATTATTTGTATTATTTGATATGAATTGCCTTGCTATGAGTTAGATTAGATCAATAGTTAAATTATATGATAATCTTGTTGGCTAAAATTGATCTAAGTTGTTCTTTAATTGAGTTTTTGTAACTTGTCCTCAAGTTATATGAAGAGTCTCATTCATGAACATTAATAACTCATAAGTTTTCATAAGTTATGGAAACCAAAAAATTTTGAAAGTAACAAAACTTGCCCTCAAGTTTTGGAATTTGTAAAGTCTCACTAATGAAACATTTAATTTCAAACCTTAGAATTTTAAAAGTTTAAAATTCAACCCTTATACTATTATAATATTAAAAGTTTAATATATATATATATATATATATATATATATATATATATATATATATATATATATATATATATATATATATATATATATATATATATATATATATAGAAGACAAGTCAGTCTTACCGTTAGTAGGCCTCATTCACGAAGCTGGTCTGTAAGGTGAGTATAAAGTTACTACCTATAAAATGGTGGTTTAATGGGTGTCCACTCTCATCCACCGTTTCCTTGACTGGTGGAGGGTCGTTAGCCGAACGGGTAGGATAGGACATTAATTCTCGTTAAAAGTATAATGATAAATATAAAGTAACTAAACTTTTATTAAACTCCCAATCTTAGTTACTTTATGAAAAATGTGAAAATGGTGCTATTCCATGAAATTGCACTTTGCACTTTGCTAAGTAGTTAGTGGAGCGTGTGTGGTTAACCGACACACTAATCTGGGACTGGAAAGTGTGGCAAAGGGTAGCTTAATGTTAATCATAGATCAATGGAGCGTGTGTGGTTAACCGACACATTGATTAGGTGATTTGTAACATTAAGAGTACCAAACACATTTGCATGGTTATTCACACCTTGTTTGTGATCCTCGGCATCGCAGTCACAAACGTGAAGGGCACAATCGAGATATAAACATGCCATTGAAAAGTTCAATGAATCTTAAAAGAATCTAGGAATTTCAATCCAATTAAAACTTAATAATCAATTTCGTTTTTCATGGTGGAAATTGGTAAATTGTCATTTACCTACCTTCAAATATTTTGCAATTGGATTATGGCAACCCTCTTCCGAATTGTAAAATATTATGTTGGGTCCTAGCCTTCATATTTCATTTGGGTGTTATATTAAGGATTCTCATCTAATCTAAACTTTGTTCTTTTTCTTTTCAGATGTCTATCCCAAACAATGCTTCAGGCTCCAACCCTTCAGACATATTCTCCATCATGAATTTGGTTGGGAGAACTATCTTCGATGGGTCAAACTTTAACGATTGAATAAGAAACATTTGTATGGCCCTTCACTATGAGGACAAAGAATATGTCCTGGATAAAGAGCTGAAGGAGATTGATGAACAAAATGCTACTCCCGAACAAATCGAGGAATGCAGGGTTCATGAGAGGGACGCGATAAAGGTGTCATGTATAATGATTGCTAGCATGACTGCGGAGCTTCAAAAGTCCTATGAGGACTTCTGGCCCTTCGAAATGCACCATGATTTGATGGAAAGGTACCATCAAAGTGCTCGGCAGGAGAGGTATGAGATCATGGCCTCCATGATCACAACCAAGATGAAGGATGGAGAGTCCATCACGACCCACTTGCAAATGATGCAGAGATATGTGGACCGCTTGCTAAATTTGAATGTGAACTTCGATGAATAATTGGCCATTGATATCATCCTACACTCGTTGCCTTCTTGTTATGATCAGTTCAGAATGACCTATCATATGAAAAAGTAGGAGGTCACTCTTAGCAAGCTTAAAGGACTTCTAAGAACTGCAGAAAGCAACTTGAAAGGCAAGTCGATTGTTTCTACTCCTATTGCTGCTGCTGCCCCTGTTCTGGAAATTGGACATGGGAAAGGGAAGAAGAGGAAGGCTCCTTCTAAGAGCCGCAAGGGAAAGTCTCTTGATGGATCCTCTTCCAGTAGGACCAAAGTTGGTTCTACTGATCCCTCTACCAATCCAAAGGATGCAGAGTGCTTCCATTGTCATGAAAAAGGGCACTGGAAACGAAGCTGCCCCAAATACTTGCAGGATATTAAGGATGGGAAGATAAAGACCACCTTCGCAGGTATTTACACTATTCTGTCTAATAACTCATCGCATGCTAATTCTTGGGTCCTTGATACAGGTTGTGGTATTTACATTTGTTCTGATATGCAGGGACTAAAAAGAAGTAGGGATGTGGAGCATGGGAAGATAAACTTAATCATGGGGAATAGGAAAGTGTCGCATGTGACCAAGATTGGAGTTTACTCTTTATTGCTTAGTAGTGGGTTAAATTTAGATTTGAATAATTTTTGTTACTCATCAGATATGACAAGAAATATTATTTCCTTTCACAGTTTGTATAAACAAGGTTTTACCTTTTCTTTTAATAATGAAGTTGGTAGTATTAATGCTTATTATAATGGTGTATTTTATTTTGAAGCATTACCTTGCAATGGTATATATGAACTATGATGGTTGTAGATAACCTAGGAAATAATGTGTTGAATATTGATTCGTCCAATGTTTTGGACAAGGCATGTTTGTGGCATTGTCGTCTTGGACAGGTCAACAAGAAGTGCATAGGCCAACACCAAAAGGCTGGAGTTTTGGAGTCATTCGACTTGAAGTCGGATGACACTTGCGGATCTTGTTTGCTTGGAAAGATGACCAAGTCACCCTTCACTGGTACTTGTGAAAGGGGTGAGGGTTTGTTGGGTCTCATACACAAAGATGTGTATGGACCCTTCAGAACCGCCACAAGGGATGCTAACCGCTTCTATGTGACTTTTACTGATGATTATATTAGATATGGGTATATTTACTTAATCAAGCATAAGTCAGAAACTTTTGAAAAGTTCAAAGAGTTTAAGCAGGAAGTGGAGAATCAATTGTGCATGAAGATAAAGATGTTGCGATTCGATCAAGGAGGAGAGTATCTTAGTATCGATTTCCTAGACTATCTTAAGGAATGTGGAATTGTTTCACAGTTGACGCTACCTAGGACACCGCAGTTGAATGGTGCGGCTGAGAGGCGAAATCAGACCTTGTTGGACATGGTTCGTTCCATGATGAGTCGAGCTTCGTTACCTATCTCATTCTGGGAGTATGCCTTAGAGACTGCCACCCATATCCTTAATCTAGTCCCTACTAAGAAGGTTGCCAAAACACCTCACGAGATGTGGACATGGAAGGTTCCCTCATTAGATCACATCAAGGTTTGGGGTTGTGAGGTTTTCGTAAGACAAGAGACTCACGACAAGCTCAAACCTCGTAGTGAGCGATGTATTTTCATCGGCTACCCACAGAAATCCTTTGGATATCTCTTCTACAGACCGAGTGACAATGTTGTCTTCGTTGCAAGGAAAGGAGTTTTTCGAGAGGGAGAACTGATATGCCAAGAGGACAGTGGGAGGCAAATTGACCTTGAAGAGCTTAAAGAGTTAAGTGATGAAGGAACCTCAAACACTAGCGCTAAACTTGAAGAGGAAACTCCTGTTGAACCAATTGACCAGTCCGTACCTTTGAGACATTCCAATAGAGTTAGTCTTCCACCTATGTTATATGGATTTCATATAACATCTGAGGGTGATACGTTTATCAGTGATAGCACACTCGTAAATTTGGATGAAACATCTAACTACAAGGAAGCCATGGCAGGCCCCGATTCTGCTAAATGGAAAGAGGCAATGGACAGCAAGATTCATTCCATGTATGGCAATCAAGTTTGGAACTTGGTTGACAACGTACCATGTCGTAAGACAGTCGGGTGCAAATGGATCTTCAAGAAGAAGACCGACATGGATGAGAAAGTACACACATATAAGGCATGACTGGTTGTGAAGGGCTTTACTCAAACTCAGGGAGTTGACTATGATGAGACCTTCTCACCAGTAGCGAAGATTAAATCTATAAGGGTTATGCTAGCCATAGCTGCATTTCATGACTATGAAATATGCCAAATGGATGTCAAAACCGCTTTCCTTAATGGAAAGTTGGTTGAGGATGTTTACATGTGTTAGCCAGAGGGTTTTGTCAATGCAAAGTACCCTAATAGAGTGTGTAAGCTTGAGAAATCCATTTATGGAATAAAACAAGCATCTCACAGATGGAATCTTTTTTTCGATGAGAAAGTCAAAGAGTTTGGATTTTCGAGAAGCGAGGATGAGTCCTGTGTGTATGTCAAAGCTAGTGGGAGTATAGTAAGCTTTCTGGTGTTGTATGTGGATGACATACTACTCATAGGAAATGACATCCCAACCTTGCAGGAGGTTAAGTCCTGGCTTGGGAAGTGTTTCGCTATGAGGGACCTTGGAGAAGTTGCCTATATCTTAGGGATAAGGATAATGTGAAACAGGAGTAAAATTCTAATAGGACTTAGTCAAAGTACCTACTTGGACAAGTTGTTAAAGCGTTTCAGCATGGAGAACTCCAAGAAAGGTGACTTACATATCCAAAGTAATACCAAACTGAGTAAGACTCAGAGTCCGAGTACAGAGGCTGAGATAGCGGAGATGAGTCGAGTTCCATATGTTTCTGCGGTTGGCTCGATCATGTATGCTATGACTTGTACGCGCCCTGATGTGGCCTTTGCTTTGAGCATGGTCAGCAGATATCAAGGGAATCCTGGTTGAGCTCACTGGACTGCAGTAAAGAACATTCTCAAGTACCTACGGAGGACTAAGGACTGGGTTCTTACCCTCGGTGGGAGTGATGACTTGAGAGTGACAAGGTATTGTGAAGCCATTTTTCAAACCGATAGAGATAATTTGCGATCTCAGTCGGGCTGGGTGTTTACTCTAAGTGGAGGAGCAGTAACATGGAAAAGTTCCAAGCAAGAGACTGTGGCTGATTCAACGTGTGAATCAGAGTACATAGCAGCGAGCGAAGCATCAAAAGAGACGATATGGTTGAAAAACTTCATCGGAGACCTTGGAGTTGTGTCATCCATAAAGGAGCCTGTAGAGATTTTCTGTGATAATGAAGGGGCGGTTGCCTTAACCAAGGAACCGAGAGATCATGGTAGATCCATGCATATCAAGAGAAAGTACCACTTCATAAGACATCAAGTAGAAGAAGGAAACCTCATGGTGAAGAGGATATCGTTAGAGGTCAACCCAGCAGATCCCCTTACGAAGGGACTGAGTAGGGTTAAGCACTTGCAGCATGCGAGGGGCATTGGGCTAACAGACGATATTAGTTTTAGTGATTAGATAAATATTTTGAATCTTGTAATAGGTAAATTGTAGTTGACATTTGATGATTGAATAAAAGGAGTTTTATTTATAAGTAAAGTTACTGTCTTGTGTCAATTATTTACTATTCAAACTATCCACAGTCGATCATACTTTGGAAGTAGGTTATGGGGCTAGACTGTCATGAATTTGGATTGTAGATTGTCTAAGGCGTTAGACATAGCAAAAGTATGCTACAAACTAAGATATATGATTTGAGTATTGGATTAAACCCACGCTCACCTGAATTAGTTCATGGAATTTATCACGAGTGATTGTGAAATGATAATATCATATAGTCTTCAAACTAAGATATATGAGTTGTTGACTATGAGTTGGTTGTGCATTGATGATACGAAAATACATCAGTAACTTGGTGTTATAAAACGTATCATTGTGCATGATTTAATGAGTAGTTAGTACAATCATATAATATCGAAGTTTATCTGTTCCTTTTATCCTAAGAGGATTCAAAGCGATATCTTGGGTCCCTCGATGATTTTGTTTTGACTTATGTGTCGGGCCCGGTCAGAACTCAATTGATGTGTTAAGTTATGTTCTATGTCAGACAAATCGGAAATCGGGAAACAAACTACAGGACAATAAGTATGACTATGTTCCATGTATTTTTCCGCATGATATCTTGAAGAACAGAGGAATATATGATCCTTTATCTAAAGGACGCGTCACTGACTAGGTCAGAGTTCGACAGCGGCTTTGGAAAGCTACGATTGTTAATCGGATCCTGAAGTTGCATTGGCAGTTATAATGATCAAAAGAGACTACTTAAATATACGGGGACTGATTAAGTAAATCAATGATTCTTATAGTTTGGGCCAAAGATCCATTGTTAATTAGGATGGGCTAAATCAATATGGATAGTCCATGAAGGTTTAACCCATGGAGCCTAAGTAATATGAAAGGTCATGGTGCATTAGGGTTTTCATGGATGAAACCCTAGCATTTGCAACACTATAAAAGCACACCCCTAGAGCCAAAATCAGTTACCCCATTTATTCTAAGAGAGTGATATTGATTTTGTGCTAACTAGCTTATTCTCTCAAGTCTCCTCTTGAATTTGGTGTTTGTGACACATTGGAGGCATCACACTTGAGGTGTCAAGCTTTCTAAGGCCAAAAACTACAACTACATCAAGAGGTATTCATCTAACTATGAGTTTTGTACTGTATATCCTTCATTGTATGCTAGTTAGGATGTATGCTTTGGAAAATTGAAAATGCATGTATAATTAGAGAAAACATAGATCCAAAGCATCTAGGGTTACATGAGCACCATAGGAGTGTTATAGTGCTTAAAACCCAACATATACGTCGAGGCAGCTGAAGCCTCACGAGACGAGGTATCCCACCCATGATTTAGAGTTGGGGGCGGTGGTGTTCGCCCTCAAGATTTGGCGCCACTATCTTTATGGTGTCCGATGTACCATATATACGGACCATAAGAGCCTGAAGTACCTTATGGATTAGCCTAACCTGCATATGAGACAGAGGAGGTGGTTGGATGTAGTGAAAGACTATGACTGTGAAATTTTTTATCACCCTGGCAAGGCTAATGTGGTGGCCGATGCCCTGAGTCGTAGAGCAGAGAGTGCTCCGATCCGAGACGTGTGCATGAGGATGATGGTGATGACTCCAGTTTTAGATACCATCCGAGAGGCCCAGGCGGTAGCTATAAGACCAGAGAACCGTAAAAGAGAGTGGGTGATTGGGCAGATTTCTGAGTTTGAGACTGTTAATCGGGGGCTTATGACCTTCCATGGGCGGATATGGGTGCCATTTATGAGTGGAGCTCGACGTATTTTGATGGAGGAGGCCCATAGGTCGAGATTCTCGATCCATCCCGGGGCCACCAAGATGTATTTGGACTTGAAAAGGATTATTAGTGGCCCTGTAGGAAGAGAGATGTGGCATGGGTAGTAGAGAGATGCTTGACCTGTCGTCAGGTCAAGGCGGAGCACCAGCATCCCCATGGCCGGTTGCAGCCTTTGGAGATTCCCCTGTGGAAGTGGGAACACATCTCCATGGATTTTATTACCAAGTTACTAAGGACTGCGCGAGGTGTCGATGTGATATGGGTGATTGTAGTTCGGTTGACGAAGAGTGCTCACTTCCTGGCTATAAGTGAGAGCTCTTCCACGGAGAAATTTGCCGAGATCTACGTTCGAGAGGTGGTGGCATGGCATGGGGTGCCAACATCGATAGTGTCATGTCGTGATGTGCGTATTACTTCCAGGTTCTGGAAGAAGTTTCATGAGGAGTTGGGCACCCGGCTGCATTTCAGCACCGCATACCATCCACAGACAGACGGACAGAGCGAGCGGACGATTTAGACGCTCGAGGACATGCTACGCGTATGTTTTATGGATTTTGGTGGGAGTTGGGACAGGTAATTTCCCTTGGCTGAGTTTTCATACAACAACAGCCATCACTCTAGTATCGATATGCCTCTCTTTGAGCTTTTGTATGGGAGGAGGTGTCGGACTCCCATCTGTTGGGGAGAGGTAGGACAGAGAGTGATGGGGAGCACTGAGATAGTGCTCAAGATGACCGAGCAAATCCAGCAGGTCAGACAGTGGTTACTAACGGCCCAGAGTCATCAGAAGAGTTACGCAGACCGGCGACGATCGGAGCTAGAGTTCCAGGTCGGAGATTTTGTCCTCCCGAAGGTATCCCATGGAAAGGGGTGATCTGATTCAGGAAGCGGGGCAAGCTGAGCCCTAGATACATTGGCCCATTCAGAGTGATTGCTCGGGTAGGTAAGGTAGCTTATCGGTTGGAGCTGCCTGCAGATTTGAGTCAGATTCATAACACCTTCCATGTGTCCCAGCTGAGGAACTGTGTAGCCCACAAGACGGCAGTGGTCCCTTTAGAGGACATTCTAGTGGGGGAGAACTGTAACATCCCGACTCCCGTGTATAAATTTAAATCACTTTATATTCATTTTGAAAAAGGCAACTCGAGGTGTTGGAGGCCCAAACTCGCCGAGTAGAAATTGAGATAGTCGCGTGGTCTTTAGAATCAACTCGACGAGTTGGATGACCCAACTCGACAAGTAGGAACTTAGCGTGAAAACCCTATATTTCATGGTTTGCACCCTATTTAAAGGACCTTAAGTCCTTTACCCTGCCTCCCTCATCAATTTAACACCCTGAGAGAAACCCTAATCAAGGTATTATCATCTATGAGAGAGAGAGAGAGAGAGAGAGACTAAGAGTGTGTGTTTTAGTGCATTCTTTGAAGAAGCTTGAGGAGCAAAAGGCTTGGAATGAGAAAGATCTTGGATCCAAAATTCTTTCTGTATTAGCTGCCATTTGGAGGTAAAAATCTATTACCTTGACCACTTGTTGGTTAGATATCTCCATTGGGGAGTTTATGGCCATTTCAACCTTCTTTTGAGTCATTTAGTTGCTTGACACATGCCATGAAGATGAGGCTTCAGATCTGGACAACATTAGGCCCTTTAGGCCTGAAGATTCAAGCTTTATTAAGCTTTAGCCAGCTTCCATGCCTTATACCCTTTTTTGAGATTTGGTTTGGCAAACTTAGCCCTAGATGCCATGCATGGACGTAAAGCTTGCAACTTTACGTGATATTTCAGCCTTAGAAGGCTAGATCTAGAGTTTGGGACCTGAATCCTTCTTAAAGACGTCTGAATGAGAGAATGGATTGAAGGAACTCGATGAGTTGGTAAGCCAACTCGACGAGTTGATTAGGGTTTTCCCCGATAGTTTAGACACGTTACGAACTCGGAAAGTTAAGTTGGACTTTCCTGATTTTTCTGAGAACAGGAGGAACTCGACGAGTCATATATATGCACTCGACGAGTTAGGTCAACATGGATTGTTGACTCGAATGTTGACTTCCGTTGACTTTTAGGGTTGGGTCAAGTTAAGGATTTTGGAGACCATGGAGGGGTAAATTGGTCTTTCACACTTTCTGAGAAAAAGGTGTTAGCTTAACATCTTGGAGGTGTTATTATAAATTTTTAATTAGAGATGATTAGGATATATGTAGGCGGAGTCTAGACCTACTGTTGAGTACGGGACATTCTTGCTCTACCTATGAGGTGAGTCTTCTCACTACACTTACCTGAGTGGTAATACTGTGTGACTGGAGGGTCTTATTTGAGTTATTGACCGGAGGGTCTTATGTGCTTATACTGAGTTATGTGATATCATGCATTTTGTCTTTGTGATTTATGTTCTATATTATTTTTGTGCCTTATTGAGTTAGGACCGGAGGGTCCAAAACGAGTTATGAGACCGGAGGTTCTTCACCAAGATACCGGACCGGAGGGTCCGTCCCGAGCTGTGAGACTGGAGGGTCTTCACTAAGACACATGACCAAAGGGTCCTTATCGAGATATAGCCATGCGAGGCTAATTATTTGTGCGTGGTATTTTGGGGAACCCACTAAGCTTCGTGCTTACAGTGTTGTGTGAAATGTGTTTCAGGTACTTCTCAGGATCGCGGGAAGGCACCGGCATGATTGTAAACACCAGGTAGAGATTATGTTTTGAGGATTCTGGGATATTGTCAAACATTTTATTGTTTTGTGTTTTGAACAACTTATAAACGTGGGTTTGATAAATGTGAAAATGTGTTTGGTGAGGTTTTAAAAATGAAAATTGTATTTGAAAACTTAGAGTGTTACACAGACGCTCGAGTCGGCCCTGATTGGTTATTTGATTATGCTGAATTGTTTAAACCATTTTATGTGTTTTTTGATACTGTTTTAGGTTCCCATCCAATCTCGTGTGGATCAAGTAGGGACGATGTAGAAGAAGTGATCATTGCTGAACCTATCAAGCCTTTGATACTGCAGGATGAATCTTTAGGCTTGAATGATGGCACTCCGGATTCCCAACCATCAAATGATGACACATCTGCTGAATCTTCGGAAAAGGTTGACGATTCATCCGTTCTGGAAGAAAATGTCGCCTCTACGAAAATTGTCACCTCTGACTCTTAAGAAACTTTTTATTCTACTTTTATGGATTTTCTCTTTCCTGAGAGAATTCCTGATGAGTATGTGGTGAGTACTTCATACGAATTCCGATCATCGGATAGAAATGATTTAGCCACAAGCAGGGTGGAGAACATCAGGAATCTTCCAGTCTCTTCACAGGAGGTGGATCATGAGATTCCTCAACGATTCAGCATGATCATCCCATCGAAAATGCTATAGGTTCCCTTGCAGATGGAGTCAAAACCAGAAACCAAAGTGGATATGTTAACGAATGTCTATATTTGTGCTTTATATCCCAAATCGAGCCATAGAAGGTTGAGATGGCTCTTAATGAACCAAGTTGGGTCAATGCCATGCATGAAGAACTGAATCAATTTGAGAAGCTGAAGGTTTGGCATCTGGTAGAACTTCCTGAAGGAAAGAAGTCCCTTGACACAAGATGGGTTTTTCGCAATAAGCAGGATCATAGCGGGGTGATTGTGCGAAACAAGGCGCGTTTGGTTGTTCGTGGTTTTAGGAAAATAGAAGGTCTTGATTACACAGAGGTATATGCTCCCGTGGCTCGACTGGAAGCGATTCGTATCTTCTTAGCATACGCCTCGTACATGGGTTTTACTGTATATCAGACGGATGTCAAAATTGCCTTCTTGTACGGATAAGTAAAAGAGGAAATCTATGTTGATCAACCACCAGGTTTTGTCAACTCAAAGTTTCCAAATCATGTGTACAAGCTGGACAAGGCACTTTATGGTCTTCAACAAGCCCCTCGAGCTTGGTATGCCACTTTGACCGAGAATCTATTAACTCATGGATACACAAGAGGCACGATTGATTAAACGTTGTTCATCGAAAGAGTGAAGAAAGATCACATTTTTGTGCAAATCTACGTGGATGATATCGTTTTTGGGTCAACAAATGATGAATTATGCAACGACTTTGAAAAGTTCATGAAGATGAGGTTTGAGATGAGTTCTCTAGGAGAAATTATGATGTTTCTAGGTTTGCAAGTGCGTCAGGATTCTTCGGGCATTCTAGAGCATCAAGGCAAATATGTTGATGACATGTTGGAGAAATTCGGGTTCAAGGATGCTAAAATTGCTTCTACTCCCATAGTTGAACGACCTCTATTGACATCAGATCCGGATGGGGAATCAGTTGATCAAACTCTATATCGATCTATGATTGATTCTCTGATGTACCTGACTGCTAGCAGACCATATATACTTTTTGCAGTCTGTCAATGCGTGCGCCATCAGGCTAATCCTAAACTTTCTCATTTAATTGCTGTCAAATGAATTTTTAGGTACCTTAAATGAAGACCTAAATTGGGTCTCTGCTATCCTAAGAATCGTGAATTTGATCTTTATGCTTTTACTAACAACAACTATGGAGGTTGTGACATTGACAGGAAATCTACAAGTATTGGATGTCAATTCTTGGGAGACAGACTAATCTTATGGCAGTGCAAGAAACAACAGATTGTGTCCACTTCTACAACTGAGGCTGAAAATGCTGCTACATCGCCTTGCTGTTCTCAGGTCATCTGGATGCAATATCAACTACAAGATTATGGTTTGAATTTTCTAGACACTCCTATCTTTTGTGATAATGATGCTGCTATTCAAATTGTTAAAAATCCAGTTCAGCATTCTAAAACCAAGCACATAGATATTAAAGTTCATTTTATACGAGATTGCTTTGATTGTAAACTTATTCATTTGGAACAAATCCACAATGATAATAAGTGGCCGATTTTTTACAAAACCTTTTGGAAAAGCTCGTTTCGATGTCGTTGTGAGTTTTCTTAAAATGATTCGTTTTGAAGACTAAAAGAATTTTTTTTCATTTTTTGTTTTATTTAAATTTGTTCATATCTTTTTCTTTCTTTCTCCTGTATGCACAAATTTAGGGGGAGAATTAAAACCAAACAAAAAATCATAAATTTAAAAATTTCCAAAAATATGTTTATTTCTGTTTTTATTTCTTTTTCAAAAAAATCAAAAATCAAAAAATATTGTTTTTGAGTATATTTTACTTTTATTTTTATTCTTAGTTATTTTTATTGTGTGCTAAGTTTATTTTTATTTTTATTGTTATCACAAAAATTGCTTTTGTCTTAAAACGCGAATTCAAAAAGGAAGAGACTCAAGGAGATTGTGTCGGAATTTTCTATGCAAGAAGAGATCTTGAAAGGAATTAATGGAATTACACTTCACACTAGTTTCACAAGGAATTGAAGGCATGAAACCATACAAATTGTCCGTTAGGCAGTTTCCCTAAGAACTGTTGTATTCAATGAACTGAAATTTGAAACTGTACAGATTGTCATAATTGGTCTTGTGAGTTATCTTTTCCTAAGAACTGTCATGGCACCAGGGTGATTCACCCCACCGGGAAATAGGTATCGCTGAACATCCCGCCAAGGGTCTTGACATTCTTTGTGTCATGCAAAACTGCGGAGACTCAAATGTATTCTCGGTTATATTCTTTGCAGGTAAGGAATTAATGGTTATTGACACTAGGGCGATGCACCTCGCAAGACACGATTATCGCTGAATGTCCTGCCAAAGGGCCTTAACCTCGTGTCATGCTAAACTGTGGAAATATGTCCTCAGATATTTTTGTCACATGATGGTTTTGTGAGTTATTCCTAATTAACTATCATTGGCGCTAGAATGGTACACTCAGCTGAGATTCAGAAACCATTGAACGTTTCGCCAAGGGCCAAGTTAACTTGTTAACTTGAAAAACTGTATTGAGATGTCTAATCGAGGATATGCAGGGGATAACATCAAAATAGCCAGGAGTAGTTCTCCGATACTCAACAAATCGCAGTGTGTTCCTCCGTGTTCACACAGATACTGCAAGTAGTCTCCATATGAGCCAAGGTTGTGTCCTTGAACAACTGTGGTGAGAAGGGTCTTTATGAATCCGTGATCCACATGGACTTTTTAGTCATGGTTAATTTTCAATATGCATCTGTGATCGACAAAGAATATTCATTCGAAGGAACAAGAAGTGAAGATTATTTTTCAACACACAACCTTTCAACCCAGAAGCAAGATGAAGATGTATTTGAAGTTATGTGTCGAATTTCATTGAATCCTCCTCAATCAGTTTGCTGCTATCTATGAACTTGCTGAAGTGATCCAGAAGAATCAGACTCTCTGTAATTATCTCTAAAGTTTTTCAAAGCTGAAAGTGCTGATTTTCAAGAACCTATACAAGAAGCCTATTTACCCAATGTGTGAAGAAATCGAAGATAAAAGATGAAGGTCAAGATCAAAGAGAAGATTGAAAAGAAAAGAAAGATATAAACCAAGGGGGAGATTGTTAGGACATAATTTGTGGTTTATACTTTACTTTATATGGCTTTTAGAGTTCTCGGTCTAGGAACACCATGATTTCGGTGGTTTTGGACCGAAATCACAATGTGATTTCGGTGAGCTTAATGATGATTTCAGTTGGGATTTGGGTTGGGATTTTGTAATTAGGTCAAGGTATATATATGGCTTTGTTTCAGCCGAGTTAATGATTGGTCATTCTAAGAAGCTGATATCGATTTTAGAGAGAAAGAGAGAACCGAGAGTAATTGAGAATCTTATGTACTAGAATATTGTTTAATATAGTGTGCATTGAAGATTCATTAACTGTGTTCTTAATTCGATATAAATGTTTTGCATTAATCATTGAATTGGGATTTCGCACCAATTCTAGTGATTTCGATTGATACACTAGATCGGGTTTTACAATGAGGTAAATGAAACTCCCTACAATGGTACGATAAAGGCTTGGATTTGATAAGGGGACACCATCAGTTGCAGAATACTTTGCATTACTCTCTATAGACGTACCAGCTGTCCGATTATCCGTGAGTCGTGCTCGTTCAAACTAATCTGAAATATACTTTGTTTGAGTAAAGGATAACTCTTTGGAGATTGGGCAACTTCAGTCCCCAATAAATAACGCAGCAATCCCAAGTCTTTCATAACAAAACAGTGAACCAAATCATGCTTTAAAGACTCAATACCATCATGATCATCCCTAGTAATAATCATGTCATTTGATTATGCTGAATTGTTTAAACCATTTTATGTGTTTTTTGATACTGTTTTAGGTTCCCATCCAATCTCGTGTGGATCAAGTAGGGACGATGTAGAAGAAGTGATCATTGCTGAACCTATCAAGCCTTTGATACTGCAGGATGAATCTTTAGGCTTGAATGATGGCACTCCGGATTCCCAACCATCAAATGATGACACATCTGCTGAATCTTCGGAAAAGGTTGACGATTCATCCGTTCTGGAAGAAAATGTCGCCTCTACGAAAATTGTCACCTCTGACTCTTAAGAAACTTTTTATTCTACTTTTATGGATTTTCTCTTTCCTGAGAGAATTCCTGATGAGTATGTGGTGAGTACTTCATACGAATTCCGATCATCATACGATTTAGCCACAAGCAGGGTGGAGAACATCAGGAATCTTCCAGTCTCTTCACAGGAGGTGGATCATGAGATTCCTCAACGATTCAGCATGATCATCCCATCGAAAATGCTATAGGTTCCCTTGCGGATGGAGTCAAAACCAGAAACCAGAGTGGATATGTTAACGAATGTCTATATTTGTGCTTTATATCCCAAATCGAGCCATAGAAGGTTGAGATGGCTCTTAATGAACCAAGTTGGGTCAATGCCATGCATGAAGAACTGAATCAATTTGAGAAGCTGAAGGTTTGGCATCTGGTAGAACTTCCTGAAGGAAAGAAGTCCCTTGACACAAGATGGGTTTTTCGCAATAAGCAGGATCATAGCGGGGTGATTGTGCGAAACAAGGCGCGTTTGGTTGTTCGTGGTTTTAGGAAAATAGAAGGTCTTGATTACACAGAGGTATATGCTCCCGTGGCTCGACTGGAAGCGATTCGTATCTTCTTAGCATACGCCTCGTACATGGGTTTTACTGTATATCAGACGGATGTCAAAATTGCCTTCTTGTACGGATAAGTAAAAGAGGAAATCTATGTTGATCAACCACCAGGTTTTGTCAACTCAAAGTTTCCAAATCATGTGTACAAGCTGGACAAGGCACTTTATGGTCTTCAACAAGCCCCTCGAGCTTGGTATGCCACTTTGACCGAGAATCTATTAACTCATGGATACACAAGAGGCACGATTGATTAAACGTTGTTCATCGAAAGAGTGAAGAAAGATCACATTTTTGTGCAAATCTACGTGGATGATATCGTTTTTGGGTCAACAAATGATGAATTATGCAACGACTTTGAAAAGGTCATGAAGATGAGGTTTGAGATGAGTTCTCTAGGAGAAATTATGATGTTTCTAGGTTTGCAAGTGCGTCAGGATTCTTCGGGCATTCTAGAGCATCAAGGCAAATATGTTGATGACATGTTGGAGAAATTCGGGTTCAAGGATGCTAAAATTGCTTCTACTCCCATAGTTGAATGACCTCTATTGACATCAGATCCGGATGGGGAATCAGTTGATCAAACTCTATATCGATCTATGATTGATTCTCTGATGTACCTGACTGCTAGCAGACCATATATACTTTTTGCAGTCTGTCAATGCGTGCGCCATCAGGCTAATCCTAAACTTTCTCATTTAATTGCTGTCAAATGAATTTTTAGGTACCTTAAATGAAGACCTAAATTGGGTCTCTGCTATCCTAAGAATCGTGAATTTGATCTTTATGCTTTTACTAACAACAACTATGGAGGTTGTGACATTGACAGGAAATCTACAAGTATTGGATGTCAATTCTTGGGAGACAGACTAATCTTATGGCAGTGCAAGAAACAACAGATTGTGTCCACTTCTACAACTGAGGCTGAAAATGCTGCTACATCGCCTTGCTGTTCTCAGGTCATCTGGATGCAATATCAACTACAAGATTATGGTTTGAATTTTCTAGACACTCCTATCTTTTGTGATAATGATGCTGCTATTCAAATTGTTAAAAATCCAGTTCAGCATTCTAAAACCAAGCACATAGATATTAAAGTTCATTTTATACGAGATTGCTTTGATTGTAAACTTATTCATTTGGAACAAATCCACAATGATAATAAGTGGCCGATTTTTTACAAAACCTTTTGGAAAAGCTCGTTTCGATGTCGTTGTGAGTTTTCTTAAAATGATTCGTTTTGAAGACTAAAAGAATTTTTTTTCATTTTTTGTTTTATTTAAATTTGTTCATATCTTTTTCTTTCTTTCTCCTGTATGCACAAATTTAGGGGGAGAATTAAAACCAAACAAAAAATCATAAATTTAAAAATTTCCAAAAATATGTTTATTTCTGTTTTTATTTCTTTTTCAAAAAAATCAAAAATCAAAAAATATTGTTTTTGAGTATATTTTACTTTTATTTTTATTCTTAGTTATTTTTATTGTGTGCTAAGTTTATTTTTATTTTTATTGTTATCACAAAAATTGCTTTTGTCTTAAAACGCGAATTCAAAAAGGAAGAGACTCAAGGAGATTGTGTCGGAATTTTCTATGCAAGAAGAGATCTTGAAAGGAATTAATGGAATTACACTTCACACTAGTTTCACAAGGAATTGAAGGCATGAAACCATACAAATTGTCCGTTAGGCAGTTTCCCTAAGAACTGTTGTATTCAATGAACTGAAATTTGAAACTGTACAGATTGTCATAATTGGTCTTGTGAGTTATCTTTTCCTAAGAACTGTCATGGCACCAGGGTGATTCACCCCACCGGGAAATAGGTATCGCTGAACATCCCGCCAAGGGTCTTGACATTCTTTGTGTCATGCAAAACTGCGGAGACTCAAATGTATTCTCGGTTATATTCTTTGCAGGTAAGGAATTAATGGTTATTGACACTAGGGCGATGCACCTCGCAAGACACGATTATCGCTGAATGTCCTGCCAAAGGGCCTTAACCTCGTGTCATGCTAAACTGTGGAAATATGTCCTCAGATATTTTTGTCACATGATGGTTTTGTGAGTTATTCCTAATTAACTATCATTGGCGCTAGAATGGTACACTCAGCTGAGATTCAGAAACCATTGAACGTTTCGCCAAGGGCCAAGTTAACTTGTTAACTTGAAAAACTGTATTGAGATGTCTAATCGAGGATATGCAGGGGATAACATCAAAATAGCCAGGAGTAGTTCTCCGATACTCAACAAATCGCAGTGTGTTCCTCCGTGTTCACACAGATACTGCAAGTAGTCTCCATATGAGCCAAGGTTGTGTCCTTGAACAACTGTGGTGAGAAGGGTCTTTATGAATCCGTGATCCACATGGACTTTTTAGTCATGGTTAATTTTCAATATGCATCTGTGATCGACAAAGAATATTCATTCGAAGGAACAAGAAGTGAAGATTATTTTTCAACACACAACCTTTCAACCCAGAAGCAAGATGAAGATGTATTTGAAGTTATGTGTCGAATTTCATTGAATCCTCCTCAATCAGTTTGCTGCTATCTATGAACTTGCTGAAGTGATCCAGAAGAATCAGACTCTCTGTAATTATCTCTAAAGTTTTTCAAAGCTGAAAGTGCTGATTTTCAAGAACCTATACAAGAAGCCTATTTACCCAATGTGTGAAGAAATCGAAGATAAAAGATGAAGGTCAAGATCAAAGAGAAGATTGAAAAGAAAAGAAAGATATAAACCAAGGGGGAGATTGTTAGGACATAATTTGTGGTTTATACTTTACTTTATATGGCTTTTAGAGTTCTCGGTCTAGGAACACCATGATTTCGGTGGTTTTGGACCGAAATCACAATGTGATTTCGGTGAGCTTAATGATGATTTCAGTTGGGATTTGGGTTGGGATTTTGTAATTAGGTCAAGGTATATATATGGCTTTGTTTCAGCCGAGTTAATGATTGGTCATTCTAAGAAGCTGATATCGATTTTAGAGAGAAAGAGAGAACCGAGAGTAATTGAGAATCTTATGTACTAGAATATTGTTTAATATAGTGTGCATTGAAGATTCATTAACTGTGTTCTTAATTCGATATAAATGTTTTGCATTAATCATTGAATTGGGATTTCGCACCAATTCTAGTGATTTCGATTGATACACTAGATCGGGTTTTACAATGAGGTAAATGAAACTCCCTACAATGGTACGATAAAGGCTTGGATTTGATAAGGGGACACCATCAGTTGCAGAATACTTTGCATTACTCTCTATAGACGTACCAGCTGTCCGATTATCCGTGAGTCGTGCTCGTTCAAACTAATCTGAAATATACTTTGTTTGAGTAAAGGATAACTCTTTGGAGATTGGGCAACTTCAATCCCCAATAAATAACGCAGCAATCCCAAGTCTTTCATAACAAAACAGTGAACCAAATCATGCTTTAAAGACTCAATACCATCATGATCATCCTTAGTAATAATCATGTCATCGACATATAAGGAAAGAATAATCTGACCTGCACTCGTACACTGAACAAATAGAGTTGAACCATGATTACTTAGTCGAAAACCAGTCGAAGTAATCACCATAGAAAACTTCTGAAACCAAGCACGAGGGGCTTGTTTGAGACCATATAGTGTCTTCTAAAGTCGACAAAATTCATCTCGTTGGTGAGCAATAACTGGGGGACGAGACATGTATACTTCTTCATTAAGATCACCATTTAAGAACGCATTCTTGACATCCATCTGATAAATCTTCTATTGGTGAATGGAAGAAACTACAATCAATGTGCGAACAGTCGTCATTGTTGCAACAGGGACAAAAGTTTCCTCATAATTCATACGATACTTTTTCCCATACCCTTTCACAACAAGTTTGGATTTATAAAGCTCAACGAATCCATCAGACTTTATTTTGATTTTATATACCCAAAGACAACCAATCGTGTGCTTTTCGGGTGGAAGCGGAACTAGATCTCGTGTATGATTCTGATAAAGAGCAGTAAGTTCCTCAGCCATAGCGGTCTGCTAATGGGGATCAAAGATGGCCAGTTTGTATGATGTTGGCTCAGAAAGACGATGTACATTAGCAATAAAGGAGGCAAACACTGGTGAGTAAGAGGAATAGACAAATTCGAGAAGCTTTATGGACTTCTTATTACGATAATGCCTCAGTGGTGGGGGATCTTGATGAGATGCATGCAGAGGATCAGTGACAGGTGGTTGATCAACTGCAGGTGGTGGATCGGTGGCAGGTGGTGAATCATCAATTTCAATGCTGTACGAATCAATAGTACATAGCTCCTCTCAAGTTCCATCATGTGACTGAACAGTGACACTATAGAATGGAATGTGACCCAAAAAGGTGACATTGCAAGACAACTTATCTTATCCCAAAATTACGTCGATAACCTTTATGAAAAATATCGTATCCCAAAAGTACACAAAGGGGTGATTTTGAAGACAACTTATCTCTCTCTACATGAGGCTTCAAGACAAAATAGGTACACCCAAACACTTGTAATGAAGAATAATCTAGAAGTTGCCTAAACAACATTTCATAAGGAGACGTCCATGAAGTGTGCGTAGTAGGAATGTGATTAATAATGTAAGTGGCGGTATGAACAGCTTCTCCCCCAAAACATACTAGGAGCTTGAGCAGAGAGTAGCAAGGATCTTGCCGTTTCTAGGAGATGTTGATGTTGTCTTTCTGCAACACAATTTGGCCGAGGAGTGTCTGTACATGATGATTGATGCACAATACCATCAAATGCCAATAACTATTTAAAATATTGGAGGTAAATTCCCTTCCCAAATCACACCAAAAACATTTTATGACAACAAAGTGTTGATTCTTGACAAGGGCTCTGAAGTCACTATATATGGTTAAAAAGACAGATATGCGCTTTATAAAATAAACCCACGTATAACGTGTGTAATCATCAATAAATGAAATATAATAGTTAGATCCCAGTTTAGAGGTGACCGAGGATGGCCCCACACATCAGAATGCACAATATCAAAGGGATCAATAGAACGAGTGACACTTTTATTAAACGGTAAAGCTTAAAATTTTCCCAGTTTACAACCACAACAATCAGAAATATCATCTGTTTTCAAAGAACCTAACACACCAGCGGAAACCAAACGATAATGCCAAAGATAAAAAAACAGACAACGAAGGACTTAAACAAAAAGACAACAAATCAGCACTAAAGACAGTAACATGTAGTTGCTCCAAAACATAAAGCTCCCTAAGTCTACGACCTATACCAATCACCCTCTGAGACCGAATGTCTTGTACACAATAGAACGAATCAAAAAAGAAGACCCAACAACCAGACTTACACAACTTACTGACCGAAACAAGATTCAAAGTAAGTGTGGGAATATAATAGACATTTGTTAAAGATATATAAGGAGTGACAATAGAACCAAAACCCTCTACTGATATAGGTGTAGCACTAGCAGACATAACAGAGACAGGTGTACGAGGTGATAACATAGCAAAAGATGATAAATATGGTGACATTTCATGAGATACACCAAAATCCAATATCCACAAGGATGAAGGAATACCTGAAGTGTTAGATGAGGACATACCTGAATGAGATATGGAAGTTGACGTGGTAGTTGGATTGGCAACAATGAACCTTCTGAACTGCTCAACTATCTAGGGATCTAAGGTTGATGGTGGTGTAAAATTTGTCTCATCAACTGAAGGTACAACAACAATGTACTATGGTGGCCTAAAATGTGGAAACGAGGGATGTGATTGAGACTATCCAAAAGAGTTGTTTTGTTGTGAAGGCTGAGACTGTACAGGTGATCTGGTTTGCTGTTACTGATGATGTCCCTTGCTTAACAACAAAAGGAAAATTTCTCTTCTAATGGTTCTTCTTCTCACAGAAAGCACACCCATCAAATGTAACTTTAGGATGATTCTGGTTTGAAGACTGAGGCCATTGTGGAATAGCAAAGACATCAGGAGTGGTTGTCCTGGGACCTTTGTCAACATGGGACTTGATACGAGTTTCTTTAGCAATCAACTCGTGAAAAACTGAATCAAGAGTGGGAAGAGCTGTACGATGCAAGATTGATCCACACAAACCTTTAAAATCTGAACATAATGCCATAAAAAACTGAACTAAATGTTGTTCTTCCCTTATATCATTATACGACTTAAAATCCTTTAACTCAGCAAGTTCTGTAAGAGCCAACTGATCCCACAAATCGGGTATAGATGCATAGAATTCTTGAACACTAATATTGTTTTGTTAGAGGGATCGAATATCAAACTCTCGCTTGTGTTAATTTGCAAAATTAGACTGAGTATACAGCTTATCCAAGTGATCCAAACCTCCATTGTTGTGTCATACTTCGCCAACTATGTACCAATATACTGGATAACATATTTATTAATCCAAGTAATGATCTTGGAGTTATTAGTCTCCCATGAAGCAATAAGGTTGAATAATTCTCAACCTTGTCATTTGTTGGTTTTTTCTTGTCACCTTTAACAATCCTCCACATACCCTTACCTCGAAATAAATTCTTCATAATATAACTCTAATAGGCATAGTTCTTTCCATCAAGTTGGGTACTAATGGATTGAAGAGAGTCGTCTTTCAGGGCCATATTTCTAATAATAATCAAACAAAAAAACCAAAACCAACAGAAAATACGAATAGTAGAAACAACAATCAAGATCTCGACATCAACAAAATCGAACAAATCACGCCACACAGAATACATAAATTAAGCAAGAAATCATACCCAACAGTCAAGATCTGTGCAGCGTCGTGCCTGCTACAACTCGCCCCCAGAAAAACAAAAATACAAATGATCAATCGCGCTTTAATACCATGTAAACTAACAAGTAAAAGACATAGAACAGCTAGGGTTTTATATTATTATCAAATGATAAGTACAGTTACAAAGAAATGGAAATACATAATTTATAGACTAGCTAATTAGGGTTTCCTAGCTAATGGTCCAACATAATACCCAATACAAAATAAAGCCCAAAATCTTATTAGGCTAATAGAGTCCATCACACAAACATAAATAATTTCACGATTTTGGGAAATTTTCAAAAAGGATCGAGAAGCTACTTCGAGGCCTAAATAGTATGTCATTCCGATGTCTAATTTATGAATGTAATGTCATTGAATAACCCTTGATAAATACTAAAAAATGAAAGATACCAAGCAAAACAAAGAACGTATAAAGAAGATAAAAAGCTTTAAATTTTGAATAAGTCATAATAACACAAAATCTGAAATATTTTCAACTTACTACATGGCCAAGTCAGTGCCTAAGGTTAGCTGATTCAATCGGTCGAGTCAACAGCACAAGGAGCGATACATCCCCCTTTCTCCGGCTTGTATAGGTATGCGTGTGGGCCCTATGGGCTAAGTTTTTGATACATGATATCTTGTCTCCTAATCTACATGTGGATATACAACATGCATAGTTTAGGAGCAATTTCACCCTTGAAATATCAATTCTTTCCCCTATTTTAACAATTTCCATCAACATATGCTGATATGACATATGTATGTGTATTATTGTATATTGAGTGTGTGTTAGTGATTTCGAACAAGAAATCAACAGCAAATCAAGGGCATTTTATCATCTAGGCTATACATTCCAAGTTAAGAGAATATACTCTTTCATTTGTGCGGTTTCAATTCCATTGTAGTGATGATTTCAAGAACCTAATTTTTAGGTTTAAGATAACTGGTGAAATTGTTTATATATAATCACTTTTTGAGCATTTTAGTTCATCATTAAGTAAAGATAGTGGAAAATTGAAAAAATATCATGGATTTAGAATTTGTTCAATTATTTGATATATAACATGAAGATATAAGTTGTATAATTTAGAGATATTGAGTTTTAAAACATGATTGTGGAATAGTTATTATGTCCTTAGTGGAGATTAACACTAATGATGTATTAGTATGAATTCTGTTAACACATGTCCTTTTTAAAGATCTATTTAATAGTATATTTTGGGAATTTTAATAATATTATACATGATTATCTAAAAAAGGGTTTATAAAAAACCATAAAGTTATTCCCAAAATAAGCAACGGGTGTACTAAATATCAAAACTATAATTAAATCAACAAGATTATACAATACAAAATCTATATCCATTCCTTGTTCCTCTTGCAGCTAATACTTGATCATGAAATACATGGCAATAATAGTTAAATGCCAAGACAATCACGCCTGGTGAGTTATAAAACAATTCAATTTACATTTATTCAAATAAGGCAAGTCAAAATAAGTGACTCAGAATGAAGACCGATACACGAAGAACAAATTATCCAGGAAATGCCTTGTGATTGGTCTGTGACATCCCCTATTTAGTAACCAAAACATGTCTTTACGCATTATATTATCTCTCATTTTACAGAAAATCCCAATATATTAAATATTTTGAGTACAAATGATTGTCTCAACTAATAAAATCCTAAGGATGTCATAATCGATACACAACATACGTTACAATGTAAAGACCTAATGATCCTTTACACAATTGTAGGTCTCTCTTCAATCACTAAGAATCCTATCCGGGTCTTGAAAAGTCTTAACATTGCTACCTGTGATGCATATAAATTGAGTGGGCCAGGTTGGGAAACCTAGTGAGATACATAGGGTTTCCAATCCTACAATGTTATATTAATCATTAACATGCAAAACCAATTGTCATCCAAGAATAAAGATATATCTTATATCTATAAAATAATCTACTCCATATCGTCGATCCTTACATATTGATCCTATACAATGATCTTAAGATCTATTCTGATGCATGACTATAAACAACGAATTGACTAAACTTCATCGGGGATTCCCTAGCATCCAACGAGGATCAAGAAAGAAAAAAAATGAGAGGAATAAATTACACCGATGAATACAAGATCCAAACACCCTGGATAGTATGATTCATCAACACTTACAAGTAATGAGCTTCTTAGTGTTCCATCAGACTGTCGTAATGGTCGGTGGTCACCTTTTGCTCTGATACAGACCGGTCATCCATGCGCCTATCGACTACCTGATATAGACATTCAATTTATGGTTGTCTATAGAGGAGGATAAAATACTAATGTAGTACTCCCGTAAATAATACGTACCCTACCAAATCATCAATTTCATCGAACAAAGTTCTACTCTCTGTTCCCATCTCACATAGACCCTTGATAAGATATTACACAATATCCAAACTTAATTGAACTAAGCATCTCTTTCGGGTCTTAGTCTATAACTAGACAAGATGAACACCAATTACATGCTTACGTAATATCTTTACAATACATGATATAAGTAACACCCTTTCAATTTAACTCAAACTAATTTTCCTTGACAAACCTTAGTCTGTAACTATACCAGTTTACCATCCATTTGTCAATACAACCTTTGTGATATTATCGAGGTATAGAGTATGAATAATATTATCCAATTTAATTGGATATAAACATCCTTTGTACGTCTTAGTTTAGAAACTACACTAGACTACAATGCATGTCATCATATTCCAATACAAACTTTGTTTAGGCAGCATTATTCTAATTTAGTATATATATTTAACAAAAAGTATTAGGTATTTTATCTTGTCAGTAATAATACTTTTATTATTATTATCATGTAAAAAATATCATATATACATCCTCAGACAAATAGAACCATATCTGGTTTGCACAATGTATATCATCAAATATACCTCTAACACATATTCCAGTCAATAAACATATAATTCACATATAAACTTTTAACAGATATTTAATATTTTTATTAATACTTGTATAAAATCATGTTCATGAAAGTAACTATGCACTCACCTGATTGACGTGGAAGATCCTCGGGAAAGCTAGCTCCTCTGCTAACACTTCAACTTATCCCTTTAAACAACAGAGTTTTCTATCGAAAAACGGAAATTTCGTAGGCAGAACTTCGACCCGAAAGCTCCTTTTCATAGGGCTCATAGATACCTCAGAACCTTGCTAAAGTCCTCCACAACTCAGGAAAAAATCAGACTTAAGAATGAAGGAAATTCTCCAAAGGAAACGGAGAGAAAGATATGTGAAATAAGGCAAGATCGGCAGCTATTTTGTAACGTCCCAAAAAATTTATAGTAAAATTTTCATTTTAAAAACAATAAACCATACAAATGATTTGTTCCAAAACCGATCAAAGTGAATATATTATTTAAATTCCAGAGTAAAAATTGTAAATAGCCCATGTGGAAAACTTTGCGGTATGCTGTGCAGTCATGTTGGGCCCTTCCTTTTGGAACAGGAAGTACCTGAAACCATAAACATGAAACCGTCAGCACAAAGCTTAGTGAGTTCCCCAAAATACCACACACCATACATAGAATAGAGAATACTATGTGCCAAATGTAGTCTTACAATTACTATCATGCCATTAGTCTTATCATGGTCTTTCTTTGCCAAGCCAAGGACCAAAACCCGGGTCTTACAAACAAGTGCCAAGAGCCACCTCCTGGTCTTCCATGTAAGCATCAAAAAGATAACTAGCATCCTACATAGAACTGCCAGGGTCCAGAATCTGGTCTTGCATACAATTTGCCGGCAGGCATATCCAGGACGTTCATAAAATTGTTAGGGGCCACTGCCTGGTCTTCCTACATAACATAATCCAGTGGGCTGACATTGGTGCCTTCGACCCACGAGTACAGTAAGGATGCTTACCTAAACTATTCAACAAAATCCCAATAGCTACCTCAGCAACAGAATAACAAACCTATGCTTCCTAAGGCAAAAATGAAACCAATCCTTAATCAAATACTCAATTCTACCCAAAGTTTGACAAAAAGTAAAGCAAGTTAAAAAGTCAACAGTCAAATCTAAGGTCAGAATTGCCAACAATAGCCCTCCACTTCATGGCCTTCCTAGGCCACGTCGTGGGCAGAAAATTTCCAAAACAGTCGTTGATTTCCCAGTCGCCATGCCATGGCAACCTAATGTCACACGGTGGGGACTGTTTGAACAGCTCTAAGGAGCTTAATCCGTTTTTTTCCGATTTCAAAAGCTTGAAAGTTCAGATTTGATTGTTTCCAAGATCTTAATGAATAAAGTTTCTAACTTTATCCTTTAGGAAGCTCCAACCCACCAAGATCTAGACTTTAAGTCTCAAAGAGACCCAAAAATGCATCTTTCTTAACTTAATCCATTAAGTCCAAGTATCCAACCTTCATATCTGAATCAATATTGTTTAGATGGATAAAGTTTCCAACTTTATCCATAAAAAGGTCTCAAACTTTCAAGATCTAAACTTTACACACTAAAATGACCAAAAAGTGGCAAATATGACAACTGACTAGATCTATGAAACTAGTGAGCAAGTTAGAAGCTTTTTACGCACAATGGTCCAGGAATGATGTAATCTTGTTGGATCTATACTTGAACTCTTTTTCTATACACTTTGTCACCACCTTGTTCTTCAAGATTCAACCTTCCAATGGTGAAATAAGCTCATAAATGATGCCAAGGCTCATAAATAAGTGAGAGGAGGCTAGAGTTTCACAAGGAATGATTTTAGGTGATGGAGGCTATTAACGATAGGGTTTCGCAAAAGTTAGAGCCATTAAATAGGGCTCAAAACCGAAGATTTAGGGTTTTGATCTGCCAAGATTACGCCCTACGTAATTCATTAAACCCTCATTATGCTCTGTGTAACTTTAAATTACGCCATGCGTAAGCAAAAGTTCACATCCCCCCCCTTCAACTTCAAACGACCATAACTTCTATGTTTCAACTCCGTTTTCGGCGTTCTTTATATGCACAAAAAGGTATTGAAGAGCCCCACAATACTATGAAGTTACTTTTGGCTTATCATATACCGAACTAAAGCCATAGTACATTGAAGAAGCCCAATCTATAACTTTTTCCTTTCTACCCTTCGGTTTCAGCACACAAATCAAGGGATAAGATATCACCACCATATTATCAACCGTTAATAAGGTCCACCTTCACTTTCTCAAAGCCCAAAGCCTTTTCATAACCTAATTTCGATCCACAACCCTGAATTAACAAACGACCAAAAATAGGTTGTTATAACTCTCCCCCACTTAAATTAAATTTCTTCCTCGAAATCGTTCCTTATTACCTCCACTACCACACTAGTCGACCCTCTTCCAATATTGTTATCAAAGCCTATTCTTAGCAGAAATCACTCATCCTGACAAAGAAATGAACCTTATCATTCTGTCCTCAGCCAACTAAATAAAACCCAACTGGTCTGCCTAAAAACTAAAAACCCTAAATAGTGTCTGACTTCCCAACGAACGAAATCATCTCAACCTACATGCATAAAGTTTCTAATTCGCAACCTCCGATAAATCAACCCTTCCGACCATGAATCATCTTGTTGATACCTGGAAAACATAATCTCTGACCATCCATCGCTGTTGGAACCTTGCATTCGAAAACAAAGGCGACTCCCAACATGAGTCTCAATAATTGGTGCCATAGCAATGTATAATCACATACCGCTAATCAAACCTCACACTTTTGATCTATCTGAGACCTCCCGGTTTTTGAGCTGACCTACCAATTAACTGAATTGCCAAATTTCCAAACAGTTGCTGAAGTTGATAGTGTCTTACACGACCGCACCATGAGACCCCGACCAATAGTCTATCTGAAAAACGTATCCTAGCCTGCTCACCAACATGGCTCCGACAGTCCTCAAGGGATGACATAACCGATCAACACACGAATCATTAGATAATCCACTCCATTCCCGATGAATGTTGTGGCCCACCCACAGTCTTACAACCCTTCCTGCCATGGTCCAACTCTACCTAGTGAAGGCTATGAGACAAATCCTAAATTCACAACACTCTCATAACTTCTCATGGACCTAGTGAATGCTATAGACCACACCACAGTCTTATAACGCTTCCATATTGTCTGTCATCCCAGTGAGTGTTACGACCACCCTGCAGTCTTACAACACTTCTACCACTGCCTATCAATCTAGTGAATGCTACAGTCCACCCTGTAGTCTTATAATACTCCCAAACTGTCATGGCTACAGTCTATGGTCTTGCCATCTATCCCCAAAAAAGCTTAACCATGAATCAATACAAGCCAAAACTCTAATATGTTGATCCTCAACAGGCGTTCGGGTCATGCTTCAAACGTCAAGGCACTTATCATACAAGAACTGGAATAGAGGTCCTAACACAAGCCTTAACCTGATACTAGCCACGAATCCTCCATGTGCCGTTGTCGCTGCTTCATGTCTTTAAACACGATAACCCTAAATCTTCAATCATTGCTTCCCTGGTTACAAATGACCACTGACATTATCCCTTGCATAATCCTTGAGTCATACCCCAACCTAACTGGTTACTCATTTGTCATTATTTATGGAATTCCATCTGAACCGTCTTGGAAATATTTCCATTAATTCCCAAACGTTTCGCCCCTACTTGGATTCAGCTACACTCTAACAGTCTTCATAACCTTTTGAACATCCTAATCAGCCCATAACGACACCCATTTGATCCTTGACACCCACTCCTGCATTTACCGATCATAAGAGAAATCGAATTCCTCGATCAAGCTCAACCGTTGAAAAACTTCATGTGAAAATGCATCACCCACATCCAAAAGTTGATAGCTAACAACAGTTCTTAGCCTGCTAGAGATAGCAATCGATGCAAAGAGCTACCCAACCCTACAACTAACATCTCACCTGAGCGACACAAGCAACTCTGGACTCAATCTTCATTGTTCCAAAAGGGACAACCGACTACAACATCTTTTCCTAGAAGTTGCCAATGTGAGGACCATACGAACATCCCTAAAAACATGAATCTGACAGTAACTTATCCTGAACCCACATGCTAACCAATTGTGACAACCCGAACCTTTTTTCGTTTCCATTAACTGATTTCCGTTAATAAAATTTGAATTTTATTGAGTTTCCGTCAAACTTCTTGGTTTAGAAAATCATCTAGTTTTATATAATTAAATTTATATATACGAGTCGGAACCAAAAATTACGCGAAAAACCCGAATCTTCTTGAAAAAAATCAAACAGTTTTCGGCATGACTGAGTTTACGACCGTAAACCCGTGTACGACCGTACACTCGTTTACGGTGTAACATCCCAAGTTCGGAAGCAAGACGTTGAAGGGTGCAAAGTGTAATCTCGAAGAAGGGACTCGACGAGTAGGTACGCTTACTCGCCGAGTCGGAGCGGGTTTGGGTCGCGGATTAAGTGGCCAACTCGCCGAGTCGGCGGCTAGGACTCGACGAGTTGGTGCTGGAATAAGAAAACCCTAATCTCGGGGGTTGCACCATATTTAAAGGACTTTATGTCCTTCTCTCAGCCTCCTTATTGCCCTTATGAACCAGAAAACCCTAAGCTCGTGTGTGTGAGGCCTTTGGAGAGAGATTGAAGCTTGGAAGTTGTTTCTAGTGGAAGAAACTTGAAGATCAAAAGGGCTTGCATCAAGAGAGTGGTGTAGATCCAGAATCTACTGAAGTTTGGGCACATCTTGGAGGTAATAAGCTGTTACCTTCACTCTTTTGCATCTAGATCTATTCATGTAGGAGATTTGGGGCCATTTTGGTGTGTTTAAGATCTATTTCGGGTTTGGAGTTTAGATCTGAAGTTGCTACTCCAGATCTAGACTTGTGTTGGTCTAGAATGTCATAAAGCATTAGTCAATGAGTTGTTGGTGAAGCCCCTTTGTCTTAAACCCTAGCCCTAGAGTGATTTTGGACCTTTAACCCCTTGGTTTCACGTAAAGTTTGCAACTTTACGAGGGAGTTATGCCCTAGAAGAGTGGATCTATAGTTTGGAGCCCCTGCATGGATCAAAAAGCCTCTGTATGGATGAAGTACTGAAGGGACTCGGCGAGTCACATGGGTGGACTCGGCGAGTCACATGAAGATAGGCATGAACTCGACGAGTTGGAAGAACAACTCGGCGAGTCTGTTGAAGATTGCCTTGGACTCGGCGAGTCTGTTCTTGGACTCTGCAAGTCAGGCCGCAGAACCCCTAACCTTTTCTGGTTAAGACGCAGATCAGTGAGTCGAGGGATGACTCAGTGAGTTGGTCAGGATGGGACTCGGAGATCGTTGGACTCGACGAGTCTTGGGGCGACTCGGCGAGTTGAGTCGTGTTATGGGAGTTTTCTGAGTATGATGACTCGACGAGTCGACGGGTTGACTCGGCGAGTAGAGTCAACCAGGAGGGTTGACTTTGACTGAGGACTTTGACCAAGAGTTGACTAGTTTGACTTCCAAGGGTATTTTGGTAATTTTAGTATTTATGGAATTGGTTCTTTGGTAGTGTTCTGTGGTGAGGTTCGTGTCGGTGGTCGGAGCAGCTTGGCCTTATCTCTTCGGTCGGCAATTGCAGGTGAGTTATCCTCACTATATCGAGAGGGTCTACGGCACCAAGGCCGACCCTTTATCGGATGGAAATCCGGGTATTGTTTGTTATGTTCTTGCTTTGCTAGATCTGCATCCTGGTATTTAGGATGGTGTTATGTTAGTGACCTGATTAAGGTCGGTACCCGGTATATAGGGTAATGTTATGCTAGTGACCGGTTAGGTCGGAATCCTAGTTAGGATGTTGATATGCTATGTGATCTGTTAGGCTGTTTGTCTGGTTAAGGATTGTTATGTGATTAATTGTTATGTGCACATGGTTGTTTGACGGGGGTTGGGTTGAGGCGGGTCCTGCTTTGTGCTGCAGGCCAACATACCCAGGGCGGACCGGATATTCCGAAGGCCCAGCGAGCGGTCCAGATAGGCTGAAGGTCCTAAGAGGGCGGACCAGACGTGCCGAGGCTCGGAGAGTGGACCAGGCCGACTGAAGGCCCGGTGTGGGCGGACCAGTGATACTGTAGACTCAGAGAGTGGACCAGGTGGATTGAAGGCACGATGCGGGCGGACCAATCACACTGTAGACTCGATGTACATGGCTAGACTCGGAGGGTGGACCAGGTGGACTGAAGGCCCGGTGCGGGCGGACCAGTCACATAGTAGACCCGATGTGCATGGCTGTTCTATTTGTGATATGTTATGAGTATGATATGTGTGGTTGGTATTTTGGGGGTAACTCACTAAGCTTTTGGGCTTACAGTTTCAGTGTATTGTTTCAGGTACTTCAGGAGATCGTGGCAAGGCGAAGGCGTGATCGTACCGCTCCTCATGTTTTATGATTTATGTGATATGGTTCTGGGGGATACTCTGATGTTTAAACTATTTTGAAAACGAAATGTAAGAACGTAATGGTTTTTGAATGAATTAAAATGTTTTAAATTGGTTGAAATTTTTGGTCGTGACAAGTTGGTATCAGAGCCTTGGTTTGAGTGAATTGGAGGAACATTCGTGTGAATCCAGTCTCAAATCAAGGAAAGATTTTAAAATGATTTTTAAATGGTTTTCAAAATAAGTAAAGGAGGATGCAGGGTGTACGATCAGCCGGAGCCAGTAAGTAGACCCCAAAATACCATACAGTTATTTGAGTATGTGATATGTTAGAACAGCATGCTAGTGCTAGGCTAGGGATCTTCGGGAATTGCATGATAGAATTGCCTGATTACATGATACCTGCTAGCCTAGGGTTTCCTTTATATGAGATTGACATCATTATTGTAGTTTCTTAGTGTATGTATCACGGTTATATATAATTAAGATCTTATAGCCTGAGAATGTTTGATTTGGCCTTATGTTCTGTTCTTGTTTGATTGGGAGCTTAGGGTAGGTTTGGATATTCGAAAGTCTGTAGGGTCCAGCGTTATGTATGTCTAGCATACACTAGTGCTGCAGGGGTTGATGGAAGTTTCATGGATGGGTGGGTAGTGAGAGGTCGGGAGGCTAGTTTTGAGATAATCAGCATTCCTCTAGGAGTGAGGGTAGAGCATTCGTTGTGTTATGTAGGGTGTTGTGGTGATACTTGAGACAAATATGGGTAGGTGTGGAAGGTAGTATGGGCCCGTACTACTGAAAGCACATGACCCATACGCGTATCAAGGAAGTCACAACCCCTAGGGTCGGGTTGGAGTCGGTTCCCATGTTTATGGTATGGATTAATCGAGACGTTTTGAGGCCGGGTCCAGATCAGGATCGAGAACTGGCAGCCAGGATAGGCCAGTGTTGTTAGAATATCGTGTCAGGAGGGGATCATCCGGGAGTAGGTGATCGAGATCGTTCGGGGACAGATTCCGGAGATGATTGGGTCTTTTAAGATCGTCATGGTTGAGTATTTCGACGAGCGCTATGCAGCCATTGACGAGACGGTTGTCGTGGCAGCTTTAACAGCTGTAACGACGGCAAAGGGAGGAGCTGGTCGAGCTTCCTAGTTCTGGGTCATATTGTGATGAGCAGAGGGCTGCAGTTATTTGGATCGGGAAGATGATTTGTACTCGTTATATTTCTACGGATTGAGCGGCAGAGGTTAGAACGTGGGTTTCTAGATTAGAGGCTCGGGGGTTTGTTCGAGGCCGGAATATGGGTCGCAGGAACTCCGGAAAGGAGTGATGATTATGTTCAGATGGGGTCTTGCAATTGGAAGTGGAATGGTTAATTGATGGATTGGACTATCATTTTATAGGGCAAGGATTGTGCCCTTTCAGTTTTCCGAGCTCGAAGGAGTGAGCAGGCTTGTGACCCCATGATCATGTTGTATTCTTGCACGGGGTCAGTTGGTTGAAGGGATTGGCGATAATATTTCAGCGTCGTTGAGCACAGGTGGGTCGATGTGGCATAAGTATTTTGTGATGTCCGGGTTGCCTTAGATATCTTATATCGGACGGTAAGGGTTTATTGTGCGATCTATTGCACATTTGGAATTGTAGACTAGGTCTTGGGAAGTAGTTCGAAGCCCAGGTTAGGGCAGAGGTTGCTTCAGTTGTTGCAGTTCATCTGTGGACGTATGAGAGGGTAAGCGAGTTAGGGTGCGAACCTTGAATAGAATGATTCTAGAGCCCGAGAGCGGGAAACTTGTTTGGAGCACCTTCAGGGAAAAGGGGTATTAAGTGTGAAGTCTATGGATAGGGTCCCACAGAAGGGTCATCCATCATCGTCAGGATTCAGTGGTTTCAGCAACCGTTAGTGATGTACGAATGAAAGCGCCAAGGGAAGTGGTTCGTTGCTGAGGCATTATTTGCAGCATTTATCTTTTGGTCTCCAGGACATCAGGGTGGAGCGGAGCCTCCGAGGGCTCAGGGACGCGCATTCCAGCTTACAGAAGAAGAGGTCAGGGCAGAGCCAGATGCAGCTGCGGGTATGTTTCCATCTTGTTACCTTGATATTTGTGTGGTATTGTAAATCTGTCTGCATTGTTCCGCATGTTTTGTAGTATGATTGAGGATCTCAGTAGTTAGGAGTTGTAGTTAGCGTTTAGGAGGACTCTTGGTCGAAAGATAAGGTATATGATCTCGTTGCTAGGAATAGGAACTACGCTGCGAGAAGTGTTCAGTTGAGGTTCGAACTTCCTTGAAGTTCGGGTGTGCGATGGCGGAAGGGTTATTCGGTGAAGGTTACTCACTCCCGATGGAGTCAATTCATGGTTAAGAGGGAATATATGGAGTAAGGGCGATTGAGCTATGCTGGTTTTGGGCATCGGTGGTTAGTAGTCGGTGCACTAAGTGGGGGAGAATTGGAAAATTCTCCGGTAAAACAACATGCATCCAAGGATGGTTAGCTGTTTGGATTTCAGTAGTGTTTTGCTGAGGGTATGGATCGATGAGAGCAAGTGGTACACAAGTGGGGCGGAGCACAGACCATGGTTTCGGAAAAGGTGACTGATTGTTGTAAGGCCTAGGGTTAGGCCGGGAATTAAGTATATGGAATGGAGCTGGAGTTCGGAACCCCAAGAGGGCTAGAACAGACTGCATGGGAGAGATTCCCGGGAAGGATGGTTCAGGGTGACGTACGACAATTTTGAGCGGTCCGAATAGACTGAAGGCTGGAAGGCGTACCAGTCAGACCGAAGGCTCAGGGAACGGTCCAGACAGGCTGAAGGCCCAGGAGGGCAGTCCAGACATGCTGAAGGTTCTGAGAGTGGTCCAGATAGGCTGAAGGCCTGGTAAGGCGGTCCAGTCATGCTGAAGACTCTGGATGTGTTAGTAGATCTGTATGCGGAGAATGAGTGAATATGTCGCCATGCAATAGTAATCGATATGGTCTGGCCGCAAGTATTGATCATGATGATGAAGTTGGCTGGAGGCCGTGCGTGGGCCTAGTTTATTATGTGATCGGATTCGGCGTATATGGTAGTTCAAGAATAGCAGTTGCTCTACATGGATAGTGTAGAGTGGAGTTTAGCTCGGTGGCACTTATAAGTGCGGTAAGGGTTGTTGAGTAGACTTCCTGGAAAGGAAGGGTATGTAGCTCCGGAAGGAGTGTGGGTCCTCTGAGAGGAAGACAGCAGAGTAAAAGGATGATCGAAAGTGCTTCGGTTATTGGTGGTAAGCACTGGGATTGTACCAGATGTACGGAAGCACATACGGGTTGGATGCCCGTTGAGGTTGTGGCAATGTTGGATGATGCGCAAGCATGTTTTCAGTCTCCTTGGAAGAGGAGGAGGATAGTGGTTCCAGATTGGAGATTGGGACAGAGGAAGGTGAGTAAGCAGAATAACAGACATGAGAGTAGTCTGGACCGGTGCTGAGGACTGTATAAGGATATTACAGTCGGAGGTCAAGGACCTAGAGATTGTGATAGGGAGGTGTGAGTGGGTTGCACTCCGTGGTGTCGAACCAAAGGGTTCGAGGGTGACGCAAGGACAAGGTCCTTAGTTCCGAGTATGGTTGTAGGCTTGGGTTATGTATGTGGAGGTATTCCAATCTGGGGATTCGTTCCAGGTTGCAAGTTATCAGGGTTATCGCCAATTTTGGGCGAAGGAAGATGGATTAGTGTTTTGGCAGAGCTCAGTGGGTGTTGTGGTATCCAGTTTTCGCAAGTTGCGAATGAATGCGTAAGACGGAAGTAAGGCAGTGTCTTCAGGTGGCACTTAGTTGATGAGTGTTGTCATCAGAGGAAAGAAGCTGGTGGCCGGATTGAAGCAGTTATCAGGAACCTGCAAGGGAAGAGATGGATTTTAGGGATTCGATAACTGTGCTTGAAGGAAATCTGGGTTGGTTCGAGATCAGTGGATGCATTGTGGGAACATCATCCGGAAGTCTGTGTTGCCGCAGGCTTCGAGGACGAATCCTAATTTAAGGGTGGGAGAATTGTAACATCCCAAGTTCGGAAGCAAGAAGTTGAAGGGTGCAAAGTGTAATCTCGAAGAAGGGCCTCGACGAGTAGGTACGCTTACTCGCCGAGTCGGAGCGGGTTTGGGTCGCGGATTAAGTGGCCAACTCGCCGAGTCGGCGGCTAGGACTCGACGAGTTGGTGCTGGAATGAGAAAACCCTAATCTCGGGGGTTGCACCCTATTTAAAGGACTTTATGTCCTTCTCTCAGCCTCCTTATTGCCCTTGAGAACCAGAAAACCCTAAGCTCGTGTGTGTGAGGCTTTTGGAGGGAGATTGAAGCTTGGAAGTTGTTTCTAGTGGAAGAAACTTGAAGATCAAAAGGGCATGCATCAAGAGAGTAGTGTAGATCCAGAATCTACTGAAGTTTGGGCACATCTTGGAGGTAATAAGCTGTTACCTTCACTCTTTTGCATCTAGATCTATTCATGTAGGAGATTTGGGGCCATTTTGGTGTGTTTAAGATCTATTTCGGGTTTGGAGTTTAGATATGAAGTTGCTACTCCAGATCTAGACTTGTGTTGGTCTAGAATGTCATAAAGCATCAGTCAATGAGTTGTTGGTGAAGCCCCTTTGTCTTAAACCCTAGCCCTAGAGTGATTTTGGACCTTTAACCCCTTGCTTTCACGTAAAGTTTGCAACTTTACGAGGGAGTTATGCCCTAGAAGAGTGAATCTATAGTTTGGAGCCCCTGCATGGCTAAAAACGCCTCTGTATGGATGAAGTACTGAAGGGACTCGGCGAGTCACATGGGTGGACTCGGCGAGTCACATGAAGATAGGCATGAACTCGACGAGTTGGAAGAACAACTCGGCGAGTCTGTTGAAGATTGCCTTGGACTCGGCGAGTCTGTTCTTGGACTCGGCGAGTCAGGCCGCAGAACCCCTAACCTCTTCTGGTTAAGACGCAGATCAGTGAGTCGAGGGGTGACTCAGTGAGTTGGTCAGGATGGGACTCGGAGATCGTTGGACTCGACGAGTCTTGGGGCGACTCGGCGAGTTGAGTCGTGTTATGGGAGTTTTCTGAGTATGAGGAATCGACGAGTCGACGGGTTGACTCGGTGAGTAGAGTCAACCAGGAGGGTTGACTTTGACTGAGGACTTTGACTTTGACCAAGAGTTGACCAGTTTGACTTCCAATGGTATTTTGGTAATTTTGGTATTTATGGAATTGGTTCTTTGGTAGTGTTCTGTGGTGAGTGTAAGGGTCGAATAGTTGTAATTAGTCGAAGTATATTTTTTGTACCCTTCGAACATTTTTGTAATCTATTTTACTAGGGCATTGTATTCGAAGCTTAACAGTTAGTCCTTAGTATATTTTTTATACGCTTTCCTCTACTATAAATAGGAGTGCTTACTAGGGTCATTGTAACGAAGTCTTTTACATAATTACATCTTGTACTCTGTAAAACTTGAAAGCGTAATAGAGCTGAAACAAGATCATATGTACATCCTGTGTCTAAATCTCGCATCATTACTTGAATTCATACTCTGATTAATTCATTACTCAATTCATTGTTTCTTCAATTGGTATCAGAGCAGGAATCATATCTCTGATCTGATTTTCACATTGTTCAAAAGGTTTTTGAATCAATTTTTTGATTCAAAAGTTTCCGCACTTTTTGAAAGTAAAAATTGTCTAGATCTTAGTCTGTGATTCGATTCTGCATTTGAATTATTGAATCGAGTGTTCTACTAGTGATTCTGATTTGAATCATATAGTTTGTTGTCAAATTCTCAAAGTTTCTTCAAAAATTCTCAAGGATTTATTCCGTACATCAATGGCGTCATTCAATCTTAATTCCGTGACTTCGTTTTCTCATCTTCTAGGATCATCCACCAAAATTCCTATGCTAATCCCTGAATATTACGATCAATGGGCTGATCGTATGCATGATTATCTCAACGGATTGGATGAAGAACTGTGGAATTGCATTTCTGGGAATCTCAATCCACCAATGAATGTTCAACCAATTGGATCATCTTCTGGAAGTTCTGATGTTGAGAATCAGTCTGATCGTCTGAAAAAGCTAGAGAAGAGATGCGTGAGAGAACTAAGAGGTGCTTTGCCTCCAGTTGTTTACAACTATGTGAGGAGTTGTACAACTGCAAAGGAGATCTGGAACAATCTCAAGGAGAAATTTCAGGGGAGTGAGAAAACAAAAGTTAACTCTGTGAAGCAATGCTTAGGGCTGAAGGACTTCAGACAGAAAGATGGTGAAACGATTGAAGTTTACTACGATCGTCTTAATGAATTAATCTATCGATGCAATCGATATGGTATCACCAGATCAGCCATGGAGTTCAATTTAATTTTTGTTATGGGTCTTCGTAAGGAGTGGCGTAATGTGAGCATGATGGTTAAGAATCAACAGAACTTTGATACGTCAACTTTGAATGATTTGTACAATCAGCTGAAGTCTCATGAAAGCGAAGTGAACGAAATTGCTGAAGAATCGAAGGCAAGTTTGGGAGGTCCACTAGCTTTGGTTTCGAAGATCTCTGAAAGGGAAGCTGAGAAAGATATTTCGGATGAAGACGAAGGGTTCATCATGAACTCAGATGATGAGGCGATTGCTTTCTATTCGAACAATCGTGTGAAAAAATTCTTCAAAAAGCCATTCAATCCGAAGGAAAAGTCATCTGAGACAAAAGGGAATTTTATGAGTAAAAGTGTTGGGGATGAGAAGAAGAAGGAAGATAAGAAGGATACGAAGTTTGTTGAGGAGAAGAAGTTAAAGGGAGATGTTGGGATTGATTGTCATTATTGCAACGGGGCTAATCATTTAGCTAATGATTGCATGCTAAGGAAGAAAGATGAGAAAAAGAATAAGACGAAGGATGAAGCGTACTATGTGGAAAAGTTGGAGGAGGTGCGTGCGAAGGCAAAGAATCTTTCATTAGTTGCTCGTGGTGAACAAGAAGAAGATGGAACTTATCAAATTTGGTCATCTGGATCAGATGATGAGGAAATGCGAAATCCAACCCACGGAGCAATGTATGCAAAGATGGAAGAAGATTCAGATGAGGAGGAATACGAAGTTCATGGGAGATGCTTCGTATCAAAAGCTGCTGACAAATCTCCGATGACTACAAAGGTACGTAATATTCTTGAATCTTTCAATATTCCAGTACATGCTTATAATTCTGAATTAGTATCTTTCGATGAAACTGTTACTTATTTTGATTCGATTGTGGTATCTGCTAGCAATGAGGCTAAGAAGCTGTCAATGCAGTTGCTAGAGACACAGAAGAAACTAGATTCGAAAATTACTAAGATAGATTGTTTAGAACTTCAAATAACTAATATTATGATGGATAGGGATAATTTTTCTAGTGAAACGAAACTGTTGTTAGCCTAGAGGAACATTTACTGTAATTCGGCTAAAAGATTGTATGGGAAATTAACTGAACTTCATCATTCGTGCGAAATCAGTAAAGAACAACATAGAAAATTGCTGCCATTTTTAGCTTATGAAAGAGCTACGGTAGATAACATTTCATATGACTGTGAAAAAGAAATAGCTGAATTTAACAAAGTTCCGAATGATAAGTATAGATATGGAATAGTTAAAGTTGATGAATGTCTTGATACGAATGAGTTAGTTAATATTGTGAATGATACTTTGACTAAATCTGAACAAATTCAAATTTTGAAAAAGACTGAGAATTCAACATCTGATTCTCAATCTAATTTTGCTGATATTGAAGATAATTCTGATAATATTAGTGAAATTAGTGAGCTTGAAGATGTTGATTGTTCTCAGTTGTCTGTTGTTAATGTTGCTTCAACATCTAAAGGGAAAGAAAAATTTAAGGATTTGATGGTTGATAATGAAACTGATATACCTTCAACTTTGAAAGTTTGTGAAATGAACTTTGTGGATTTCAAAGATAGCCAAACTGATGATAGTGATGATGAAGATGAAGAGAAAATTTTGAAAGAAAAGAAATCTTCAAAGGAAGAAGAAATTCCTCGAATAGTTCTTGATCAAGTGTATGGTGATACACAAAAGTTTGAAAAAGTAATGAATGAAAAAGGTGAACATTATCTTGAAACGAATACAGTCGTTTATCCAAATTTCAAATGCACAGATGATGTCATTTTCCCAAATCAAGTTTTCATCACAACTGGAAATGTTGAGAAAATCAAACCAGAATTAAAGAAGTTGGTTGAGGAGGATAATTCAAAAACAACTGAAGAAGGCTTTTTTGCAAATCAAAGCATAGTTGAAAACAACTTAACAAAGAATTCGTATGTATTTCAATGTCAAAAACCATAAAGACAATGGGTTGAAAAATCAAAAGTTGAAAAAGAGAATTCAAAACCTGTTGAAAAAGAAAATGAAAAAGTTGTTAAACTAAATTCTAAGGAATTTAAAGATCAAATTGACAAATTTTCGAAGGAAAACAACATTTCGAAAAGACAAGCAAGAAAGAAAATATTTTGGCAAAATGTTGAGTCTCAAAAGATGTCTGAATCACAATCAAACAAAAATGTTTTCAAATCTAAAAATTCCTATTTTTCAACAAAAACCCAACAGTCATCTCAATCAATTCATACAAGGTCTAAAGTGAATAAGCAACCAAAGTTTTCGAAAGTTTCTGAAACTAACAAATCAAGAGCATTTTCAAATAAACCTAATCCAAATCAAACATTTGTTCAACGACAAAATTTTAAATCACCAGTTGATTCATCATATGCTTCTTCTTTTCTAACAAAACCCAAAGTTGATTTTGTTCCTCAAAAGCCAATTTTTCCTAATCATACGAAGAAAGAAACTACGAAAACGTCACGTGAAAAAGGAATAACTTCAAGGAAGAACATTGATCATTGGCTTGAAGGCAAAGGAAAGATGTATCAGTCGAATGTATATTCAAAGGAGCAAATTCATGAAGCATATGAAAAATATGTGAATACTTCTTCAAACGGAAGTTCATCTTCTAAGGATTCGAACATTTCGGTCAAAGCTTGGAAACCAGTATCAAAGGCAAAAAATGTTCATTCTCAAACTCAGAATTCGAAGGGTAGTGTCAGTGCATATTCGAAACCATCAAAAACTTATGTTTCGGTTCCTTTAGATGATGAAGTGAACTTAATTGATAGTCTCAAAACCAAAGTTTGTGATTGGGTTAAAAGTTCTTCATTACATTCGAAATTAAAATCTAATTTCCAAGGACCCAAAAAGCCTTGGGTACCTAAAATTTTCCACTAATTGCAGGTACTGAGTGACGAGCAATATGATAACAAGTGGTATATTGATAGTGGTTGCTCTCGTCACATGACTGGGAAGAAGGAGAATTTACGAGATTTTCGAAGTCTCAAAAATGCTGGAGTAGTAAAATTTGGGAACAATCAAAAATGTCAAGTCAAAGGATATGGGAAGATCACAAATGGACAATTCACAGTGAATCGTGTTGCATATGTTGAAGGTCTTCAACATAACTTGATAAGTGTTTCTCAACTTGTTGTGGGCACTGGCAATCAAGTTCTCTTTAACGAAGAAGGAAGTATTATTTCGAATGTCAACACAAACGAAGTATTACTGAAATCCAAAAGGAAAGGTGACATGTTCACTCTGGACATCAATCCTATAGTAGGCAAACCTGCTGTATGCCTTCTTTCGAAAGCCACATCTGATCTAAGCTGGCTATGGCATCGAAGACTTTCACATCTCAACTTTCGAAACATCAACAAACTGGTGGTACAAGATCTGGTAAGAGGTTTACCTGTACTTCAATTTGATAATGATTCTTTATGTGCAGCTTGTGAAGTTGGCAAGCAACATAAACAAGGTCATCCAATTACGATAGATTCGAAAATTGTTGCACCTCTGGAGCTTTTGCATATTGATTTGTGTGGCCCTTCGACTGTTTCAACTCTCAACAAGAAACGGTACATTTTAGTTATTGTTGATGATTTTTCCAAATTTACGTGGGTTTATTTTCTCAGGCTTAAATCCGAAGTTTCACAAATCATGATTGACTTTATCAAAAAGATGGAAATAACGTTGAAGAAGACTGTTCGAAAAATCAAGAGTGATCATGGAACTGAATTTAAGAACAATGTTCTTGATTCATTTTTGGTGGACAAAGGGATTTCGCATAATTTTTCATCTCCTTACACATCACAACAAAATGGTGTTGTAGAACGAAGGAATCGTTCACTATGCGAAGCAGCAAGAACCATGTTGGCATATGCGAATTTACCTCAATATCTTTGGGCTGAGGCAATATCCATTGCATGTTTTACTCAGAACAGATCTTTCATACACAGGCGTTTTAATATTACACCATACGAAATTTTGAATAATCGTAAACCTAATGTGAAATTCTTTCATATTTTCGGATGTAGGTGCTTTATTATGAATCTCAAGGATCATCTTTCAAAATTTCAAGCAAAAGCTGATGAAGGTATTTTTCTTGGATATTCGCATAATTCTGTCGCATATCGTATGTTAAATAAGCGAACACGAAAAGTGGAAGAAACTTTCAATCTCACATTTGATGATTACTATGTTAAACAAAATGAGCATAAATTTGCAAATCATCGAATTTTACAAGACACAGAAGTTGAAACTGAATCTTTACAAATGGATGATATTGATTATGATTTGATTTTTGGTATTTCAGATCATGCAATCGATGCTGAAATTCATGCTCCTGATAATCACATACCAGAATTTGCAAAGTTTACTGATGAATCAACATCAACTCCTCAAGAAGGCGAAAGTATGCAAAATAATCCAGTGGAGGGGGAGCACTTGGATTCGAATACTTTAAATGACGAAGTGTATTCTTTCGAGGGGGAGAAAGAAACATTAAATGCTGATGTTGAGGGGGAGTATAATGTTGAGGGGGAGCATATAGAAAATATTGCAAATAATAATGATTTTGATGATGTTTGTTCGATTGCAGGTTCCGAGAATGATGACATATACGAAGATGCTCCTTTGGAATTTGATCCAGCATATCCACCAATTGAAAAATGGACAAGAGATCATCCGAAGGATCAAGTAATTGGGAATCCACAAGAGGGAGTTTTAACAAGAGCTCAAATTCGTGCAAAGAATGAGGTATTGAATACTCATCAAGAATTTTGCATGTTCAATGTTTTCATATCTAAAATTAAACCAAAAACAATTAAGGTTGCAATGGAACACTCAGATTGGGTTGTTGCAATGCAATCTGAATTGTCTGAATTTGAACGAAGCAAGGTTTGGAGATTAATTCCTAAACCTGAAAATATTTCGATTGTCGGGTTAAAATGGATTTTCAAAAATAAAACCGACAAAGATGGAAACATTTTTCGAAACAAAACCAGACTTGTTGTTTCCACATTATTTCGAAAGAAAGTTTAAACAAGGATCTAAATTTATGTTGTTTCCACATTGAAACAATCTAAATTTAAACAAGGATCTGTTGATTCCACATTATTTCGAAAGAAAGTTGGGAATCATCTAATGCTTGTTCAAATTTATGTTGATGATATTATTTTTGGCTCAACTGACCCTGCTTTGTCTAAGGAATTCGAAGATTTGATGAAAAGTAAGTTCGAAATGAGCATGATGGGCAAAATCAATAATTTTCTTGGATTGAATATTCGTCAAAACAGAAATGGAATTTTCATCAATCAAGAAAAATACACGAAGAATCTGCTCGAAAAGTTTGGATTGACGAATAACACAAAGTTATGCGTTCCAATGGCAACATGCATAAAGTTGACACCGTCGTTAGATAAACCAGCCGTTGATATTACTCTTTATCGAAACATGATTGGTTCATTACTTTATCTTACAGCAAGTAGACCTGATATCATGTTTTCTGTGTGTAATTGTGCCAGGTATCAGTCTAATCCACGAGAACCACATCTCACAGCTGTGAAGAACATATTTCGTTATCTTAAAGGAACAATTTCGTTAGGATTGTGGTATCCTTCGAAAACTGGATTCTTCGTCCAAGCATATTCGGATGCAGACTTGGGTGGTTGTAATCTTGATCGAAAAAGCACGAGTGGTGGATGTCAATTTCTTGATGGCAAATTGGTGAGCTGGCAGTCGAAAAAGCAAACATGCGTATCAATTTCCACAGCTGAAGCAAAATATGTGGCTGCTGCTGCTTGTACTTCACAAATAATATGGATCCAAAGTCAATTGCGTGATTATGCAATAAATATGAAAAAGATTCCATTATATTGTGATTCTCAAAGTGCGATAAGAATTTGTCATAATCCTGTGCAGCATTCGAAGACTAAACATATAGCTCTTCGTTATCATTTTATCAAGGATCACGTGGAAGATGGAAATATTGAAGTACATTTTGTGAAAACAACTGATCAGTTAGCTGATATTTTCACAAAGGCATTAGATGAAAAATCTTTTGTGTGAATTATAGAAGGACTTGGAATGATCGATGGAAATTCTGTTCCATGCGAAAAAGAAGAATGATGGGTGAGACAGAATAAATCAGAGGCGCTGAATAAAAGAGAACGTAAAGTCATTCAACATTCAGCGGTTACTGTTCATAGTCAACGCTTCGACCGCTTCGAATTCGCACGTTTGTCACTTATTTTAAGTGTTGATTCAGTGGTTACTGTTCATAGTCAACGCTTCGAATTCGTACATTTACCACTATAAAATTTCGTCTGTTTGCAAAAAGTTTTGTATTTCAAATTTTTGAAAATTCAAAAATTCAAAAAGATTTTCTTTTGTTTTGTCATTTCATTTTTGAAAAATCAAAAATCCAAAAAGATTTTCTTTTGTTTTGTTACTTCATTTTCGAAAATTCAAAACTCCAAAAAGATTTTAAATTGTTTTGTCATTATTTTCGAAAAATCAAAACAACAAAAATATTTTGATTCTTACTTCTTTTTAGTATTTTGTTGCAGATTATCATGACGCTACAGAGGGAACTTAGCATGCAGTATTTGGGTCAGGTATTATTTTTTCGTATGAAGTGATAAATTTTTCATCATTCGAACTAGTTAGGTTGTCCCTAGAAGCATGCTGCTGCATGTTGTCCAAAAGCCTCCAATGACTCAATGTGTGTGTACGAAAGCCTTAATGAAATTATTCATACGAAAATTTCTTCCCAATCAGGCTTATATTCACATTAGTCTCTGAGCCACCTTACTCTTCTCAAAATGAGTTAAGAGTTTACTGTTTGGTCCAAAAATCTAACAGAGGTACTTTTCGTGTCTTAAATCCATCTTTTTCATCAAAATTCTTACACGATCACACACGAAGACATATGTCCGAGAGGTCTCTGATCAAACCAATCGAGACTTAGACATATCAAAAATCAGTATTTGTGATCTGACATCATGAGACTGTGATGAAAGTGAAACCCAATTTTCATACTCTTGTTAAGGAATTGACGGGGAACAATGTTCCAGATATTCACGAAACTTTTGTTTTTGTACCAAGATTCGAAACTCCAAATCATATTCATTTCGCATGAGTGGTCTTGATCAAACATTCGAAGCCCACGATGTTTGTTACCCAACAAGATTCAGCATACAATTTTTTTTTCTTGAATATGATTTAAGTGTGAGTTTTATTCGAATGTCCTAGTCATTTTAAAATTTATCAAAGCCAACTTGTCACTGACTACACTGGTCAAACAAGTAATTTCTGTTACAATTTATCACCTTATGTTTAGGATGACATGTAACGAAATTTTGAACCTACCCACGAAGTATTCTCAAAAGAAGCCCTTTGATACTTATCAAAAAGTATTCGATTGTAATTCACGGGAACCTACACAAGCTATTGATCATTTCTCTTAATGATTAATGAAGTAATCTTTGCCCGGGATTTAACCTGCTTTTGTGTCAATTGTTTGACATCACACTAATCGAAATTTTTTTTATCATTGCTTCTTGTCTATATTCTTTGGAACACTGCACTCACGAAATCCTTGAGGTTCTGAGTACTACCAACTCAGGCTGATGATTTCGAACTTCTGGCATATGACTTCGCTTTTTATCCCAAAAGTGAAAGAGCCCTGCCTCCATTCGAAGGGTTCTAACGGTTACAAATCATCTTGGGGATAACAATACAGGCTGTCTACATATGACGTATGGTATTCTGTCCGATTCTCAAGGAGATGTGACAGTTCCTTTTTGACGCATGGCTACCTTTCCGCAGTAATGGTCCGATTTTCAAGGTGCCACGTCGGATATCATTAAATGCACATCCCGCTTCAAATTCAAACTTCAGGGTTACATATAAAAGGGGATTCAAGGGTTCATTATCAGTTTACGCATTCCAAAAGCAAAAATTCTCTAAATTCTCTGATCATTCAAATTCTCAAACCCTAACAATGGCGTCTTCTGCTCATGTCGATCCTTCCACTGAAGATATTTCATCCGCACCATTCATGAAGATTCAATCCACTAACTATTACGTGGATGGTGAAGTTTCTCAATACCCAGAGGAATTGAAGATGCTCATTGTTGCACTGAAACATTCTGTTTTATCCACGGCGATGTTCAATTCCTTTTCTGTTCCATTATCCTGGCTTTCTCAAGTAGGATCCACTGCAACTTACAATAAAGCATCTGATACGATCACTTTCCATCTGGTGAACGATAAGAAGGTTAGGCTATCCAAGAAACGTTTCTGCCAGATTCTTGATATTACGAATTCACCTCCTTATGTTGATTTCACATTCCCACAAATAGTTCATATGTTTAATGAGATGGGATATCAGCCCCCATTGTCCAAGATAAGTGACTTTAAGAAATCTGTTCTTCCTCGGCTATGAAATTTCTTATTTGGGATTTTTCTCCGATGTTTAACCGGAAGAACAGTTGGATTAGACAAAGGAAGGATGGAGGTGTATGCAATGGTTGCAGGCCTATACTATGATCTTCAAGTGGATTATTCCACACAATTATGGAAGGAATTCCAAAAGGGTGTGGAACATACGAATGCAGTTCATGGCATTTCGTGTGCACGATACTGGAGCCTTATTTTGCAGTATTTTTATAATAAGGAAGGGATTATGGTACCAAATGACGAAGAGAAAGTTAATTTTCAATCATACCATTATCCGAAGGAAGTTGTAGATAATGCTGATGATTTCCCATATGTGGCTCGCATTCCAGATGCGATGCTCAAACGGGTTAATCCTACGAATTCTGTTTTAGTGGCCTATTTGCAAACAATCGATTCTACTGTTCATACTGGGATTTTGTTGCCTAGGGAAGAGAAGAAGTCTAAAAAGTCAAAGAAGGTTGATTCTACTTCATCTGAAAAGAAAACCAAGGATTCGAAATCCTCGAAATCTCCAAAGAAAAAGTCTGAAACTGTTGGAGTATCTTTTGCTGAAACACAAGTGATTGAGCCCGTCATTGAAGAAACTCAAGAGAAGGTTGTCATTCCTTCAAAAACAGGAACGTTTAGAAGAATTAAAATGAAGTCCTCTCATAAACGCAAGTCTCCTACACAACAAATGATTCGAAAACCCCAAATTACACATCAAGGTGTGTTAATTAGAGAAGTACCAGCACCTGTTTCTCCGGTGTCGAAGAAAAGGAGGGCTGAGGATATGGCAAAGAAGTTGTCAAAGAAAAAGCAGAAGAAGGCTCGAAAGTTGGTGATTTCAACTGAGTCAACCGAAGATGATGATGACAGAATTCCAGAAACTCCAGAATTCACTCATCTCATTACGAGTTCCACTCCTGAGAAGACTGATGTCATACCACCCGAAGTTTCGATTGCTAAATCAATTTTTGAGGAGGTTCGAACTTCAGGCATCCCTGCACACGTATCTGATACGGATGCAAATGTCGATATGGGTGAAGGAGGTTCGAAACATGAAGATCAAGGTCCAGCTATTTCTACTCCTTTCGAAACTATTATTTCTGTCTCACCATCTACTATTCCCATTACATCATCCACTCATTCTCCAACATTCGAACATATTCTTGACCAACCTTTTACTTCAAATTTTTCTTCACAATCTACTGACCCACCCAAATCCACTTCTCCTATTCAAGATACTACTTTTATGGAGACAAAGACTGACAATGAAGGGTTTGGAGGAACATTTGAAGACTTAGAATTTCACGAAGAGGAAGAGGAATTTCCTGATCATATGTTGATGACCATGAAGCAGTATAAAATTCTTAATCAGAAATTGAATTCCATAATTAAATCTCAAGCCGATCTTGGAGGAGGTTCATCTGTATCAAGTCTGGAAATTGACACTATGTTAAAGATGATGGAATCAAGGATAATCAGCAAAGTATCTGGCATGATTAAAGACTCTGAATCTCGAGTCTTGGAGAAAGTTGATCTCAATGATCAAAACACTGAAATTCGACTTAATTCTCAAAGTTCGAAATTTACTAGTGATTTGAAAGAGTTGAAAAATGTAGCAAAAGAACGTCATGTGCTCTTTATTCAAGATGTCAAGAAAGTCCGTGAAGATGTCAACATGCAAATTCGTGAACTCCGAGAAGACATGCAAAAAGAAGTTGCCACTGTTCACCATGATTATGCCTCTGTGAATCAAAAAGTTGATATAATTTGTGATGCAGTCACAAGATTTGTGAAGTTATATGAAAATTTGAGTCCTCAAATAACTCAAATTTCAACATCTGAAAATGCAAGTTTTGAGGAAGTGATTAAATTGCTCAAGGAGTTAAAAGAGATTTCCGAAAGGCCGGTTTCTTCTCCATTGATTACTCCGGATTTTTTATCTCAGAAATTTGTTCAATTCGAAGCAATTCTCAATAAGCAACTTGCACCGCTATTTCGCATATCCAGTCTTCTTCCCACAACAACTGCCCCTCCTGTTTTCACAGGGGTGCAAGGGGGAGAAAGGAAGTCAAGTGAAGAAGATGCGAAAGTGGTAGGCAAAGTATTTTCTTCGAAAATTCCTACAACAAAACCGGTGATCCCTACAACAAAACCGGTGATTGTTTCTGCTGAACCAGTGACTTCAACAGTTGTAACAACATTACCCATTACAAGAAATTTTTCCAAAGGAATTGTAATTGGTAAATCTTTGGAAACTGGTGGGAGTGTTTCAAAACCAAAGGAGGTAATAGATAATCCAGCAATAAAAGACAAAGGGAAATCGATTCTTGTTGAAAAATCGAAAGATGAAAAGAAGGCTGAATCAGAGGCTGAGATTGAAAAGCTCAGAATTGTTCAAAGTATAATGGCTCAACGAGCAAGTGATCCGAAGGGAATGAACAAAAGGGATCCAGCTAAACATTATAACTACGAGACAATTGAGGCCAAGGTTGCTTTCAATCACATGTTCACATTCGAAAAGAAACCGAAGCAAAGCTATTTGGTCACAAATACTGACACAAGCCAGCTGGATTTCCCGATAAACGAAATGATGTTTATCATGCCACAGTTCAAGGCAGAAGGGAACTTTAAAAACAAGATGATGGTACACACATGAAAATACGTTTTCATGCTGTTCTTGGAAAAGCCCCTGAAGATGTTTGGTCTTTAATCAAAATAAAGAAAGTGATCAGCATGAAAAAGGATGTGGTTTTCGAAAACACAGTCCAAAACTTTAAATATATGGTTGCCAGGGCAGATGGAAAGATTTGTGAATTTACTGTTGCTGATTTTCCATTGATGAACTTGTATGATCTCATACAAGTTGCATTGCTTTTAAAAGACAAATCATTTTCATTCCTACAAAACACAGATCCAGAAGAATTCAAGATTGGAGTTGCTCACATCAAAATCTTCATCGAAAATTACTATGAGTGTTTGGCAATGACTGATATGGAGTTAGCAACTGCCAAGGGAATGGAAATAAAAGCTCCAATGGCTCCTTCGAAGACTCAAGCAGAATTAAAGAAATTTGCTGATGGAGAAATTTGTCTTAAGCCATTTGGAATAGTATTTGCTGGAAAAGACAAAGCAGGAAAAGCTAAACGTTTCTTGTTCCGGGCAAGTGAAGTAGAAAGGTACTCAATGTCTCAATATACAAACTTAATTGTTCATATGAATCATTGCAAAAAGAATAATGAAGGAGACAAGAAGGAGTTGAAGAAGATTATCTCATGGTATACAGAGGTTCGAAGGGTGTTGCTGTACTCCATCACTCTTCTCACTAATTGAAGACTTCGACTATTATTACAAAGGGGGAGATTGTACGGGTCGAATAGTTGTAATTAGTCGAAGTATATGTTTTGTACCCTTCGAACATTTTTGTAATCTATTTTACTAGGGCATTGTATTCGAAGCTTAACGCTTAGTCCTTAGTATATTTTTTGTACGCTTTCCTCTCCTATAAATAGGAGTGCTTACTAGGGTCATTGTAACGAAGTCTTTTACAGAATTACATCTTGTACTCTGTAAAACTTGAAAGCTTAATAGAGCTGAAACAAGATCATATTTACATCCTGTGTCTAAATCTCGCATCATTACTTGAATTCATACTCTGATTAATTCATTACTCAATTCATTGTTTCTTCAGTGAGGTTCGTGTCGGTGGTCGGAGCAGCTTGGCCTTATCTCTTCAGTCGGCAATTACAGGTGAGTTATGTTAGTGACCTGGTTAAGGTCGGTACCCGGTATATAGGGTAATGTTATGCTAGTGACCGGTTAGGTCGGAATCCTGGTTAGGATGTTGATATGCTATGTGATCTATTAGGCTGTTTGTCTGGTTAAGGATTGTTATGTGATTAATTGTTATGTGCACATGGTTGTTTGACGGGGGTTGGGTTGAGGCGGGTCCTGCTTTGTGCTGCAGGCCAACATACATAGGGCGGACCGGATATTCCGAAGGCCCAGTGAGCGGTCCGGATAGGCTGAAGGTCCTAAGAGGGCAAACCAGACGTATCGAGGTTCGGAGAGTGGACCAGACCGACTGAAGGCCCGGTGTGGGCGGACCAGTCATACTGTAGACTCAGAGAGTGGACCAGGTGGATTGAAGGCCCGGTGCGGGCGGACCAATCATACTGTAGACTCGATGTACATGGCTAGACTCGGAGGGTGGACCAGGTGGACTGAAGGCCCGGTGCGGGCGGACCAGTCACATAGTAGACCCGATGTGCATGGCTGTTCTATTTGTGATATGTTATGAGAATGATATGTGTGGTTGGTATTTTGGGGGTAACTCACTAAGATTTCGGGCTTACAGTTTCAGTGTATTGTTTCAGGTACTTCAGGAGATCGTGGCAAGGCGAAGGCGTGATCGTACCGCTCCTCATGTTTTATGATTTATGTGATATGGTTCTAGGGTATACTCTGATGTTTAAACTATTTTGAAAACGAAATGTAAGAACGTAATGGTTTTTGAATGAATTAAAATGTTTTAAATTGGTTGAAATTTTTGGTCGTGACATACGACCAGCGTCGGGTGGACCCCACCACCGACCACGAAGACCCCTATAAATACGAGACCCTACCCCTCATTTACACTTTTCTAGCCGAACACTCACGCCTTCTCTCGCTACCTCTTGACCGTACACCCCAAAAACACCCTTATTCTTCCGGGAAACGTCGAGAATCACCATTGGGGGGTCATTTCGGAGCATCTAGAACACGTTTTTCGTCGAATCCAGCACCCTTGTTCTTGAGTGTATGGCCGTACACCCTTCAAATCTGCAAATCTACATTGACCGCACACACGCTTCAAACCTTCAAAGGCCGTAAACCCTTCAAGAGGTTGTTCACGGCCGTACACCTGTTCACGGCCGTAAACCCCATTCACGACTGTACACACTACCTAAGCAGTGAATTAGACTGAAAACCCACTTTCCTCGACTCAATCAAGTCCCGGTAATATTCCTTAACCGAAAGCAAGTGTTTTCCTAACACTTTATCTAACGAAATCGCTAATTTAGATACATTTATGTATTTAACTGTTATTAGGATTCCGTTAAGTGCCACACTACAACTCAAGGGTCTTCATTTCAGTCCGTTAATTCGACGCTTGTGCACAACTAACAGTGAGTTCATACCCCTACGCTTTTATGATTTTTAAAGTTTTCGGGGGGGGGGGGGGGATACAAGCCAAACACAAATGATTTTAACAAGTTTAAAACTTATGCAATTGATACGGTCAAACGATTTCCACGTTTTATAAAATATTTAGATATTTTATTCCTTTTGTACTATGTTGAGTATAAGGGACACTTTTATCTTGGAAACCTAATTGCATGATTTTCAGATCAATTCACAAACCAAGGACTTAACATTTGAAGCAAACTATAATGGGTATAGTTTGGGGAATTCATTACACAGCTTTTACCGATTTAGATTACATACATAGGTAAACATATAAACTATGACAAATTTAGTTTATGATATACATTACTACAAGTGTACAATATTTAATAATTATTTAAGTATAATTATTACCTTATACAGTATACAACGGATTCAAATACAAGAGAACAATAAAGAATTACACGTAAACTAGATTATACAGAATTGTGAGACTCTACTTCAAAACTGTACCCTTAGGTGTACTGAATTAAATCCTATCATAGTATAACTAGAGTCTCCTGGAGGGAGAGCGTGTGTGACAACCCGAAATTTTTTTGTTGTGAAAGCCCAGTCAGTCAACTCAACTGAGTGTCAAACTCACTGGTAATGAGTTCTAGCCTGGTTAAAGGTCATTCTATGGAGTTTTAAGCCTAATACACTTAAGGAATGAGTGTTAGAATGTACCTGCTAGAGACACTGTGCAACAAATCCAGCTTTAACCTCATCCTAAGGAGTTCACGACCACAATGTCAATGAGTTTACGGCCGTAAACTCATGTGGCCGTAAAATCAAGACCATATATATGGCCCTTGGTCATTTCTAGCCATTTGTTGCATTCCAACCTCAAGAACACTCCATTTCTCTCTCAACTATCATCCCGATTTTCATCCTAGATCTTCAAAAGTTGTAAGTGTTCTTCCTTGATTAGTTGATACATCTCTTAATCTAGTTTCATCCATTGATTTCATCCATAGAAATCATCTTTTCTTAGATCTTCAAGAAACACCAAGAACACCAACAACACACACTAGTGTTCTTGGCCAAAATAAACCATTTCAAGCCTCTATATCGTAAGTACTCTTCCCTACACTTGATATCTAGTTAGGACTCATGCTTAGAGCCTTGAAAACATCATAAAAACAAGAACAAAAGGAGTTTACGGCCAAGCCATCTCCCATGGCCGTAAACCCATTTAAGGGTGCCATTTTGGCCATAAACCCTCCTAGATGCAAAGCTTGTGACCTAGAACCCTTCATTGATGGGAATAGGACCTTAAACTACTCTCAAATGCATAATGACCATGAGTTTACGGCTGTAAACTCCTTTGGGCCGTAAACTCATCAAAAGCCTCCATTGAGTTGGTCTTTCTCATCCTTGTGTAGAGCAAAAGTCCCTCAAGCTTCCCTAGCCTTCAAACAAACACTTATGCATGTTTAACCATGAGTTTACGGCCGTAAACTCCCTTTGGCCGTAAACCCATGGTAGTAAACTCATGGTATTACCATTCCACTTTCCTTTGATGAATCACATGTGATTCCAACACTTGGTCAAAGTGTTTCCTAGTCCCGGAAGGTGTTTCCTTTCATATAGTTGCTTATAAACACTATATTCATTCCAATATATGTCATTTAGGACTTATTGTGTCTCGGGACTTTATTCGTGGAACTTCTCATCCATACACGCGTATTCGTTGAATCACCCACATCAGGTGAGTTCATACCCCGTAATGAATCTTTTAACTATTTTAAATGCTTTTAAGGGGGGGAATACAAGTTGAACACAATGATAATTGTGTAAATGTTTGTTATATATACATCTTTCAAAATATTGCTTATGTCTTTTATAAGTGATCAAAACATTTCAAAACCTCTTTTAAAGTTATGTTACTTCATAGTTTAACAAAACTCCGTTTTTAAAGTACAAGCATAACTTAGTAGACAAATGAGTCTTTTCAATAACAGTTCAAGTAAAACATTAGTAAACTATAATAGGTATATTTTAGAGATTCAGTTCATACTAGATACAATACACGATAACAGAACGAACATACTATATGAGAAACAGAACATACTATATGAGAAATAGAACGAACATATTAAGTTGCTATAGCATGGAACTACTACATGATCTAATTATACCAATGAATCACTAACTCATTGTTCTAAACAAAAGGTGATAGTTATATTGGGTATACATGATCATAAAACTTTAATGTGAATTACACGGCTTGCAATTGTTTGCAGAGGTCGCGTTTGGTTCCCTTAATCTCCAGACAGAGAGAGCGTATAGTAGGGGTACTAGCCTTCACATTATGACCAGTATAAACCAAACATGTTTTAAGGTCATCAGTACATCCGTATGTCATTTTAAACGACAACTGTGTACTTACATTTCCCATTACTTTCATAAAGTGGCAATACCACTTGAAAGTCGAATGCAAACTATTTTCGAGTTAAGATAGTTATAAAATAGGGAAAACTTACATTTTACAAACGACAAACATAACAGTCGAGTCTAGTACATTCAGTATAAAGGGACCATAATGCTAACCTTATGATTCCTTAATGTATACATCAAAGGATATATATATATATATATATATATATATATATATATATATATATATATATATATATATATATATATATATATATATATATATATATATATATATAATAGGATCCGACAGATAATAGGATGTGTGGTCTCCGCTTCACTTCCTGTTCCTTGTTTGGTTGTGGGCTTGGAACGGATTCACCCAGTCTATTATCTATTCGATTCCAGATATATATATGTTCAGTATACATTAAGTCATCATAAAGGTACCAGGTATGGGTCAAGTCATAGGACACAAAGTCAATGCACATTTTTCTAGTACAAAACATACTTTCCAAATCAGAACTTTTGGTATACAAAACTAGAAACTTTCCAGTTAAGGGTTTAATCCATTTTAGTACACCAGTATAAACTTAAAGGACCTTAGGTGATTAACTCTATAATACTTTAGTTTATACATCATGGTTATATATCATTAATACCTAATAGGTAGTTGGATGTGTGCTTTCCGCTTTACTTCCTGTTCCTTGTTTGGTTGTGGGCTTAGGGCAGATTCACCCAATTAACTTTCTATTCGATATTAGATCATATATAGCCAGTATAAACTAAGTGATTATAGAAGTAATCACTGTGGTCACCATTTTATTATAAGAAATAAGGGTTTTCTTAAAGAATCTTTTCATTAAATATAAAGGAACCATTACAATTAACTCCATGAGTAACAAGTGAATACACCAGGGTTATATACAACAATGATCTAACAACCAATGGGATGTGTGCTATCCGCCTTACTTCCTGTTCCTTGCTTGGTTGTGGACTTAGGGCAAATGCGCACAATCGATTGTTTGTTTACTCTGAGTTCTATATAACCTGTATCCATTTAGTACTCATAGAAAGGATTGTAGAATCATTTTTACATATCTTTCATCAAAGTAGGAAATATAGGATTTCCTAGAGGAACAGGCGAACTTTTCTAAACAGAACTTACAACTTACTACATTTCAACTACATTTTTCAAAAACTTTCTACAACTTACTTACATCACTAAAATCTTATGAACTCACCAGCTTAATTGCTGATCAACTCTTTCAAATAACTTGTATTCTTAGGAGACTATTAGACAGGTACTCGCGTTGGGAATTCAGAAGATGGAGCATAATAGCTTCAAGTCTTGTTTTGTTATTTGCTTATGAATTCTATGTTTTGTGAACACACACTTTGTAAACACTTTCTTTCTAATGAAATGGTTGTTCATTACTTTGCTTACTATAATTCATATCTTGTGATACTAAACATGACGTCCTCCACCCCCGAACGTTTCCGCCGTTCTGGTTTTGGGGTGTGACAGCGTGAGATTTGTGAATAGATCTATTCGGGACTGACAATCCCACACCTGAACTGCTAGCTACAGTTAGGCAGGCATACCTGGTGTAACGCCCGTAGATCCGGGCTAGTCAATTTAGAGACAATGAGCATCAAAAATGAGTTTTTGATGAAATATTATTTAGAAGGAGTAATCTTAACCAAGTGGTAGTATATGTTCCAAGGGTTCCGTACATATAAAGAACGCGGAAATCCGAGTTATAACGAAGAAGTTATGGCCCGTCGAAGTTTGGCTGCAAAAACGGCACGGCACCGGGAGACGTAAATAGTGAATTTACGATAGAGGACATACAAAAAAAGAACGCCCAAATCTGACTTCGTATGAGGAAGTTATGATTTTTCTAAGATTTGGCATAGCAGTGCACGACCCGAAACTCGAATTTTAGTTCGAGCGGTTTTTGGCTTACGCAACCTAAATGAGAGTTGAATATCTCATTAATAGGAACTCAACGGTAAAAAGAAAGACGAAAACGGAGTCCGTATGAAGGAGTTACGAATTCTTCGTGGTCATTTAACAGTCTAATCTCATCCTACTGTTAAATTTAAGATCGGTCGAGAATTAGTCGATAGAGTCTAAATGAAAGTTGTAGATCTTGTTTTTACCCACGCGTGGAAAAAAAGAACGTCGAAAACGGAGCTTGTATGCGAAAGTTACGGGGTTTAGAAGTCGGGAGGGTGCTGCTGCAAAAGGGGTGACATGGCTGATTATGGGCCAAGGCTTTCTCCCCAAGGCAAGCCACCAGAAGGTGACATGTGGCATGGACTCGACGAGTACGAGGACCTACTCGACGAGTAGAGCTGTTTTCCATCCTATAAATAGAGGTGTCGAGTTCCCTCATTCTTCACACCTTTCCAAACCATTATTTCTCTCTCTAGACTCTCTCTCTAGCCCCCAAACCCCCCCTAAAGTCTAGGTAAAATCCCTAGCACCCGATGGAAGCCCCGAGGCTCCCGGAGTCCCGAGAAAAGAGCCTTTCTGCTCAGAAACGCTGCTCCAGCGAAGCCCGGTTTTGAGAAAAACCCGCTGTAAGTGCGCTACACCTAACCTATCTTTAGTATAGCTTATGTTTTAATATAGTAATGTTATTAGGAGCTTATAATAATTATTTGGGCTATTATTATGAGTTATATAGTGTTGTTTAACGCTTATATAATAATAATAATAGCTAGACTATTAACTAGTCTCGGTTAACGTTAGACTAAACCCTAGTGGTACTGATACTAGGTTTTGTCAAGGGAAAATTGTTTTGAGATAACGAAGCGTTGTCCGAGTTCCGAGTCACCACCTTTCAGGTGAGTGCATAGTTACTTTCATCTTACACATAGATATGAAGTATTTTATATAAATTACGTGCTATGTGTGCATATTATCTGAGTACTTGCTGTCTATGCTGGATGAACGATTTTATACATGTTTTAAATAATTTAAACTGTATATGTATTTCATATCTATGATAATGTTGGGGTAAAACATGGGTAGATGTAATAAATGGAATATGAGTTGGATGATGATTTGAGAGGTGTTATAGACCACGAGGTGAGGGTGAGAGGTGGACGATGTGAGAATCCTTTCCCAAATGATGGCCCCGTCATTCAGCAGAGTATGGATGACAACCACATACTATTCTAGACAGTCCAGTGGAACACTAGCAGGCTCGCAACCTGTAGGTGTTGTGAACGATGTGTTCACCCGGTGTACTCTAAACCTTGGTGACCATGCATACTTGGTGCCTAAACCTTGGTGATCATGCAGACTTGATGCCTAAACCTTGGTGATCATGCAGACTTGATGCCTAAACATTGGTGATCATGCAGACTTGATGCCTAAACCCTAGTGACTATGCAGACTTAGTGCCCGTTGTGTAAACCGTGGCAACGATGGACTTCGTGCCGATTCCTTAGGATGATCCTTAGGAATGAATGAACGAGGAATAGTTGTTTCTTAGGGTAGATCCTTAGGAGTAAAGAAGATAATGGGGATGGGGAATTGGGTTGATTGTTTGATGTTTAAACATAATAATTATATTATTGTGGGTTGAAAACCCTATGTACTCACCAGGTTTCCCAACCTGACCCACTCCAGCTTATTTCTATCACATGTATCGATATGAAGTTACATTACACTGAGAGATTTAAAAGAGATGTAGATCACTAGTGTAAATGAATGTAAGTTCTGTTTATGCTTATGTTTCTGTATTGACGATGACATCCCAAATGTTTTTAAAATGAATAAAGATACATTTCTTCGGAAATGCTTCGATAACATATTTATCATGTTTTACTGGGAACAAATTCCGCAACATTTTTATCAAAAAAAGTACTCTAATTTTTATAAAGCATAAACAAAAAAAATCGGTCTTTTCTGGCCGTGAAAATGGGGATGTCACAGTTGGTATCAGAGCATTAGTTTAAGCGAACTAGGAATTTGTAGGATTTCTAGACTTAAACTTAGAATGCTAAGCGATGATTGTGAGATGTGAGCACTAGCTTATTTAGGAAAGTATGCCTAATATGCTTTATGTGCTAAATGATTTATGCCTTATATGTTGTTATTTGTTCGGATCTATGGTATGTTGCCGACCGGATCTGGAAACCTTATGTGTTTAGGATTCTAAACGTACGACTACGATATTAGAACTAACATGTAAACGTTTCGGAGTGATAAGGATGATTTAAACGTCTATCCTAAGTAAAAATCTAAATTCACCCTATTCGGTGTAAAGATCAAAATGGCAAGAACCCGCAGTGGAGCCGGGAATGCAAATGGGAACAGGAATCAACCTCCAGTGATTGAGCAAATACCCGTTATGGTAGCCGCTCCAGAGCCAATCACCATGGCCGCAATACAAGCGATGATCCAAATGATGTTGGATCATCAAATGGAGGAAACAAGGCGTTTACTTCAACAAAATCGAGAGGAACTTACGGTGCCTATTGAATAGCCCGAGCTCAATGATGGGCAGTCAGAAGGAGGGAACTACAGTTGGACGGTTGGTCAAGCCGACCCACCGATAGTTAGACGAAACAATCAGGATGGAGGAAATGACGGACGCGGATGCAAGTACAAGGATTTCATGGCATCCAAACCCCCGAGTCTTTCTGGAAGCTCAACACCGGTGGAAGTTATGGACTGGATCTCCGAGATGGAGACAATGTTTGAGAGTTGCGAGTGTAGCAACAAACAGAAGACCGCTCTCGCGATCCCTCTGTTAAAGTCTGGAGTACTAAGCTGGTGGAAGCTACTAGCTAACACGATGCCCAAGGGAGAAGCAAGCAAGATGTCTTGGGAAGATTTCGTGGTGCAACTGAAAATGCAGTACTGCTCTGAGCAGGATCTCCTAGATATCAACAATAAGTTTCAAAATCTGAAGAAGGGAAGGATGAGTGTCACTGAGTATGTTGCAAGTTTTACGGAGAAGATGAAGCTTGTTCCTTACCTAGTTTCAACTGAGCTCTCCAAGGTCAACAAGTTTGCCCATGGATTACCAGCGGACTTTGGTCCAATGGTCAAGCAAGCAACCACTTTGAGAGCCGCCATCTGGGCAGCCAGGAATGTTGAGACTCATATTAGGGAAAAGGGTATGGAGAAAGCTGAAGTTGGAGAGAAAAGGAAGTATGAAGGATCTTCAAAATCCAACAAAGAAAGGAAATTCTCAAGGACTGAAGAAGGAGGAGGAGGAGGTGAAGCTAAGTGGTGCGAGAAGTGTAAAAAGAAACACTTCGGGAAATGTAGCGAGGAGGTCACTTGCTAAAAATGTGGAAAGACAGGGCATTATGCCATCAAGTGTACATCCAACAAGAGGGTGTGCTACAGATGTAACAAAGAAGGGCATGTTTCAAAAGACTGCCCGAAGAGAAACGAGGCTGCAAGGCCAGAAACACCACCAAGGCCAAGGGCATTCCACATGCTCCTCGACGAAGCAGAGAACAACGCAAGGAATCGAGGATGAGGAATTCATACCCGAAGATCAAGTTAAGAAGTAACCAAGGGGATAGAATCATATGATGTAGCCTATTAGAGGCATAGTCTAGGGTGAACTTGAACACCTATGTAATAGTTTCAAGAAATAATAAAGCTCTCGTTTTGTTATCTGGTGTGTTAAACTGTTATGTGATTTTCTTGTATGGTGACTTGGGGACTGTGAGACAATACTTGGGACGAGTATGAGTAGGTGTGAAAGGTAGTAGATGCATATACTACCGGAAGCACAGGACTCACGCTTGGATCAGGGAAAGTCACAAGGTTACCAAGGAGCTAGTAATTGAATTCGTTTTATTCAAGTATGCCGTTACCATTGTTTCGGTAATGATTAAGAAGATGATTGTTATTCCGACCCTAGTGGTCATACCAAATTGAGTCCGACTACAACGAGTATGTTACGTGGTTTCGAGAACCAAGTTCGATGTAGCACCTGACTTAAGCTGGAAGAATTAATCAAAGCGATCAATAGAGGTATCGCGACGGTTGTTTGTAGCTAGAAATGCTACCTTTTAAGATTAGATTAGAACATGAAGGAAGGTATAGTCTGTTTCGGAATTTGACTCTAAGAGACCTGCGTCTAAGCATTGCAACATACGATGAGAGGTCATTAGAACGTGACCCATCGGTCTATTGTGGAAGTCAAATAACAAGTTTGAAGAAGGAGTCTCTGATAAAGGGAGAGATTGTGACATGAAGGCCATGATTGAAGGTCTAACATGAGACAGAGGGCGGGAGCAAGATCGAGCACCGCCAGCAGTCAAAGAGTCCAATAGTTAGATACTCATTCGAAACAACATAGAAGTTACGGTTATTACCTAGGATGAAGAGATAACGTATGGAGTCATTATAAAATCCTGTTTCGTTGATGATTTCGGGACGTAATCATCCTAAGGGGGAGATAATTGTAACGCCCGTAGATCCGGGCTAGTCAATTTAGAGACAATGAGCATCAAAAAATGAGTTTTTGATGGAAGATTATTTAGAAGGAGTAATCTTAACCAAGTGGTAGTATATGTTCCAAGGGTTCCGTACATATAAAGAACGCGGAAATTCGAGTTATAACGAAGAAGTTATGGCCCGTCGAAGTTTCGCTGCAAAACCAACACGACACCGGGAGACGTAAATAGTGAATTTACGATAGAAGACTTTTTAGCCTTAGTGATCTAAACAAAAGTTGTAGCATATGTTAAACCTGGAACATACAAAAAAAGAACGCCCAAATCTGACTTCGTATGAGGAAGTTATGGTTTTTCTAAGATTTGGCATAGCAGTGCACGACCCGAAACTCGAATTTTAGTTCGAGCGGTTTTTGGCTTACGCAGCCTAAATGAGACTTGAATAACTCATTAATAGGAACTCAACAGTAAAAAGACAGACGAAAACGGAGTCCGTATGAAGGAGTTACGAATTCTTCGTGGTCATTTAACAGTCTAATCTCATCCTACTGTTAAATTTAAGATCGGTCGAGAATTAGCCGATGGGGTCCAAATGAAAGTTGTAGATCTTGTTTTTACCTACGCGTGGAAAAAAAGAATGTCGAAAACGGAGCTCGTATGCGAAAGCTACGGGGTTTAGAAGTCGGCAGGGTGCTGCTGCAAAAGGGGTGACATGGCTGATTATGGGCCAAGGCTTTCTCCCCAAGGCAAGCCACCAGAAGGTGACATGTGGCATGGACTCGACGAGTACGAGGACCTACTCGACGAGTAGAGCTGTTTTCCATCCTATAAATAGAGGTGTCGGGTTCCCTCATTCTTCACACCTTTCCAAACCATTATTTCTCTCTCTAGACTCTCTCTAGCCCCCTAACCCCCCCTAAAGTCTAGGTAAAACCCCTAGCACCCGATGGAAGCCCCGAGGCTCCCGGAGTCCCGAGAAAAGAGCCTTTCTGCTCAGAAACGCTGCTCCAGCGAAGCCCGGTTTTGAGAAAAACCCGCTGTAAGTGCGCTACACCTAACCTATCTTTAGTATAGCTTATGTTTTAATATAGTAATGTTATTAGGAGCTTATAATAATTATTTGGGCTATTATTATGAGTTATATAGTGTTGTTTAACGCTTATATAATAATAATAATAGCTAGACTATTAACTAGTCTCGGTTAACGTTAGACTAAACCCTAGTGGTACTGATACTAGGTTTTGTCAAGGGAAAATTGTTTTGAGATAACGAAGCGCTGTCCGAGTTCCGAGTCACCACCTTTCAGGTGAGTGCATAGTTACTTTCATCTTACACATAGATATGAAGTATTTTATATAAATTACATGCTATGTGTGCATATTATCTGAGTACTTGATGTCTATGCTGGATGAACGATTTTATACATGTTTTAAATATTTTAAACTGTATATGTATTTCATATATACGATAATGTTTGGGTAAAACATGGGTAGACATATAGACCACGAGGTGAGGGTGAGAGGTGGACGATGTGAGAATCCTTTCCCAAATTATGGCCCCGTCATTCAGCAGAGTATGGATGACAACCACAGACTATTCTAGACAGTCTAGTGGAGCACTAGCAGGCTTGCAACCTGAAGGTGTTGTGAACGATGTGTTCACCCGGTGTACTCTAAACCTTGGTGACCATGCATACTTGGTGCCTAAACCTTGGAGATCATGCAGACTTGATGCCTAAACCTTGGTGATCATGCAGACTTGATGCCTAAACATTGGTGATCATGCATACTTGATGCCTAAACCCTGGCGACTATGCAGACTTAGTGCCCGTTGTGTAAACCGTGGCAACGATGGACTTCGTGCCGATTCCTTAGGATGATCCTTAGGAATGAATGAACGAGGAATAGTTGTTTCTTAGGGCAGATCCTTAGGAGTAAAGAAGATAATGGGGATGGGTAATTGGGTTGATTGTTTGATGTTTAAACATAATAATTATATTATTGTGGGTTGAAAACCCTATGTACTCACCAGGTTTCCCAACCTGACCCACTCCAGCTTATTTCTATCACATGTATCGATATGAAGTTACATTACACTGAGAGATTTAAAAGAGATGTAGATCACTAGTGTAAATGAATATAACTTCTGTTTATGCTTATGTTTCTGTATTGACGATGACATCCCAAATGTTTTTAAAATGAATAAAGATACATTTCTTCGGAAATGCTTCGATAACATATTTATCATGTTTTACTGGGAACAAATTCCGCAACATTTTTATTAAAAGAAGTACTCTGATTTTTATAAAGCATAAACAAAAAAAATCGGTCTTTTCTGGCTGTGAAAATGGGGATGTCACACCTGGGGTGACAAATGACATTTAACCGACACTTGAAGAACGTCGTAAAGGTCACTAAGTCATATCAAGAATGGTTATACGACTCACAATAGTATAAACTAACCATTTGTTTACAGGATTTCATTCTTCATTAGTTTTATTTTAAGTAATGAAACTACTATACATACTACACATACTGGTGGTAGCCAGGGTTTTCAAACAAAACATACTATACAAAGATTTTGTACAAGAATACACTCATACTACGATTGATAGTAACTAGACATACAAACTAACGTTTTCCTATACTACAATAGGATACACTAACCAACATTCATAGTTAATTCTATAATTACTTAGTTTAGGCATCAGGGCTACGTATGGAGAATATTAGATAGACTGTAGAATGTGTGGTTTCCGCCTCATTTCCTGTTCCTTGTTTGGTTGTGGGCTTAGGGCAGATCTATATAATCAACTGTCTGTTTGATATTGGTTTATACATGGCTAGCATGAACTAAGTAATCATAGATGGAACTGATATTATCACACCTTTACTAAAGAAAATATTGGATTTTCTTGGAAACATACGAACATTTTTACAGAGTCATCAACAGGTTTTCATTACAAAAACACCGCTTATGAACTCACCAGCTTTATGCTGATACTCTTTCAAAACTGCTTGTATTCTCAAAAAATCAGTAGACAGGTACCTCCTGGAGTTTTGAGAAGACGGAGCGTATAGACACACGTCTTTTCTTTTGATTATACTTTTGATGTATAAAAACAAGAATCAAACAGATGTAAATACCTTTTCATATATGTATTCAATGTAATGGTTGTGTTTACTATGATTACTATGATGTAATTGTTGTGATACTACATACGACGTCATCCACCCCCGAACGTTTCTGCCGTTCCGGTTTGGGGGTGTGACACCAATCCCTTATACTTCTCAACCTCAAAAGATCCCGACCATCTCGATTTCAAAACTCTGATGAACTTACAGTACAATATCCTCATGCCCATTATGCCAATACCATTAAAATCAATCTGGTTGTTGATCCTCTAAGCATAACACTCAGTTCACTCTCGCCTGGTGCCCATTACATTACTAACCGTCGCCTCCCGAGCTGATGCCTACAACCAGTTCAACCTGATGCATACTATCTCTGACCCTCGGAATGTATAACACAACACAAGTGATCCTACAGGTAAAGTCCAACCAAACTTAAATAGATTTTGAATTTTAGATCAAGGCCTCGAAAACTTCCCAAGCATAACCGCCCCTAACACCAAGAATCCCTTGCAGATGCATAAGAAATAATTCTGACGGTCCAGTCACAACATCGATTCTTTATCTAAAAACAAATAGACTACTATACACCTTACTTATAAATCCCCAGCAAACAATTCATCACGATTATCATTCATGAATATTAGAAGCATCATTCTCTTAATCAGGACACATCAGAGACAACAAAAGTTTTCGTTCATAATTCACCTCCCTAATCACTTGAAAAATCAACTAGAACCTGACCTGACTATATTCAAAGAAAGCAGACCTTTGATCCCATATCTAGGCAACCATACCACAAGAGTTCTCTTGTGCATTCCCACACTGCCATACATGTCGCCAAAAACCACAACTATCTGGCCCCATTCTGGGGCTGCATCCTAACTCTGAAACTTACATGTCTGCTCTCTCTTTCCTCCGAATACGGACATATGGAAAAAAATAATCCCCGTCGTAGATAATGACATCCCAATCCATCTGCCAATCTCTCAACCCCCGACTTCAATCCTCGAGCCAAGCATCACAATCGCTTCTTTCTTGACTCCCACAACTTAACTGGCACTAACTCGAGCAAGGCCCTCGAGACCTCAAAATCACTAATTTATCTAGGTTTGTACTATTCAACCCAAGCTGACATGAACACTAAGGCCCAAACAGTTACCAGACACATCCTCAGCCTGAACAACCATAACCGATAAACCAAATAAGACGGAAACACATTGCAATGAACCATGGTGCCAAACCATACAGTCTACCCTCAATCAGCTCCTTAGAATCCCCGAAATTTTCCTTGATTCGAGTATAGATCTTGTGCTTTCATTAGTACGGTCCCAATACTACCTTCCACACCTATCCATACTTTCCTCAAGAATTATCCCGAATCCTCTAAGTCACCTTCTCAAACTGGCATTCCAAGTACCCACTAAACAGCACATCCAACTCACTAAGACACTTCCTAGGCTCTCCTAGGTTCCTCACTTCAGCCTTCCATCATCTGCTGAAGAACTCCCACTTATGTCAGTTAACTACTTCATGAATATAATTACATGCAACAAAGCTTAGATAATCCTTCGATTAAAGGACTGAAATCTATAACGGTTAGAATCAAACGAGAGGTACGTAATAGGGCCAAATCAATCATTCTAAGATTATTTAACCTTTACAACATGTAACTTAACGTATTTACTTAATAGTTAACTCACATCAACAAGAGTTCCAAAAAGCACAAAGCAAGAATCATTCGTGTAGTAACACTCAAAAGACAAAAAACAATCAAAGGACATCCCCAACTCACTTACTGCTACGATGCTAGGATCTTCCACTAACATTTTCGGTTGCTTTATACATGCAAATTATACAGAATATTGGATCAAATAGATTGTCGAATAAATGATTATACCCTAGGACCATAACCAGACGAAGAACTAGAAATAAGGCTAAATAAGTCATTCTAGGGCTATATGATCCTAACCGTATAATATTTTTAAATCATACACTTAGCAATCACTTCCACCAATATAGATTCCAAATCTAACATAGCATCCAATTCCTCTGAGGCTACAAGGCATCACAAATGAAGCCAATCTATCATGCAATTCCTGAAGGTATCCTTAGCCATATCCTAGCATGAAAACATTCCATATCATATAACAAATCATCATGTATGGGTATTTTGGGAATCACTTACTTAAGCTCGGTTTATTGCACGCATCACACCCCTTTTTCTTTATTAAAAAATTCTTTTTAGAAAACTTATTTTCTTTCACAAAGATTACCATTTCCTCAGTTTGAGTTCAGACACACCCGAGAGTGTGCCCGAATCCCTCAAACCAAGGCTCTTATACAAACTTGTAACGTCCCAAAAATTTATTGTAAAATTTTCATTTTAAAAACAATAAACCAGACACACGAGTTGTTCTAAAACCGATCAAATTGGATATATCATTTAAACATCAGAGTAAAAATCATAAATAGCCGATGCGGAAAACTCCGGCGGATGTTGTGCAGTCACGCCGGGCCCTTCCCTTTGGAACCAGAAGTACCTGAAACCATAAACATGAAACTGTAAGCACACAGCTTAGTGAGTTCCCCAAAATAACACATACTATACATAGAATAGAGAAAGTTATGTGTCATCCATAGTCTCACAAATACTGTCATGCCATGAGTCGTATCATGGTCTTTCTTTGCCAAGCCAGGGGGCAAAACTCGGGTCTTACAAACAAGTGCCAAGATCCACCTCTTGGTCTTCCATGCATGCATCACAAATACAACTACCATCCTACATAGAACTGACATGGTCCTAATCATGGTCTTGTATACAAATTGTTGGTAGCCAAATATGTCACACCTCCGAACGAGATGGCGGAAACGTCCGAGGGTGGAGCGAGAACACAATATCACAATAATTGTATACATTGAAACACAAGTACATAACAACCATCATACCATTTGATTATATTAGTTACATAACCCAAATGTTAATTTTAGTCAAAATACATTAAAAGATTTGCATGTTATCAAATAAAGTAGTTCCCGTAATGGTATTTGATGTCTTATATTCAAACGTAGCTCCACTGATCCGAGCTTAATTGTTTCATGAGATTACATGTCGTTTTAAAATTCAACATAAAGTTGGTGAGTTCATAAGAGTTCAGTTGTTGAAAATTTGATGTCTTTCCTTGTATGCAAATCGCATCTCTGCCTTGTAAACATTTTGTAATTATATACCTTTAGCGTAAAAGAAAAATGTATGAGTATAGTATGTATAAGTATGGGGGTTGTCAATCTCATATAGATCTATACACAACTCACCCCCTCATTTAAGATTTAATGATTATAAGGCCGAGACTTAGCGTAATGGTTGAAGAATGTCTCACATAACCCGTCGAACATATGTTATTCTAGGTTGAAAATGAAATCAAAGCTTTTCCATGTTCAACGTATTTTTCCAAATGTGTGTTGGTTACCCACTGTGTAATAGTATTACCCAATGATTCATAAACTATACTTATATAGTTTATTATAGTATTTGGTTTTTGTACCCATATATATATATATATATATATATATATATATATATATATATATATATATATATATATATATATATATATATATATATATATATATATATATGTATACACATACATATATAAGGGTTAGTATACTTATATATTCATAAATAACAATTATTTTATATCTAGCACAAGTAAGTGGTTCTTTAGTACTAAAATGTCCATTTTTTCTAGTTTTTGACTTTTAACGTCACAAACGGCAAAATAGTGAAAATATAGTTACGTAAAACTTATTTTTACCTTTTTGTGATTTTTAGGTCAAGTTAACTTTCTGTGTTTTAAACAACATATTTTTTGTCAAAACCCACAAAAATGGTGCCATAACCTAGTTATGACCATTTTTGCTAGAAATCTCATGTTTACATAAAATGATAGATTTTTGGAGTTTTCTTTTTGTAAAACTAAAACCTTGGTATTTTTGACTAGTTTCAAGACATATGTCTGAAATAACATATTTTGGTTTATATCTCACAAAAATGGTGTAATAACTTGGTTATAACCATTTTTGCTAGATTATCCATATTGTGTTCATAAAAACCCTAGTTTTTATGGTTTTGAGTTTATGACTTTTTCATGAGAACATCTACCATGTTTATGCATGTTTTTCATAGTTTTGTATTCTAAACAAACTTTTGCATATAAAAGTTCATAAAGCTTGATAATAACATCATTTCATGTATTTAGCACTTTTACACAACATATAAGCAAGTATTAACGACAACTTGTATATTATACATGTTTACTAGTATTTTACTTGTACTCTCCCCCAAAAACTTAGAAAACTCAAAAATGTAGAGGTATGAAATCACCTTATGGGTGTTTTCTTGAAACTAGTATAGAAGTGTGTAGAATTACTAGTAGATGAAGAAAGGACTTACCAAAACTTCAAGAACCAAAACTGCTTGTATTCTCAGGAAATCAGTAGACAGGTACCTCGTGGAGTTTTGAGAAGACGGAGCGTATAGAGACACGTCTTTTCTTTTGATTATACTTTTGATGTATAAAAACAAGAATCAAACAGATGTAAATACCTTTTCATATATGTATTCAATGTAATGGTTGTGTTTACTATGATTACTATGATGCAATTGTTGTGATACTACATATGACGTCCTCCACCCCCGAACGTTTCCGTCGTTCCGGTTTGGGGGTGTGACAGATTGGTATCAGAGCTCTTGTTTATAGTGAACTAAGTATACCGAACCTTACATGGTATACAACTATAAACACTAAGGGGCCGAAGTGATCTGAACTAAAAGTAAACTTTTAAAATATAAGTATTTTATAAGAAGTATACAAGTATACATTAGTACCAGAAACAATATCCTAAGTAGAACAAAACAAAAGTATTTGGATGTTGGACACTGTGGTTAAACCTGGATAGTTATGTAATCATGTCTGGGATCAATATAGCCTGATCAACTATATTTATTTGAGACATGACCAACATGTGTCTGGGACTGATCCTGGTGTTGCAGCAAGCCTAAAACTTACCAAGCTATATACATCAAGATATCGATAGAACAGAGCATATAACTTAAAATACTATAGCAGTATTTTAGCTAGAGTCGAATCCAGTATAGGGATTCATTCCAAGTGTTGCTACGTATTTCTTTCTAGCGATAGTTTACTTGCATTAGTAACCATTCTCTGTTTATCGCTTAGTAGAACACTTTATCTATCAGGATGAGATATATCTTGTTTCATATCTCTTGATTTAAAATCTAGGGGACTTACCATCCTCTTCTTCCTGATTATTTTTAGAAAAAGATGCCTCCCAGAAAGAGACCCAACAGGAAGAACAACGACCCTCCGCCGCCACCACCTCCTCGGTTCGATCCTACCATGTTCCAGGCAGCAGTTACAGCCGTCGTGACTGCAGAAATGGCGCAAATAAACCCCGATAGGGCTAGCGGATCCGGAGGTGGTACTCATCCCCAGAACCTCGGCGATCAGGGACATCAAAAGGAGTGTTCCTATAAATATTTCATGAATGCGAAACCCAAATCCTTAGACGGCAATGGAGGACTCATTTCCTTAACCCGATGGTTCGAGAAGATCGAATCCATCTTCGAGATCTGCGCTTGTTCCGAGACAAACAAGGTGAAGTTCGCCGCCTGCACCTTCACCGACAGAGCACTGACCTGGTGGAATGGTCGAGTCAAATCCCTAACCCTGCCAGTAGCGAATGCCATGGGTTGGGAAAGCGTAAAAGAACTCATGCTTGCTGAGTACTGCCCAAGGGGCGAGATGCAGAAGTTAGAGCACGAACTCTGGAACCTGAAGATGAAGGGTTCCGACATTGCCGCTTACACAGATAGATTCTGCGATCTGGCTATTCTATGTCCGGGAATGGTCACCCCGAAAAGCAAGAAGATAGAAAGGTACATTTGGGGATTGACTCCCCCAACTCAAGGGAATGTCTTAGCTGCTAAGCCTTCCACATTTGACAGCGCCAAGTGCCTGGCGCAGACCCTAATAGATCACGGTGTTGATCTTGATGAAGTGACAGCCGCTCCCAAACCACCAAAGGTAAGTGGTGGGAAGAAAAAGTTCTGAAACAAACGAAAGGGCCAGCCTTCGCAGGAGCCCTCCAAGAAACAACAAACAGTGGTAGTCCACGCTGCTACTACTCCTGCTACTACTGCTCCAACCACCCAAGCACCTGCCAGTAGGTATGCTGGTACTCTTCCAAGTTGCGACAAGTGCAACTTCCATCATCATGGGCAGTGTCGGGAGTTGTTGTGCAACAGCTGTGGTAAGAAGGGGCACACAGCTCTATTCTGCAAGGCACCAGTCCAACCAACCAATCAGGCTCCTGGAGCGGGTGATGGTCAAGACTGTTATGGCTGTGGGGAGGTTGGGCATTTCAAGAGAAATTGCCCCAAGGCAACAACAGCTGGCAACACGGGGAGAGTGCTAGCGATGGGCCAGGAGGAGGTAGTTACTGATCCCACCGTTGTTACGGGTACGTTCCTCCTCGACAACTCTTATGCATGCATTCTTTTCGATTCTTATGCGGAGAGGAGTTTTGTTAGTCATGCATTTAAACATCTACTCAAGTGTAAATCCCAACCTTTAACCGAAACATTTACCGTCGAGATGGCAAACGGAAAGAAAGAGAGCACTAACGACATATTCATAGGCTGTACCCTTACCCTAAACGATCATTCCTTCCCTATCGATCTTATGCCAGTTTCCATAAAAAGCTTCGACATCATCGTCGACATGGATTGGTTGAGCCCCAACCGTGCTGATATCCTTTGTTATGAAAAATCCATATGTCTCAATTTACTCTCGGGAGAAGCTCTCATAGTTTATGGCGATAAACTCAGCTCGAACCTTCGTATCATTTCCTGCATTCAAGCTCAGAAATATTTGCGAAAGGAGTGCCATGCATTCCTACCCCATGTCGTTAACGAAAAACAGGAAGTTAAATACCTCGAGAGCATCCCTGAAGTTTGCAACTTTCCTGATGTCTTCCCCGAAGATCTTCCCGGAATCCCTCCCGTGCGCCAAGTCGAGTTCCATATCGACTTAATCTCCGAATATACTCCTATAGCTAAATCTCCATACCGTCTAGCGCTGGCAGAAATGCAAGAGTTATCCAGCCAACTCAATGAGCTGCTCAGCAAATGATTTATAAGACCAAGTTCCTCACCCTGGGGAGCCCCGATCTTATTCGTGAAAAAGAAGGATGGATCCTTTTGGATGTGCATTGATTATCGAGAACTGAACAAGCTTACCATCAAGAACCGTTATCCCTTACCCAGAATCGACGACCTCTTCGATGAACTTCAGGGAGCCAGTTACTTCTCGAAAATAGACCTAAGATCAGGGTACCATCAATTGCGAGTTCATGGGAAAGATGTTCCGAAGACAGCATTCCGAACTAGCTATGGTCACTACGAGTTTGTAGTTATGCCCTTCGGTCTAACTAATGCACCCGCAGTATTCATGGACCTGATGAATCGTGTGTGCCACCCTTTCCTAGACAAGTTCGTAATCGTATTCATTGATGATATACTTGTCTACTCTCGGAGTGAGGAAGACCATAGACTGCACTTGAGGCTAGTGCTAGAAACTCTAAGGGCGGAGAAACTATATGCGAAATTCTCTAAGTGCGAATTCTGGATCCGAAAAGTAACCTTCCTTGGTTACGTGGTTAGCGAGGAAGGCATACATGTGGACCCTTCCAAGATCAAAGCGATTGAGAATTGGTCGGCACCGAAGATGCCCACAGAAATCCCTCAATTCTTGGGTCTCGCTGGCTACTATCGCATATTTATTATCCAGAATTTCTCCAGAATTGCTAAGCCTTTAACCACCCTGAATCAGATAGGTGTAACCTTTAGTTGGTCAGAAAAGCAAGACACTGCTTTTCAAACATTGAAGCAGGCCCTATGCAGTGCACCTATCTTGTCCCTGCCCGAAGGGACGGAGGACTTCGTTGTCTACTATGATGCATCCAATCAGGGCCTAGGCTGTGTGCTCATGCAGCGAGGAAAGGTTATTGCCTATGCCTCGAGACAACTGAAAACACACGAAGTTAATTACACAACTCACGATCTAGAGTTAGGAGCAGTGGTCTTTGCGTTAAAGATTTGGAGACATTATCTCTACGAACCAAGTGCACTGTCTTCACCGGCCATAAGAGCCTACAGCATATCTTCGATCAGAAAGAGTTGAACATGAGACATCAGTGATGGGTAGAGCTACTCAGTGATTACGAGTGCGAAATACAATATCATCCCAGCAAGGCAATGTAGTAGCGGATGCCCTCAGCCGAAAAGAGTATTCAAGTCGTAGAGTGAAGGCACTGACAATGACCATTCATTCCCATTTTTTCACTCAAATTAGAGAGGCTCGGGCTGAAGCCTTGAACCCAGAGAACGTGTCGGATGAAGCCTTGAGAGGAATGGAAAGGTATTGAAGAGCCCCACAATCCTATGAAGTTACTATTGGCTTATCACATACCGAACTACAACCATAATCCATGCAAGAAGCCCGATCTATAACTTTTCCTTTTCTACCCTTCGGTTCCAACGCACAAATCAAGGGATAAGATCTCACCACCACATTATCAACCTTCAATAAGGTCTAAGTTTACTTTCTCAAAGCCCAAAGCCTTTTAATGATCGAATTTCGGTCCACAACCCCGAATTAAGAAACGACCGAAAACAAGGTGTTAGATATTTGTAAGGAACTTGGGGAGGCACACCACGCCATAAGCCAGAGGCACGCCACATCCCTATTATGTAGCTCCTCTCATATTCTGTCATGTGTTAGGTGCTTATTCGACCACGTCGCTTTATCAATGCTGCCTCCTACCATGCCACGTGTCATAATTCGGTGGTGCCACCTGTTGACGATTCGTGATTCCACGTCATCTTGTCGGTTAGGATAATTGGCCGCCGCCTTGCCATGTGGCATGCTCTCGGGCTGCCACGTCATCGTACACAAGTATTTTTTGAAATCTTCGAAAGGCCTTAACTTTCGCATACGAGTTTCGTTTTCGACATTCTTTATATCCACACATAGGTATTTTTGAGCACCACAAATTTCCTTTAGACTTCAACAACTAATTCTCACTCTATATTAAATTCATATTTTTATAGAGATTACATTGTTAAAGTCTCTGTAAAAATCATAACTCCTTCATACGAAATCCGTTCTCGACTGTCTTTATATCGACAAATTTGTATTTATGAGATCTTCAAATCTCGTTTACATTGTTTTGGATAACAATCAAGCGATCAAAATTTCGATTTCTATGTCGCACACTGATTTATAAATGTCGCATCAAAACTTCGAAAAATTATAACTTCCTCATACGAAGTCAGATTTGGACGTTCTTTATATGCACACTTTCTCTTTTACGATTACTATGAATTTTGTTTAGTTTACTTAGGCTAACAAGCAACCTATCTTCGATTCATATTTTACGACACATGTTGTCGTATAGGGCTGAACGCGAAACTTCGAAAGATCATAACTTCTTCATGCAAAGTCAGATTTGGGCGTTCTTTATACCCACATAATCGTCATTGCGTCTACTTCAGCTTTCGTCAAGATTGAATTTCTCTTTAGTGCTCATTTTTTCCTGCACCCAAAACCTATTGAATTTCCATATTAAGCTCTTTTTAGAACATGCCTTAATCCATTAAGAGATTAATAATACTTTAATTTCAACATAATCACTCTTTGACCAATATATCATTTTGAAAAAAAAATTGTCTATAAACTAATTAATTTATGTGTATAAAGCTTCCATATGGCTTAGTTCATCAAGTTCTTAATCCAATTTCACAATTCCATCATTTTCATAAATTAGGGTTTGAAGGACTAATTATCAAATTTGTAAATTGGACCATAAAAGCATCAAATTAAGTTTATTTCTAGCTTCTATATACTTAGTAAAACATCAAAGTCAAGTTATTTTATCATTTATTTTGACATTGTAACTCGGATTACACATTCACAGTGGAAGCTCATAAACACTGAATAAGAAGAAGATACTATCTTTTGATGCAATTAGAGGTTGATTCTTGATATGCTTTGTTGAAATCTCATTTGGACCTTCCTCTTCCTTAAAAATCACCTTAGGATCGATTTGAAATTGTTGGGGATGAAAATTTGAAACATTCCAAAAATACAGTCCAAAAATTTCATTTTTAAATCATTAATAAAGCCATATTTATCCAAACATCATATAAAACCATAGGTCATGTATCTGAAAATATCATATCAAAAAATTATATCAAAATCACATGTACAAATATCAGAGTAAATCAACCCAGGCTAAACGTTGTGGTGTGTGCAATGCAGTCATCCCGAGCTCTTGCCCTTACTAGCGGAAGTATCTGAAACCAAAACTGAAAACTATAAGCAAGAAATGTCGAGTGAAGTAGTTGAACGTCTTTGCTCCTGCAACCGGCTCTACTCACACCATATACAAAACAACCCCTTAGATACCATTCCTTACATCAAGACCCCTTCGCGGGTCAACCTTGGTTAAATGTTAAGGTGCAAATTTATTCATGTTTGACTTTGTAATGTGTTGACTTTTGTAAAACCCACTTGCATGTGGTGCATTAGCCTTTTGACTCATGAGAAAGAGAGTGAGAGAGAGACATGTAAACACCTCTATATAAGGTGGGTTTAGTCCACTTGTAGAGGTGTGCTTGAGAGGTGTAAAAGTTGAGTGAGTAAGTGTGTGTTATTTATGTAGACTAGATCTAGATCCTTTTTTGTAACACAATACATAATCAATACATCTCTTAAACACCGAAATCACCATGTTCATTGTGCAATCTTTAATTCCGCATGCCAAACCATGTTCTTAAGTCTCTACAATTGGTATCAGAGCAGGTCTTCAAGATCAACGTGATTTTTGAAGAACGATTCTCGGTTTGGCAACTTTTGTCACAATTGAAGCAATTTTGGTAAGTCTCTCTCTATGATCTCTCTTTATTTCATTGAATCGTGCTTTACGTTCTTGAATTTTTGATCGATTTTTTTCGTTGGATCTAATACATTTCAACCCCATTGGTGATTCAACAAATTTTTTTTAGATCAAACCAAAATCAAACTCTCAATTTTTTTTACAAATCGTGATCTGTTTACTGTTCATTAATCCGATTTGAATCCCAAAATCATTTTCATTCGTTGTTTATCTGATCCATAATTGGAAGCCCAAATTGGTTACACGAATACTGTTCTTTAGTCAGTTTCTTTATCAAATCCTTTCGTGTATCACTGTTCATTTCTTTGAAGTTCGATTTCATATCAATGAGCATCAACAAGCTTGAAATCAAAGTGAAATGGCTGATGATTCTAGTTCGTATCTGAAATTAAGTCTCGAACTAGTTGAAGTCAAAATAGATTCAACTGAAATTCTATTATTCACTCGTTTATTGTTCGTCATCAGTTCATCGAAATTATATCATAATTTTCAATTCACTGGAATTTCTAGGCTGAAATTGTAGTGTATTGGCATCGATTTTCAACTAGAAAGCAAAACAGGAACCAAACTGTTGCTTGTGATGCTAGAAATCCATTTGATTGAGAAACTCAAACAAAAGTCAAAATCAGATTTTTGACAATGATTCAGTGAATTTAGATTCGAAATTGGTTGATACAAGTTCTAGTTGACATCGAATTTATGATTGAAATATGTTTTAAAGTCGAATCGGTTGAAGTGTTCAAAGTATTAGGACCAGTTGTCAAAATTCGTGATCTTGGCTATGTGGAAACAAACTCGATTTTATGATACATCGATGAAGAACAGATGGTCGAGGCTGAGTTTTGTTGCTTGACTGGGAACGAACAGATGAAGAGATTTGATTGTTGATTTCGAATGGTTAAGTTGGAGTCTATGTTCGTTAGTTTGGAAGTCGATGTTTGAAGGAGAAGATTTGGGAAGATGATTTTGGAGTTAATGAACGAAGGGTTCCTGTATGGTTGTTGTTTGGATTGTGATAACGGTTTGAGTTATTGCTTGAAGAAACGAAGTCTGATTTTGAGGTTGATCGATTCGAAGGGTTTGATGTTGCTTTTGGGTTTTATGTTGAACTCGATTTGATATTGATGATTGAACGAACGAAAGTTTTTGGTTTGGGAAGTTGATTATTAACGAAGCGATGATTTTGGGGAAGAACTGTAAGAACGAATTTTTGATTCAGTGAGGAATTGAATGATTAAGACTTGATTCAGAGGCTTCGTGTGCCTTCGATTTCGTTAATCAGTGGGAAAAATTTTCGTTAGTTTGGTACTGTGATTGAATCTAACGAAGAGGAGAGAGAAAATAGGCAGATGAAGTTTCATACGAAGAGGAGAGAGAAAAATTTTGGGTGAAGATGATTTCGTATGAAGGGATGAAATTTCGTACGTTTGTATGAAATTTCGTATTTTGCTATGAATTTTCCGTTTGATTGGGGAAGATGAAGTTTCATACGAAGGGGAGAGAGAAAGGAAAAAGTTTCGTACGTTTCGTTTGCCTTATTTCGTTAAAACAAAATTGGGGAAGGATTTGACAAAAGTTACAAAAATGGCCCCTGAGATTTCGATAGTTTAACATATTTTTCAAGGCTTCGTATGAATGGACAACCCTTCGTATGTTTGGTAAAAACATTTCGTATGATTTGTAAAGAAAAGAAAAAGTTTCATAATCAGTCCCTAATATTTCGAATGTTTGGCACAACATAACCAACTTCGAAAATTGGCTGAAGTTTCGTATGTTTGGGGTCTTCTTCGTATGTTTGGAGCACAAAGGGCAGAATTGTCGAAATTAGTCCCTAGAGTTTCGAAAATTTGGCAGTTTTTGCCCAAATTCGAAAAAGGACGGATCTTGCTGAGAAATTGAAGAAAATGCATTTCAGGCCCCTGCAGTTTATGCAAATTGACGCTTTCTACCCAGCTTTGGAAAAGGGGGAGAGTTTTGCATATTCTGCTGTTTTGGGCGCACCGGGTCACTGCAGAATTTTGAAATTGACAATTTCTACCCATTTTTGAGAAATTTTGTCAAAGGCGGTCCGTGAACGAAGTTAAAAATTGAAGATTTTTTGGGTTTTCCGGAACGAAGTTAAAGATTGAAGATTTTAAGGGGGAGTTCTGACACGAAAAAATCCGAATAAAGCACGTTCTCTTTCCTTGAAGGTTTTATAATCAAGTTTCGATTATAAAAAGGGGGAGAAATTTATATGGAATTTCGAACTTGAATTTTTCATATTACGCGGATTTGACGACCAAAGTGACCTTGAATTTTTGAAGTATACGAAATGAAGCGATTGGAGATTCAGGAGTGATTTCATTTCGAAATGGGTTTGGTTTTATTGAAGATTTTTGGGGTGTGTTTTTATGCTCAACTTTTGGTGATCAATTTGGATTTTGAGAAGCTCGTGATCATTCATTGATGCTCGGTTTGTATGGTTTCACATCCTAGAGCCCAAATTGAAGAATCATGGAAGAATTAAAGATCGAAGTTCATTTCGACATGTGTCACCCTTGAGGCTCGGATCGCGTAGTTGCAGTGGGTCATCCATTCCTAACTTTGAGGGGGATAATGTTAGGGTGCAAAGTTATTCATGTTTGACTTTGTAATGTGTTGACTTTTGTAAAACCCACTTGCATGTGGTGAATTAGCCTTTTGACTCATGAGATAGAGAGTGAGAGAGAGACATGTAAACACCTCTATATAAGGTGGGTTTAGTCCACTTGTAGAGGTGTGCTTGAGAGGTGTAAAAGTTGAGTGTGTAAGTATGTGTTATTTATGTAGACTAGATCTAGATCCTTTTTTGTAACACAATACATAATCAATACATCTCTTAGACACCGAAATCACCATGTTCATTGTGCAATCTTTAATTGCGCATGCCAAACCATGTTCTTAAGTCTCTACAAAAGTCAATGTCCAAGTCAAAGTCAACGCTCAGTCAAAGTCAATGTCAACAATCCGAGTTGACTCAACTCGTCGAGTCATCCCCCTGACTCGCCGAGTTCCCTTGCTACTCATAGGCCTGATAACACGAGCCAACTCATCGAGTTCTACCTTGTAAAGAATCGGGACAAACCGACTCAACTCGCCGAGTTCCCCTATGGACTCGACGAGTTCCTTAGTCTGTTTGGGCCATCTAAACGGATTAAGCCCCTACTTTCCAGATCTGAGCTTCATACTTCATCTACACACTGAAAATGTCCTTTTAAGGGTAAAGTTTCCAACTTTACACGTTAATACCCTTATTTGAGGAATCTAGATAAAACCGTAACTCTTTAGGACCTAGATCATGGTCCACAAGTAATCTATTCTCCAACCAAGGCATACAAACAGAGATCTAGACCCTAAACACTACATGAACACGTAAAGCTTCCACATTTTACTCCATACATGGCCTTTTGGAGCTTAAAAGGCCAAAATGACATCCTATGGCTTGCATGGGGCTTTAATGGCCATAAAGTTTGCACCTTTATGCCATGAGAGCCCTCCAAGATCCCAGATCTGAAGGTATGCTCACTTGGGATGTCCATATCTCAAAGATCAAGCTTCTTGGACCAAAAACCCAATAAAGTGAAAATGAAGAGATCTAAGAAGCTACTAAGCAAGTTATAGACTTGATTACCAGAAAATGATGAGGATGAAAGGAAGTCTCTGGATCTACTATCTTCTCCTTGAATCATCAAGATTCTCCTCTTCTTCACAAGCTTCAAAACACACAAGGTTCACTCAAAAATGGCTCACAAGCTCACAAATGCATTATGGTTTCTGAAACTAGGATTTGGGACTTGGATGCTGGAAATGAGGCCAACTAGTGGGGATTAGGATGCTTAAATAGGGTGCAAAACTCTGAATTTAGGGTGTCATCCTGGCAGCCCTACTCGTCGAGTTGAGGCTTTTAATGCATCGAGTGGGTGACTTAAAATTCCACGTCAATTCTGGTTTCTCCTCGACGAGTTAAGGGCTGCCAACTCGTCGACTTGCTCTATAAAAGTGAATAAAATATAATTAAATGCATACCAGTAACCACACGTTACAATTCTCCCCACTTGTCTTAGACTTCATCCTCGAAGTATGCTGTGTCGGGAAACAACTATGGGTAGTGCTCCCTCATCTCCTTCTCGGGCTCCCAAGTCCACTCTGAGCCCTTGCGGTGTTGCCACTACACGTTCACCAACTGAACAACCTTGTTCCTCAAGGTTTTCGTCTTGCAATCCAGAATCGCCACATGCCTCTCAATGTAGTTCAGGTTGTTGTCAACCAGAATTTCCTCTAAAGGCACCATCGTTGAATCATCCACTAAGCACTTCCGCAAATGGGAAACATGAAAAGTGATGTGGATCTGGCTGAGCTCTGTTGGAAGATCCAATCGATACGCCACCTTGTCCACCCAGGCTATCACGCTGAAAGGACCGATGTATCTGGGGCCCAGCTTTCCCCACTTCCTGAACCGGATGATACCTTTTCAAGGTGACACCTTCAGGAGAACCATGTCGCCCACCTGAAACTCCAAGTCGGAACGACGCTTGTCGGCATAGCTTTTCTGCCGACTCTAAGCAGTTTGGAGCCTGCTCCGGACCTGCTGGATCCTCTCAGTGGTCTTGAGTACTACTTCAGTACTTCCCATGATTCTTTGATCAACCTCGCCCCAACAGATTGGGGTCCTGCATTTCCTACCGTAGAGCATCACGAATGGAGGTCGGTCTATGTTGGTGTGGTAACTGTTGTTATACGAAATTTCCGCTAATGGATGATACGTTTCCTAACTGCCACCGAAATCTAAAACACATGCGCGAAGCATGTCCTCGAGAGCATGAATCGTCCTTTCACTCTACCCATCCGTCTGAGGGTGGAAATCGGTGCTGAAGTGGAGACGAGTACCCATCTCGTCATGAAACTGCTTCCAAAATCTAGAAGTAAAACGGACGTTTCGGTCTGCACAACTGAAACTGGCACTCCATGACATGCCACCACATCTCGAACGTAGATCTTAGCTAGCTTCTTAGCTGATATACTCTCCTGGATCGGGATGAAATGAGCACTCTTGGTCAACCGATCCATGATGACCCATATTGAATCCACTCCACGTGCGGTCATGGGAAGCTTCGTGATGAAATCCATAGTAATATCATCCCATTTTCACACTGTAATCTCCAACGGCTGCATCTTGCCGTGAGTTCGCTGGTGCTCGACCTTCGTCACACTTGGAGAACTTTGCGAAAAGTCTTTCCCTCCTCAGTGTCTCCAGCACCTCCCTCAGGTGCTCCTCATGCTGCTCCTGAGTCTTGGAGTAAACCAAGATGTCATCGATGAAGACTATCACAGACCGGTCCAGCATCGGTCTGCACACGCGGTTCATGAGGTCCATGAACGCGGCTGGAGCATTGGTGAGACCAAACGGCATCACCACGAACTCATAGTGACCATAGCGATTCCTAAAAGCTGTTTTCTGCACATCCTCGTCTCTGAGTCGCATCTGGTGATAACCCGATAACAGATCAATCTTGGAGAACCAAGATGCATCTGGTAGCTGCTAAAACAAATCATCAATCCTCGGGAGTGGATAACGGTTCTTCACCATTACCTTATTCAGCTCCCAGTAGTCTATGCACATCCGATGTGACCCATCCTTCTTATTCACAAACAGGATCGGGGCTCCCCAGGGCGAACTACTCGGCCTGGTAAATCCCTTGTCTAGCAGATCTTGCAGTTGTGTAGCCAACTCCTGCATCTCGAGAGGAGCCAACTGATATGGTGCTGTGGCTATCGGAGCCGCACCAGGGACTAGGTCAATCCTGAACTCAACCTGCCTCTTCGGGGGTATCCTAAGCAAATCCTCCGGGAATATGTATGGGTACTCTCACACGATCGGTACTTCATCCACTGTCGCCTTACCCTTATCTCGGGTGTCCATGACATAGGCGACATAACCTACGCAACCCTGTTAAAGGTAGCGCCTCGCTCACGCTGCTGAACATAGAGTCGGTCCACCCTGCGGCCTCTCGCCCTAAATTACTAACCCTATCCAACTAGGAGTCTGAACTCTCATTAGCTGCTGCTCGCAGTCGATCACTGCTCCATTGGGACTCAACCAGTCCATACCAAAAATAACCTTATTTCCTCAGAGCGGAATAGCGACTAAGTCTACAAAAAACTGTTCATCAAACAACTATAGTGTACATCCTTGATGAACCCTCGCAACCCGAACGGTCCTATCGTCTGCTATCTCTACATATAGTGGACGATCTAGCTCCCCTGGAGCTCCTACGAATCTCTTGCTGAGTGCAAGTGACACAAAATATCGGGTAGCTCCCGAATCAAAAAATACCAGAGCAAATATACTGTTCACAAGGAACGATCTCGTCACCACGTCGGGAGCTGCACGTACCTCTTCAGCTGTCAACTAAAAGGCCATGCTCTTCGCCACAGGCGCCTCTGTCCGGCCCTGACGGCCGTCTGTAATCCTCAACGTAGCAGGAGCGGGTGCCGCCACACATCCTGCTACTGGTAAACTTGGGCACTGGGACCGCTTATGTCCCCTTTGATTGCACTGGAAGCAAATCAGATATGATATTGTCGTGGTGGTGGTAGTAGCTGTACAATCTCTGCTCACATGACTCGTCTGGTCACACTTGAAGCAGACTGAACTCTCTGCCTTGCACGTTCCCTCGTGCAACTTGCCACATTTGCCACAACGGCTGTGGCCCTGCTGGCTCCTAGGTCTATGATCTGACACCTTGGGCTTCTTGACCGAACTCCCTGACTGACTCTCCTCTGGTTTCCTCCTCTTCTCCATCTCCAAATCCAACTCTCTCTCTCTCTCTCTCTCTCTCTCTCTCTCGTCTCTCTCTCTCTCTCTCTCTCTCGTCTCTCTCGTCTCTCTCTCTCTCTCTCTCTCTCTCTCTCTCTCTCTCTCTCTCTCTCTCTCTCTCTCTCTCTCTCTCTCTCTCTCTCTCTCTCTCTCTCTCTCTCTCTCTCTCTCTCTCTCTCTCTCTCTCTCTCTCTCTCCCTAGCAATCATATCCTCTAGCTTCTTGCAGCTGGATGGGCTCACAAACTGGTGGATATCACTCCGCAACATCTCATGATATCGGGCCTTTTTCATCTCCTCATCCGCCACGTACTACCGAACTATAATGGCCCTCTCCCCGAACATAGCGGTGATCTCAGTCACCGTCTCAGTCGTCTGCTGGAAATCCTGGAACTCCCTAGCAAGCTGCTTCACCTCAATCATAGGTGCGAACTCGGCCCTGAATCTGGCCGAAAAATCACTCCAGGTCATCGCATCTAGAACTGCATCATCTTCAATGGCTCGTCCGACCTCCTCCCAACATTCATGTGCCCTGTCCTTAAGAAGACAGGAAGCAAGTCGGACCTGGTCCCCCTCGGGACATCGGCTCGTACGGAAAGCCTTGGCGACATCAGCCAACCATCTGCTGCTAGCAATAGGGTCCCGAGCCCCATGGTAGTCTGGAGCTCCGAAAGCTCGGAACTCCCTGAACGTCAGCGTGCGCGACCCCATCATGGCCGCCACCTCAGTGCGGAATGCACTCAGTCTCTCATCCAAAAGCTCCAAGATACCCTCCTTGATCGTACCGAGGATCACAGGATTCTGGTCTAAAATACTGCGTGTAACCTCAGACGATATGAGCTTTCTCGTCTGCTCGTCAAGCTGTCCGGCTCCATAGCCCGAGCCTGATCCCTTACTAGCACCTGAACTGCCGACTGGCCTAGTGTGTAGCGTCACCATACTGAAAATACACCATAACAAACATCAGTATACACATCATAAATCGAGGGATCTCACAAACTACAAGTTTCCTGGGTTCATCTCAGCCTTCCTTGATTCGAGTACTGATCCTCTGCTTTCAGTAGTACGGGCCCATACTACCTTCCACATCTACCCGTACTTTCCTCAAGAATTGCCTTGACTCCACCAAGTCCCTTCTACTACTACTGTTGTTATCGTGCTAAACTCATCCTAGGCTTGCCCTAGGGTAATCACCAACCCAGTCTCCGCCATCAGCTGCATAAGAAGTCCCTGCTATCTCCCCCTAACTAGCTTGCGAATACCATTACATATCACTCAGACTAGATAATTCTTCGAATGAGAGGTCCTACCCTACAACGGTTAGACTCAAACGAGAGCTGCAAAATAAGGCTAAACCTAACCTTCTGAAATTATTTAGTCCTCGCAATATGTAACTTAACATATTCATTTACTAGTTAGTTGAAGATAACTAGAACTCCTAAGAGCACAAAACAAGCAGCATTCGAGCATTGAGTAAACATAATCAAGCACATCCTAATAAGGCCATCATATCACTGACTAATTAGTACTAGCATGCAGTTCATAAAGCTTATACACATATAACAGACACATAAGGCATCCTTCTTAGATCCTTAGCCCTAATCTAGCATGCAGTTCTCATAACATATCATAACATAAACTTGTATGGGTAATTTGGGAGTACATACTTGAGTTCGGCTAATTGCATGCACCATACCCTTTTCTCTTTTCAAAATTATTTTCTCTTTTCAAAGTTCTTTTTATAAAAATGATTTTCTTTAGAAAATTTTCATACCAATTCCTTAGTTTGAGTTCAGACACGCCCGAGAGTGTGCCCGAATCCCTCAAACCAAGGCTATGATACAAACTTGAAACATCCCAAAAATATGGTCCAAAAATTTCATTTTTAAATCATTAATAAAACCGTAATTATCCAAAAATCATATAAAACCATAAGTCATGTACCTCAAAATATCATATCAAAATACTGTATCAAAATCACATGTCCAAATATTAGAATAAATCATCCAAGGCTAAACGTTGTGGTGTGTGTAATGTAGTCATCCCGAGCTCTTCCTCTTACTAGCGGAAGTACCTGAAACCAAAACTGAAAACTGTAAGCACGAAGCTTAGTGAGTCTCCCCAAACTACAACATACCATACATATAATCACATAATAACATACATTTGGCCTTTCTCGCTACATCGGGCCCCGCCCGGCATCGAACCGAAGTCCGGTATACATATAACATGTCAACAAGCATATAACATAACACATAACATAAACATATAAACATTCCTCGGGCTTGCCTCGGCAATGGACCGAAGCCCGAAACACATAACATAACATATAAGCTAAACATTCCTCAGGCTTGCCCCGGCATCGGACCGTAGCCCGGAACACATAAACAACACATGCAAGAATCACGAAGACATCAAGCTACAAGCATTCCTCAAGATTTCCCCAGCATCGGACCGAAGTCCGAAAACTCATATAAACACATAAACCTACATCGGGCACTGCCCGACATCGGATCGTAGCCCGTCACATGCTAACATGCATAAACAGGTAGGCATTGGTGCCTTAGACCCGTTCCTAGGAGGAAACTCGCATCAAATGTCGAGTGAAGTAGCTGAACGTCTCTTCTCCTGCAACCGGCTCGACTGACGCCCTACACAAAACAACCCCTTAGATACCATTCCATACATCATGACCCCTTCATGGGTCAACCTTGGTCAAAGTCAATGTCCAAGTCAAAGTCAACGCTCAGTCAAAGTCAAAGTCAACAATCCGAGTTGACTCAACTCGTCGAGTCACCCCCTAACTCGCCGAGTTCCCTTGCTACTCATAGTCGTGATAACACGAGCCAACTCGTCGAGTTCCTTCACCGACTCGTTGAGTTCTACCTTGTAAAGAATCGGGACAAACCGACTCAACTCGTCGAGTTCCCCTATGGACTCGACGAGTTCCTTAGTCTGTTTGGGTCATCTAAATTGATTAAGCCCCTACTTTCCAGATCTGAGCTTCATACTTCATCTACACACTGAAAATGTCATTTTAAGGGTAAAGTTTCCAACTTTACACGTTAATACCCTTATTTGAGGAATCTAGATAAAACCCTAACTCTTTAGGACCTAGACCTTGGTCCACAAGTCATCCATTCTCCAACTAAGGCATACAAACAGAGATCTAGACCCTAAACACTACATGAACATGTAAAGCTTCCACCTTTCACTCCATGCATGGCCTTTTGGAGCTTAAAAGGCCAAAATGACATCTTATGGCTTGCATGGGGCTTCAATGGTCATAAAGTTTGCACCTTTATGCCATGAGAGCCCTCCATGATCCTAGGTCTGAAGGTATGCTCACTTGGGACGTCCATATCTCAAAGATCAAGCTTCTTGGACCAAAAACCCAATAAAGTGAAAATGAAGAGATCTAAGAAGCTACTAAGCAAGTTAGAGACTTGATTACCAGAAAATGATGAGGATGAAAGGAAGTCTTTGGATCTACTATCTTCTCCTTGAATCGACAAGCTTCTCCTCTTCTTCACAAGCTTCAAAACACACAAGGTTCACTAAAAAATGTCTCACAAGCTCACAAATGCATTAGGGTTTTTGAAACTAGGGTTTGGGACTTGGAGGGTGGAAATGAGGCCAACAAGTTGGGATTAGGATGCTTAAATAGGGTGCAAAACCCCGAAATTAGGGTTTCATCCTGGCAGCCCTACTCGTCGAGTTGAGGCTCTCAACTCGTCGAGTAGGTGACTTAAAATCTCACGTCAATTCTGGTTTCTACTCGACGAGTGTAGGGCTCCCAACTCGTCGAGTTGCTCTACAAAAGCGAATAAAATATAATTAAATGCGTACCAGGAACTAGGCGTTACAAAATTGGTTGAATGAACCTATTTTACAACTTAAAAATGTACTTGTGGTCGGTGTAGGCATTTCACACCTTAATTTGATGTGTCGTGCCCTACCTATATTCATCTTTACTTTAGTTTCAACTTCAGACAACCATAACTTCCTCATATGATCTCATATTTTTACAAACTTTATATCCACATATTCGTCTTATAGTGAACTATAATTTGTTTTAATTAATATTGTTCTAAAACATTACACATTTTCTGTTATAATGCAATAAGTACAAGGATATATATTTTGCATTACCAAAAACGTTACCATTTCATTACTTAAGTCCACCTTTACATGTATTTAGACCAAATACATATTGTAAGACATAGTTTGAGATTTTAGTGTCATTACACTTTTAAAGTTATTATTGCTAGTAATGAAAAACATAAAGTGATATACTCCATGAAAATATTGATTGGAAAGTATAAGAAGGGTTATGCTTATAACAAAAATTATGACAATACAATCTCATCAGTTATTGAACTAATGGTCAAGATATACAATTGATGTATTATATATGAATCAAACATGTGTTAGACTTGAAATGAATACTAAATGAAGGGAATGGTCAATTCTATAGGAATTGAAGTTGAAACAACAATGGAACAAGTTTATCATCAAGGGATAAAAGTAGTTAGCCAACCTAACTACCAAGGTGTCACTTAAGATTTATTACCGATGTGAGTACATGTGGAACTTATGATTACAAAGTACGTTAAATTATTTATTACTTGTTTATATTAAGGCTTATGTGGTTTATAAAAAGTATGAATGTTTCCAAATTCTTTAATACTTATGATATATTATTTAGATACCATGAAACTTTTGTTTTATTGACTTGCATAAAAGAAAAATAATGATCACATATATTGAATATAGTCGTATAAGTGTCAAGTAAGGTCAAGATATGTCCCCGTAGCAAGAAGAGAAGAACTTACCTTAATGGTACTTCATGTCGTGAGGTAGATGTCTTAATGTAAGAGAACCAAGATGGGTTGATTTGTTCTTATTGCTTTGTTCCAGACCTGTAGGCATCGGGGCGCCTAGACCCATGGGCTGAATGATCTTTTAGGGTTTTGGGGGTTTTTTAAAGCACATTAATCCCTAGGGTTTGTCATTCTCAGCCTCCATTAGCTCTAGGACAACCTTGGGAGAAACCCTAGCCTCTCTTTGTGAGACTTGAACTTATCCCCCCTTACCCCCTTTGAACCATTTTTGGTGCTTATTCATGTGTTTGAGTGAAGAAATCAAAAAATATTGGTGTTTGGAGCCTTTCATCTAAAGTATTCAGCTCTCATCTTGCTTCTCGACCTTTTTAACTCATAAAGATCGAAGATTTATTACTTTCTACTCATAGATCTAGGATTAATTGGTGATGTTTTGGTGCTTTTTATGGAGTTTTGGTCCATTTGAAGCTTGTTCTATGGAGTTTGAAGATCTTTATGAGCTTTATTTCACGTTTGGCTGTAAATATGAACTTTTGGTGGAGGAGAGAATACATGCAGGAGCTCTCTTTACTCCATGTATGAAGAAAAATGAGATCTTGGACTTTGTGGAAACTAGGATTTTAGATCTAGTTGGTTTGGGATGTTTTTATGGATAAAGTTGGAAACTTTATCCATTATCACAACATTTAGGTCCAAATCTAAGAGATGGAAGTATGAACTTAAGGGTTTAAGTTAAAAATAAGTGTTGGACAGGGTCAGACGTGACACATCTTTTTAAGGTGCAGAAGCGCTTTTGGAAAATCCTGAGACGTGTCTGTTTTAGCTTTGGAACCTGACTATTTTGTCTCGTAGTGGGTGTTGGATGCCGAGTAGAGGACGCGGGGCGTCCGTTGACTAGTAGGTTGATGTTTTGACTAAGTTTGACCTTGAGTCAAACTTTAGGGTTTTAGGTCATAGACTGACCAGTATTTAATGTCTAGGTGGTTCGTGAGACCGATCTTTACGTTTTTTTGAGTGTAGCTGTGAGTTTTAGATTTTTTGAGGTGAGTTTTCTCACTATATAACTTATGTTATAGTTGCTATGTCTTGATTGTATACAAGACTAGTAGGGTCTTGTTTATTGCTTATATGTTTGCATGCTTCGTTGGCTGAAACAGGTCGTGGGCTAAAACGGGTTGTTGGCTGAAACAGGTCGTAAGCTGAAACAGGCCGTTGGTTGAAATAGGTCATTGCTACTTTGTATATCTTTTTGTGTCGTATGTGATATTTTAGGGAACTCACCAAGCTTTGCGATTACAACTATGGATTAAATTGTTTCAGGTGCTTCTCGGATCGTAGGAAGGCGAAGGCATGACTATACATATATGCATCAGTTGTTTTATTATGGATTGTGATCCTGCGTTGTTTCTTATTAACTCTGATTTTGGATTTGGTTTATGAACAAATGATTTATCTTGATTATAACTTAATGAAAGTTGGGTATTTATCTTGATTAAAAAAAGGAAAAACTGTTGTAAAATTTTGATACGTAACACAATAAGCATAGTCAATAGTAATAACAAGAAAGACGTTATTTACATGATTTTGAAAAAAAATGTAAAAGATTTTCATAAAGGTTTTTAAAGTGTTATTGTCACACCCCCGGACCAGACGGCGGAAACGCCCGGAGGCGGGTGACTTCATTGTGCAGTATCATAACAATTGAATATAAATGTAACAGAGCAATCCAAACATCATACATTGAGATAATAAACTTACATTGTTTACATATTGTATTTGTTCTTCGAGTTACAGAAAAGAGACATAAGTAGAAAATTCCAAGCTACAGCTAAATAGTCATGCATCCGCGTCCCTTGTTACCTGCTTACCAGATCCCTGAGAATACAAGTCATTTTGAAAAGCGTCAACTAAAAAGTTGGTGAGTTCATAAGCTTTTTTGTATAAAATCGTTTACACTTGTTTAGAATCGTTCTTATTGTACTTTCAGAAAATCTGGTATTTTCTATGAAATCGTTTGAAGTCTTGCCTTGAAAATCATGGATATATGTGTGCATGTCATTACTTTTATTCATCCTTATAAGGAGTGATTTTGAAAAGTAGTGTGATTTGTAAAAGCGAGCTGTGTACGAGAATAGTTCTTTTGAATAGTAATAGTCAACCATTTCCAGAAAAATCCCTTATTTTCAAAAAGAGAATATGGTTGAAAATCGTGTTCCTCTTATCGAGTAAAATTGAGTGTGCGTTCTAGTTTATCGTTATCGAAATCGTAAAAAAATCGTTTTCTCCAGAAAATCCTATATTTTCTGCTATAAAATATTCGTGAGTTCTAGTTCCAACTATGTATATGTGTGGGTTAGTTTATCGTTTTCAAAATCGTTTACAAACGTTTTCCATAGGGTCCTACGCTTTTTAATTTGTAAAATAGCAGTATTACGACTCTATACTTGTTAGGAGAAAGAATCAACATGGCAATTGTGGACGTTCTACGCGATGAAAAAGGACAGTCAACGCAACAAATGCGGACAATCACTTATCACGTGTAGGACAGTCAACACAACGTGCCAAAATTTATTTATGAGGTTTTCCTTACATAAATTTCTAGTTAATATAACATATTCTAGTGAGTCGTTATAACCATACTAATCTGACAGAGTGCCCGTTTTGGCGTTTCTCAGGCACCCTAGTTTTGGAAAAGACATGTGTCACCCTAGACTGGCCTGTCTAGCTGTCACACCTAGGCCGTCGGCGGAAACACCGGGCGGTGTAACGTCATTTCTCGTATCATACTTATCAACTTCCTAAAAACACATGCAATTTAAAATACGTCAACATAAAGTTGGTGAGTCCACAGGTTTTGACTCCATATAAAAATAATACATTTTCCAAGTTTCAAAAGTATAGTTTTGAAAGTATCATTTTGACTCTCCAACGTTTAGTATATATATCCTAGGTATAAAAGTTTACTTACCAAATAAGTATTCACCTATAAGTCTCATATACTATAAATATAAGTGTTTGTAATTCCATACAAACGAAATTTGCTACGTATAAATCTTATTTCAATTCTATACGAGTAAAAACCACTACGTATAAATCTATTTCAATTCTATACGAGTAAAACCGCTACGTATAAATCTATTTCAATTCTATACAAGTAAAAACCGCTACGTATAAATCTATTTCAATTCTATACGAGTAAAACCGCTACGTATAAATCTATTTCAATTCTATACGAGTAAAACTGCTACGTATAAATCTATTTCAATTCTATACGATTAAAACCGCTACGTATAAATATATTTCAATTCTATACGAGTATGTGTGTTAGGTATAATTATCTACTTAATATACAAGTAGTACACCTACCAGTTTCTTGTTCTTAGACTATAAATGTTTGGGAAACTTATACTTAACATTAATACTTGTATAACGACAAAGTATAATGCTTCTAACAATTTGCTACCATGAGTCTGTAACCGCGGCTATATGACTAGTTTCAAACCTCTACTTGATTGTAAGTCCCCAATCTGCTTGTGTATCAATCAGATCCAATTGATGGTGTGGAATCCCAATCAATTGGATGATGTCAGATCAAAAAAGAAGAAAAGGAGAAGAAGAATAACTTGAATCTATGATGTATTAAAGATATGAATGAAGTTCATTACAATAGATTCACACACACTCTCTTCTTCTCTCTTGTTTCTCTCTCTAGAACACACCTTAGAATACACACACTTAAGCTCCTTGTCCTACTTACACCCACATGCACTCCTCACCCTATATATATGAGACATGGGCCATGAACAGGTTCACGGCCGTAAACACAGCCGTAAACTCATAAAACAATACAGAAAAATACAATTGCCTAGAAAAGCAAAGTATAAACCATAATTTTGACCCAACAATCTCCCCCTTGGTTTATAGCTTTCTTTTCTAATTGACCCAACAAACTCCCCCTTAAAAGTAGCTGGCTTTTCTTGTTAATCTTCATTGGGAGCTTGGCTTCAGCATTAATCTTCAAATTTCTTCACAGCATCAAGATGAACATATGAATCTTCAATAAATGACTTCATCTTGAGCAGTTGGGATTTCTGCAGAATTTGACATTGAACGCACATTGGGCGAGGAGGCTTCTTGTACTTATTCTTGAAAGATAGCGCTTTCAGCTTGAGAATCTTCAGAGAGAATATCAGAGAGAACTAATCTTCTGGATCACTTCAGCAGGTTTAAGATAGCAGCAGACTGATTGAGGAGGCTTCAATGCAATCCGTCACATAATCTTCAAGTGCAACTTCACCTTGCTTCTGGGGTTGAAAGATTGAATGTTGAAAGAATAATCTTCATTTTTTGCTCCTTCGAATGAAAAATTCTTTGATGCTCACGGATGAAGCATTGGCTTAGAAATTTTCGACACAGTCTCCATGAGTCTTATCTATACCTGAAATCACTTTTCAAGACAAAACTAAACTAAAAGAAAACTTAGCACACAAATTAAAACAGAAACAAAAATATTTTTTTGGATTTTTTATTTTCTGATTTTTTTTATTTTTATTTTTTTTTATTTTTATTTTTTTAATTTTTTTTTTATTTTTCTGATTTTTGTTTGATTTTTGAATTTTTAATTTTAATTCTCCCCCTAAATTTGTGCATAGAGGAAAACTATGAACAAATTTAATAGAAACAAAAATTACTAACTAGATTTAAAGCATTTTGGGATCAAAGTTGTGAGACAATCTTAACTTGTTTATCGGTACCTTCACCTTCATGAATAGATCTGGTCAATTGTCGGTATTGTGGTCCACTTAAACACAAAGGATATCGACAAACCTTTTTAAATAAACCATTTAGCTGACGATGATCACGGGTATTGTTGTCCACTTAAATTAAGCAGCGAGATCTACAGGCAAACTCTAAATGGTTCAATTTTAGTTGCACTATAACGTATTCCCCACTTCCCGATATACCCTGATTATCAAGAACTTCCAAAGAACTCCTTACTTAAGGTGAATAGACAATTATTAAGGAGGAAGTAAGATTTAGAGAAGGATGCATATGTTGTGTCCCAGGTCGGATCTCTTTCAATCACGCAGAGGTGACAACATATGACTAACAGAGATAGAGGGATTGAGAGGTAGAATATTGCATATGTTGTGTTCCAGGTCGGATCATTTCAATCACGTAGAGGAGACAGCATATGACTAACAGATAGAAAGAATTTCATAGATAAGGAGGTGCGTAGAAATAGAGTTGCATATGTTGCATTCCAGGTCGGATCTCTTCCAATCACGCAGAGGAAGCAACATATGACTGACAGATAGAAAGCAAGAAAATAATTTCCTACAGACCTACTTTATCAGAACCCCCCAGTCGCCCTATCAGAACCAGAATTAAGGACATAAGTTTGTACATCAAGGAAAAGTTGAACCACTGTTCTGGATGCGTATTAATTTAGTGTATCCTGTGGGTTCCCGTGTTTATGTCACTGCTCAATCTACCCGAGTGTCGTATGGTCAGTCCAAACAATTCTATCTAAATCCACACTGTCAAATCCTTCGTGCCTACCAGCACATTGAACACAGAGTCTAGACAATTCAGATTCAGTCCCTTACACATGTTTAGACTGCCCGTTATCACTTCCCGAACAATACCTACAGACGAAAAACTATAAGAAAATAAAGTTTGTCTTCAAAATGAATCAGTGTAAGATAAACTCAGGAGTATAGAGAAGAAAACGCAAACCGTAATTCACCGATTGAATTTGCATCCAGAAGGTCTGAGAACAGCACGCATAATCTCATAACAGATCTGAAAATTCTTCATGTCATTAAGCACTAACCCCGTTTGTGATCTCTTCCTTTCCTCCTTTCACGCAAAAGGACACAAACTCTCAAACAAAGGTCTGAATGTTGTACAGTTGAGAGATGTCCCTTATCATGTGCCTGGAACAGCCACTACCATCAAACCGAAGTCTGATGATATGCCTCCATAGCTGCTCTGACACAGAGCGGGATCAGTTGGTCTTTGGAACCCAATCCATTTTGAAACTGGGTCAACCTTTGTCATCTACGCAAGATACATTCTCCCACGACATGTCCTGTTTATCACAAACAGAAGATGTAGAAATATTAGAGTCATTAGTTGATTTGGGAGATTGAACCTTTGGTACCCATCTGTAGTCGGGTTTAACCCATTTCTTTTTCGAGCGGATGGGTGCCTCGGCACTTGATTTTGAACTTGAAGTCGGCCGTTGAGATGACTTTGACCTAGCCGGTCTTGGTTTGGCTGGAGCATCTCTTGGATTGGACTTCTTGGCTGGCATTCCCTTCTTGTTCTTGGGAGTTGGATTCTTGGCCTTCTGCGCGTTCCAGTCACCATGGTCTGAACGTGACCTTGAGGGGTTTCTTTTGAAGTATCTCCCTCTTGGCGCGTCCTGCCAGCCTTGTGCATAGTAGGGAACGTATGCGCGATTAGGACAATTTCTGGCAATGTGTCCAGGTGTTCCACAGTGAAAACATGTATTTTTCTTCACTGTGAAGTTGTTTCTTCCTGCCTCTGGTGGTGTATCCTTGCCTTGTCTCTGATTGTTCCCACATGCACACTTGCAACAAGCCGTCGGTTGTTTCACTTGATTTGGTGGCCTGTACTTCTCAACAGCAGGTTGATCAGAAGCAGCTGAGTTTGAAGCAACAAATTCAGAGTTCAAGGAGACATTGGTTTGTTCAATGGTGTTCTCCTTGTTCTCATCCTCTGCTACTTTACCTCCTGACACAAATCCAGCTGGTTTGCCATATTGAAGATGTGCCTCCCTGTCAATTTCTTCCTGTGTCATAGGGATGGATGTGTAGTTATGATTGAAAGGTGGAGGAACACTATCATACCCTAGACCTTTTTGCTGGTTATTTTTAATTGCAAACAATGGTCTATCATGTTCGCAACTGCTTCGCTCGACACATCAAATTTTCTAAAATCAAAATCTGCATTTTCAAATTTGCCTTTTAATGTATCAAGCTCAGCAGTTAATTCAGCAAGTTGTCTCTTAACATAGTTATAATTTTCACATTTATTACTATAGTCTACCTAAAGCCTCCTAAGGTCTTTGATTTTTGCTTCTAATTCAGCCTTTAGGGGTTTCTGTCCTTTCCTGAGTTGATATCCTTCGTATTTTAGGTCCTCGACTTCCTTTTTTAGCAAATCATTATGTTCACGAAGAATTTTAATCGTATCTTCACAAGATGGAGTACATGAAACTTCATTGACCGGGATGTTTGCGGAACTCATTGTTTTTCCACACTTCAAAGCGTCAAGTTCTTCAGTTACAGCAGCAAGACTAAGACGATTGAGATCTTTTGTCTTCTTGATGACAGCCACATTCATATCCCACGATTTCGGAAATGAATTCAGCAGCTTTTTGTTTATCTCAGTAGTAAATCGCTGCAACTGAGCTTCCAGGGTTTCTCCTGGGATATAATTGAACATGTTGAACTTTTGTCTTAACATATCCTGACGACTCTCTTTCATGTCTTCAATTCCCTCGTAGACCTCAAAAACCATTAAAAGCACAACTAGAAGCCAAAATCAAACTTAAAAGTCAAACTTAAAAAGTCAAATCGAAAATCTAAATTTGAAAATCAAAGTTTAAAGTCAAAGGTCATGTTTTAAAAGTCAAAGTCAAAATTTTAAGTAAAAAGTCAAAATTAAAAGTCAAAAATTAAAAACTAAAATTTTTGGTTTGAAAATGGAATTTAAAATTAAAAGGAAATTGATTTTGGGGTTAAAAGTGTCAAAAATGCGAAACTAGAAGCGACTGGGAGTCCTTTTGAATTAAATCCGGAGGAAATGAAACAAGTGACTTGGTAGTTCAACTGGTAAGGCGCAAGGGAAAGGAGGCGGATGACCCGGGTTCGATTCTTTCAACCCCCAAAATCTATTTTGATTATTTGCTGCAGCGCGTGCAGGAGGAGCTTGAAGCAGCTGAGCCGAATTCTCTAGCTGTCCACCGAGCCGCACGTCCGAGCCGCACACGTCCTAGCCGCACTTGGAGCTGCACACCGAGCCGTAGACCTTCAACCATCCGCACACCTTCAACAGATGCGAAGAAAAAACGACGTTTTTCACACTTTTTGCTCCAAAACTCGATCCGAAACTCGTTTTTATGAAAAACGCGAAGAACAAACCCCCTTATTTTGCCAAGATCTATCCAAAAACGCAAAAATCCTTCAAAAATATGATCAAATATGCTCCAGATATGACAAAATTGATTGATACAATCCAAGCTCTGATACCACTTGTAAGTCCCCAATGTGCTTGTGTATCAATCAGATCCAATTGATGGTGCGAAATCCCAATCAATTGGATGATGTCAGATCAAAAAAGAAGAAAAGGAGAAGAAGAATAACTTGAATCTATGATGTATTAAAGATATGAATGAAGTTCCTTACAATAGATTCACACACACTCTCTTCTTCTCTCTTGTTTCTCTCTCTAGAACACACCTTAGAATACACACACTTAAGCTCCTTGTCCTACTTACACCCACATGCACTCCTCACCCTATATATATGAGACATGGGCCGTGAACAGGTTCACGGCCGTAAACACAGCCGTAAACTCATAAAACAATACAGAAAAATACAATTGCCTAGAAAAGCAAAGTATAAACCATAATTTTGACCCAACATTGATGCTACAAGTTTCGCATCTTAAGATAAGTTCCACACGCTTCATCAACGTTGGAACAATAAACAAATAAAAGGACAGTTCGTCACTCGCACACCGTTGTGTTGTAGCTAGCAACCACGAGTGGGGTTGTCAACCCGTATCTTATTCATACACAACTTCCTCGCTCACACGGGATTAGCGGTTACAGGTCAGAGGATTTTCCCTAAGATTTCCAATCTTAGTTGATGAATACAATAACTCATGTAGACTTGTCGAGTTCCGTTAGTTCTAGTAGTAAAATCATATTCGTGTCTAAAACCCTAAGTTATTAGACTATGCTTTAAACATTACTCCTAATATTTATAATACTTAGGCAGTATAATAGCTATAACTTTGAGTTAAAACCAGGTTTTATCTTAACATAAAACCAACAATAACATATAACGTTCCTAGTTTTATCTTGACATAAAACCAACAATAACAACGTATAACGTTCCTAGTTTTATCTTGACATAAAACTAACAATAACAACGTACATATCAATTAACATATAGAACTTCCGAGTATTGATGGGTTTTGAGCATTCTAACACTCCTATGGTGTACATGCAACCCTAGAAACCTTGGATCTATGTTTGACTAAGATACATGCAAATAATTATTTTTCCAAGGTTCTTATCCTAACTAGCATGGCATGGGGTACTTGAATCAAATAAAACTAGTAGAATTACTTACCTTGTAGTAGTAGTTGATTGCTTGGAGTTTGAGAGCCTAGCACCAATAATGTGGATGCCTCAAATGGAAGTCACAAATCACCACAAACTTGGAAACTTGAGAGAATAGTCACAAACTTCTTGAAATCGGCCCTCTTAGTTTACTCACTACCACTAGTGTGATTTCAAGAACCAAAGCCTCCTTTATATAGTGTGGTGGATTAGGGTTACATCCATGTAAACCCTAATACCCATGTCTTTTCATTTCCATGAGATCCATGGGTTAAAGCTCCATGGAGTATCCATGGACTTTCCATGCAAGCCTAGCCCATTCCAAATAAGCATTAGCCCACACTATATAAATGCAAGAGCCCATATTTAATTAGTCATACTTTTGATCTCTAAATTAATTCTAGATTAATTATAGATCAATACTAATTAAATAATATGATTTTATATTAATATATTAGAACTTATAATATATTAATAAATCATAACTTATACTATTCTCAAAAGATTAACCATAAATTGTTCGGGTGAAGTGCAACCCAAATGGACCATGCCGAGTCGGGTCAAGTACATACCAAATATAGTTATGGACTTAGACACTATATCCAACAGTCTCCCACTTGGATAAGTCTAATAACTATAGTTGCAAGTATGACTTCAGGAACCGATCAGCAATCGTAGCTCTTTAAACTCTGTTGAACTATGAAGCGCCATTTTAGATAAGTGATCATATAATCCTCTGTTCTAGATATCAGCCGGACAAATACATGGAACATGGTCTTGCTTATTGTCGAGCATTTGTTTCCCGATTTCTGATTTGTTTGACATAGAAGTTAACTGAACACATCAATTTAGTTCTGACCGGGCCCGATACATAGGTCAAAACAAAATCATCGAGGGGCCCAGATATCGCTTCTAATCCTAGAAGGAACAGATAAACTTCGACTCATATGTTTGCTCTACTACTTGTTGAATTACACACAAAAACACGGTTTATAACATCGAGTTACCAATGCGTTTTCGTCCAATCAATGCATAACCAACTCATAGGCAACAAATCATATCTCTAGGTTTGAAGACGTATATGATATTACCGTCTCACGATCACTCAAGATAAATTCCATGAAGTGATACAAGTGAGCGTGGGTTGAATCCAATACTCAGAACTTATGAGCACTCATGAGTGCTGGAGACCCGCTTTGTCTAACATCTTAGACCTCTACAAGCCAACCCATGACAGTCTTGATTCATATCTACTTCCAACATATGACCGACTGTGGAGAGTTTGAATAATATGATATAAACCATAACATAATTATTCTGGAAGTCAAAACATACAAAAAGAAATAATAGTAAACGATTGACAAGAGATAGCAACACTTTACTCATAAATAACAGGTTTTATTTATCATCAAATGTCAATTACATTTTACAAATTTCAAGATTATCTAACTACTAAAACTAATATCATCCTTCAGCCCTATGCTCCGAGCATGCTGGAGATGCTAAGCCCGAGTCAGTCCCTTCGTGAGGGGATCTGCTGGGTTCTCATCCGATGATACCCTCTTTGCCACGAGGATTCCTTCTTCTATTCGATGTTTGAGGAAGTGATATTTTCTGTCAATGTGTCTGGATCTCCCATGATCTCTTGGTTCCTTGGCTAAGGCAACCGCACTATTGCTGTCACAGAAAATCTCCATTGGCTCCTTTATAGCTGGTACAACTCCAAGGTCTCCGATGAAGTTCTTTAGCCATATAGCCTCCTTTGCTGCCTCGCTTGCTGCTATATACTCTGATTCACAAGTGGAATCAGCCACTGTCTCCTGCTTGGAACTTTTCCAAGTAATTGCCCCTCCGTTTAGAGTAAAGACCCAGCCCGACTGAGAGCGGAAATTATCCCTGTCAGTCTGAAAGTTAGCATCACTGTACCCTACAACTCTCAAGTCCTCACTGCCACCGAGGGTAAGGACTCAGTCCTTAGTCCTCCGTAGGTACTTGAGGATATTCTTTACCGCAGTCCAGTGTGCCTTGCCAGGGTTCCCCTAATACCTGCTAACCATGCTCAAAGCAAAGGCTACATCAGGTCGAGTACACGTCATATCATACATGATCGATCCTACAGCTGAAGCATAAGGTATTCGACTCATTTCTGCTATCTCAGCCTCAGTACTAGGACTTTGTGTCTTACTCAATCTGGCGTTACTCTGGATGGGTAACTCTCCTTTCTTGGAATTATGCATGTTGAACCTTTTCAACACTTTGTCCACATGGGTGCTTTGACTAAGCCCAATTAGTCTTTTACTCCTGTTTCTCAAAATCCTTATCCCTAAGATATAGGAAGCTTCTCCAAGGTCCTTCATAGCGAAACACTTCCCAAGCCAGGACTTTACTTCCTGCAGGGTTGGGATGTCATTTCCTATGAGTAGTATGTCATCCACATACAGTACCAAAAAGCTGACTATACTCCCACTAGCCTTGATATAGACACAAGATTCATCTTCACTCCTTGAAAAGCCAAAATCTTTGACTTTCTCATCAAAGCAAAGATTCCATCTGCGAGGTGCCTGTTTTAATCCATAAATGGATTTCTCGAGCTTACACACTCTACTGGGGTACTCTGTACTGACAAAACCCTCTGGCTGAACCATGTAAACATCTTCAGCCAACTTTCCATTAAGGAAAGCGGTTTTGACATCCATTTGCATATTTCATAATCATGAAATGCAGCAATGGCTAACAGAACCCTAATAGACTTAATCTTGGCCACTGGTGAAAAGGTCTCATCATAATCAACTCCCGGAGTTTGAGAATAACCCTTTGCAACCATTCGTGCCTTATAAGTATGTACATTACCATCCATGTCGGTCTTCTTCTTGAAGATCCATATGCACCCAACTATCTTACGATCAGGTACATTGTCAACCAAGTTCCAAACTTGATTGTCATACATGGACTGTATCTCGCTATCCATAGCCTCTTTCCATTTAGAAGCCTCAGGGCCTGCCATGGCTTCCGTGTAGCTGTTAGGCTCATCCAGATTTACCAGTGTGTTATCACTGATAAGTGTCTCACCTTCTGCAGTAATATGAAACCCATAATAATGCTCAGGTGCATTCCTAACTCTGGTGGAACGCCTTAGAGGTATAGATTCTTCAGTCGGCTCAACAGGAGTTTCCTCCTCAGGTTGAGGGCTAGGGTTTGAGGTTCCTTCACCACTTGACTCTTGAATTTCCTCAAGGTCAATTTGCCTCCCACTGTCTCCTTGGCTCATGAATTCTCTCTCTCGAAAGAATCCTCTTCTTGCTACAAAGACCACATTATCACTGGGTCTGTAGAAGATGTAACCAAAGGATTTCTGTGGGTAGCCAATGAAAATACACCTTTCGCTTCGGGGTTCGAGCTTATCGTGAATCTCGCGTCTCACGAAAGCCTCGCAGCCCCAAATCTTGATGTGGTCTAGATTAGGAACTTTTCCAGTCCACACCTCGTGAGGTGTTTTGGCAACCTTCTTTGTAGGGACTAGATTAAGGATATGGGCGGCAGTCTCTAAGGCATACCCCCAAAATGAGATTGGTAGCGAAGCTCGACTCATCATGGAACGAACCATGTCCAACAAGGTCCGATTGCGCCTCTCAGCTACACCATTCAACTGTGGTGTCCTAGGAGGTGTCAATTGTGAGACAATCCCACATTCCTTAAGATAGTCAAGGAACTCAGTACTAAGATACTCACCACCACGATTGGATCGAAGCATCTTAATGTTCCTGCCCAACTGATTCTCCACTTCTTGCTTAAACTCTTTGAATTTCTCAAAGGTTTCTGACTTATGCTTGATTAGGTAGACATATCCATATCTACTAAAATCATCAGTAAAAGTCACATAGAACCGATTAGCATCTCTTGTGGTGGTTCTGAAGGGTCCACACACATCCATGTGTATGAGGTCCAACAAACCTTCACCCCTAGCACAAGTGCCAGTAAAAGGTGACTTTGTCATTTTACCAAGCAAACAAGATTCACAACTATCATCTGACTTTAGGTCAAATGACTCCAAGACTCCATCCTTTTGGAGTTGGCCTATGCGTTTCTTGCTTACATGTCCAAGACGACAATGCCATAAGGATGCTTTATCTAAGCTAGTGGAAGAGTTAATACACAATACATTATTTCCTAGATTATCTACAACAGATACAGTTTCATACACGCCATCACAAGGTAATGCTTTAAAATAAAGAACATTATTAAAGAAAGCATCAATACTACCATTATTATTATCAAAATAAAAGGTAAAACCTTGTTTATACAATGCATGAAAGGAAATATCATTTCTTGCCATTTCTGGCGAATAATAACATTTATTCAAATCTAATGTAAACCCACTATTTAGCACTAAGGAATAAACTCCTATCTTGGTGACAGGTGAAGCTTTCCTGTTTCCCATGATCAAGTTTATCTTTTCCTGCTCCACATTCTCACTTCATTTTAGTCCCTGCAAATCACAATATATGTGAATACCACAACCTGTATCAAGGACCCAAGACTTAGAATGAGGTGAGTTATTAGACAATATAGTGTATATACCTGCATGGTTGGGTTTTACTTTCCCATCCTTCAAATCTTGCTGGTACTTTGGGCAGTTTCGCTTCCAGTGCGACTTTTCATGGCAATAGAAGCATTCAGCCTCATTAGGGTTAGCAGAAGGAGTGACAAAACCTTTCTTGGTTTTGCTTGAAGAGGAGCCTTCAAGGGTCTTACCCTTGGTACCCTTAGAAGGGTTCTTTCTCTTCTTCCCTTTGCCATGCCCGATTGCCAAGACATTGGCCGCAGTTGGAGTAGGAGTAGGAGTAGTAACAACCGACTTACCCTTTAGACCACTTTCGGCGGTCTTCAAGAGTCCTTAAAGTTTGCTGAGGGTGACTTCTTCCTTGTTCATGTGATATGTCATGCGGAATTAATCATAACACGATGGCAAGGAGTGCAAAATGATTCTATTGCTAACTCCTCAGGGAAGTTCACATTCAGCTTCAGTAAACGGTCCACATACCTTTGCATTTTCTGCATGTGGCCCGTGATGGGTTCACCATCCTTCATTCGGGTTTTTATCATGGAGGAGATTATTTCATATCGCTCTTGACGAGCACTTTGATGGTAGCGGTCCATCAAGTCCTGGTGCATCTCAAAAGGATAATAGTCCTCATAGGACTTTTGGAGCTCGGCTGTCATGGTGGCCATCATGATGCATGCCACTTTTGTAGCATCTCTTTCATGTACCTCATATTCAGCAAGCTCTTCAGGAGTAGCAGTTGGCTCGGGTACCTTCAGCTCCTTGTCGAGAACATATTATTTGTTCTCATACCGAGTGACCATCCTGATGTTTCTGATCCAATCTGTAAAGTTGGACCCATCAAAGATGACTCTCCCACAAAGATTCATGAGAGAGAAGGAGCTAGTAGGGTTTGAGCCAGAAGCATTGTTATTGGAAGACATCTGAAAAGAAGAGGGAATAGATTAGATTAGATATAGAGATAGTCCTTAACAAAACACCCAAATGTAATATTAAGGCTAGGACCCAACACAATATTTTATAACTTAGAAGAGGGATGCCGTAATCTAAGCTATAAGATATTTGAAGGTAGGTGAATGACGATTCACCAATTTCCACCATGAAAAACGAAATATTTAATTAGGTTTTAATTGGTTTATAAACTCCTAGATTCTTTGAGATTCATTGAACTTTCTTCAATGGCATGTTTCAATCTCGAGTGTGCCCTTCAAGTTTTGTGACTGGGATGTCGAGGATCACAAAACAAGGTGTGAAGTAACCATGCAAATTACTTGGTACCCTTAATGTATTACCCCTCAATCGATGTGCCGGTTAACCACACACGCTCCATCGATACTATGATAAACATTAAGTCACCCTTTACCTACCTTGTTAAGTTCAAGTTAGTGTGTCGGTTAACCACACACGCTCCACTAACGACTTAAACAAAGTGTAAAGTGTAATTTCATATTAGCACCTTATTCACATTTTCCTAAATAACTAAGATTAGGAATTCAATAAAGTTTAGTTACTTTAGTATTATCATTATACTTTTAATGAGAATTTATAAGTCCTTGTCCTACCCGTTCGGCTAACGACCCTCCACCGATCAAGGAAGCGGTGGGTGAGAGTGGACACCCATTAAGTTGCCATTTTATAGGCAACAACCTTATACCCCCCTTATAGACCGGCTTCGTGAATGAGGCGTACTAGCGGTAAGACGACTTGATCTTATACATATATAAATATTATTAAAGTTATAATATTATAAAGTATAAGGGTTGAATTTTAACTTTTAAAATTCTAGGGGTTGGAACTAAAGTTTTTAATATGACTTTACATGTTCCAAAACTTGAGGGTAAGTTTTGTAAACTTTCAAAACTTTTCATTTCTCATAACTTATGAGTTAATGGTTATTAAAAATGAATACTCTTCATTTTTTGTAACCTATGTGTTCTTTTAATGGTTATTTATAAATGTGACTTTTGGTTATCCATAACTTAAGAACTAGTTATGGACTCCATTAAAACACATAAAGATCAAGAATTAATCTAATCAATTATTAGCACATAATTTCTATGATCTTCTAAACTCATATGTTTATGAATGTTCATATCAAAAATTTCAAGAATCGTAAGTACATATACAAAACTTGAAATTTTGATACGAGCTTTTGAACAAAACTTCGATTTTCAAGTTTTTTTTTTTTTTTTGCATCAAGTATCAAATAAACAAACCAGGCTCTGATACCACTGATGGGCTTTGAGCATTCTAACACTCCTATGGTGTACATGCAACCCTAGAAACCTTGGATCTATGTTTGACTAAGATACATGCAAATAATTATTTTTCCAAGGTTCTTATCCTAACTAGCATGGCATGGGGTACTTGAATCAAATAAAACTAGTAGAATTACTTACCTTGTAGTAGTAGTTGATTGCTTGGAGTTTGAGAGCCTAGCACCAATAATGTGGATGCCTCAAATGGAAGTAACAAATCACCACAAACTTGGAAACTTGAGAGAATAGTCACAAACTTCTTGAAATCGGCCCTCTTAGTTTACTCACTACCACTAGTGTGATTTCAAGAACCAAAGCCTCCTTTATATAGTGTGGTGGATTAGGGTTACATCCATGTAAACCCTAATACCCATGTCTTTTCATTTCCATGAGATCCATGGGTTAAAGCTCCATGGAGTATCCATGGACTTTCCATGCAAGCCTAGCCCATTCCAAATAAGCATTATCCCACACTATATAAATACAAGAGCCCATATTTAATTAGTCATACTTTTGATCTCTAAATTAATTCTAGATTAATTCTAGATCAATACTAATTAAATAATATGATTTTATATTAATATATTAGAACTTATAATATATTAATAAATCATAACTTATACTATTCTCAAAAGATTAACCATAAATTGTTCGGGTGAAGTGCAACCCAAATGGACCATGCCGAGTCGGGTCAAGTACATACCAAATATAGTTATGGACTTAGACACTATATCCAACAAGTATAACTCTGGAACTATATCGCACACAAAATATATATATATATATATATATATATATATATATATATATATATATATATATATATATATATATATATATAGAATCCTAAGTATAACTCAAGATCTACATTAGTATACTACTATAACAATAACATACTAACAAGTTTACGATAGTTGTATAGATACAAAATAATTATATCCCGATTAACGAACATACTATAATATAAATATAGTTTTAACTTGTATTCAATATTTAGCATGTGTTTTCCCCCGAAAATATTAGAAAGTGGGGCCGTGAAACTCACCCTAGTAGCGTGATCTATAGAATCTAAACGGTCAGAGGCTCGTCGTTGTCAGTCTCGGGAAGGGAAACGGCCTTCAGAAACGAGAGAGAGTGAAAGGAAAAGGTGTAAGGAATGAATGAGCTTTGATCGCTATTTATAGGCTGTTCTGGGCCATTTCACGTCGTGACATACCTCGGGTCACGTCGTGAACATCCATGAGTCACCCCGTAGCTTTAACACGTGTTTTCTAGCCCCGATTAGTGTCCCTGACACGTTTCACGTCGTGAACTTCATATTCACGTCGTGACTTAAGGCGGCTAGGGTTTCCTGCCACGTGTCATGTTGTAAGACAGCTGCATCTTCGGAAGGTCATAACTTTTGCATACGAACTCCGTTTTTAACGTTCTTTATATCCACGCGTAGGTAATTCTGAGTACTACAACTTTCTTTTAGATTCCAATAGCTATTTCTAAGTCTATTTTAAAATCCTCTTGTTATAAGGATCTTATAGTGTTCGGTTTATCATAACTTCTTCACGCGAAGTCAAATTTAGATGTTCTCTATATTTTTGGAATCGTATGGACGTATACTTTGATTTATACTATAAAGTAGGTATGAAAGTTCATATTTATATTAGAATTATCATGAAATACATAGTGAGTTTACTACATTACTTGTTTTGACAAAATCACATTACATGATTGGTATAATCACATGTGATTGTTATTGACCTAATTTTGACTGGTGTTACACTAGCTGTAGCAAACAGCGAAGGTGCGGGGTGTCAACCCCGTATAGATCTATACACAAATTCCCGCTCTCCCTCCAGGAGACTCTGGCTATAACTCCTTATAGGACTTTAGACGTACACTAATATTTTTATATTTAGGTACTTTTGAGATTTGTCTGACTAGAATATTAACAACCTTTTGAGCAATCGTTAGAGATCCATTATTTGTTAGATAAATAATGAAATTCGTACTTATTGAATAGAAATATCGTTCTCGTTCCATATCGTTGAGTAACTGGGTGCTCGTGTTCGTTCCTTTTCGTTTATTGAAAAATAAGTCATTTTAGTTAAGAGAAAAAGTGTCAAGTTATAATTTGTATAAATTTATAACTGCCGGTTATGACACGCATTTTCTGTTTTATGACATATAAAACATTACTTATGTTGTTGGAGGTTTTACGACAACAGTTTATGACATGCAAATATTTCTGTCATAAAGGCTCTATTTGTGTATTTTCTTGACGCAAACTTTTATATTGAATATTTATAAAATACTCCCTGATAGTTTGCAAATAGTCACAAAGTTCCCATTTTCGAAAATTACTAGAAATAGTGTCAACTTATTAAGGTCCCTTTTTATAAGTTTTATCTCTATACATGAAAGCATAGATAAAGGGGTTAAGTTGGACACACCCAATAGTTGTGAGACTCTTTTGTACACAAAGTATCATTTGTTCCTTATGAAGTTGTGAAATCTTACGTTCATGAGGATATTACTAAAATAATAATTTAATAATATTTCACACACACATACAAACATACGTATACATGCAATTATTCAAGTATGTAGGCAAGATTTGACTTGTACTCTCCCCCAAAACATTAAAATATTGAATAAGGTGGGGTATGAAGCTCACCTTGGTTATCTTTGCTGGGTGATTTGAAGAGTGATGAGGAAGTTTCCAAGCTCCAAAACTTGGAAGATTCTTAAAACTTTAGAGGATTCTAAGAATAATTTTTGTGTGTAAATATAGTGAAATCTTAGAATAATGGGAAGAATAATTGTTTAAAGAGGATAAAATACTCACCAAAGAAATTTGGGAATTTCCCTTGAATGGATGAACTTGAAGCTTGAAGGTGTTGAGAGTGTTCTTGGGAATTTGCTAAATGTGAATGAGAGAAGTGGGACTTGGAGAGGAAAGGAGTTCACGTATCTAAAGGGAAGGATAAGGGTGACTTGACATTTGCATGGAAAGCTGGTGGGTAAAGCTTATTTTCTTATGGATAATGTGTGTTTATCTGGGATTTGCATGGGAAATGAGGAATTAGCATCACATCATAAAGTCAAACCCCTTTATCCTCTAAAAATCTCTTTAAAATCTTGGATATTATTTTATATAAATATGTTTAAAATAATTGATTTTGGCATAAAATAGGGGTTTAAGGGGTCTAAGATATGAAAAATATGAGTTTGGTGCGATTTCCGACGTCAAAATGCCTTAAAATGATGAAATGGTCCGGAAATGGCACAAATCCGAAGTTAAAAGGCGAGGTCCGGAGTCAGGATGAAATTTCTGGAGTCATTTATCACATTCCGGAGCAAGAGAGTGTAATTCCGAAGCCACTTGCTCAGGTCCGGAGGGCTCTTCTCGGATTCCGAAGTCAGGAGACGGATCAGTGGTCCGGACCGACCAGGTGTTTCCGAACCGAAGCGGGCGAGGCTAGATCTGTGACAACCCGAAAATTTTTATTTTATAAGCTCAGTCAGTCAACTCAACTGAGTGTCAAATTCATTAGTACGAAGTTCTAGCCCGGATAAAGATCATTCTAAGGAGTTTTGAGCCTAATGCACTTAAGGAATAAGTGTTAGAAAGTACCTGCTAGAACCATAGTGTAGCAAATCGAACCTTAACCTCATCTAAGTGAGTTCACGGCCACAAGACCATGAGTTTACGGCCGTAAACTCATGTGGCCGTAAACTCAAGAGCATATATAAGGCTTATGGTCATTTCTAGTCATTTCTCTCATTCCTTGGCCGATTTTCCCTCATTCTCTCTCAACTATCATACACCATTCACCTTAGATCTTCAAAAGGGTAAGTGTTCTATCCCTTGATTAGTTGTTACATCTTATTAACTAGCTACATACATTGATTTCATCCATGAAAATCATGTTTGTTTAGATCTTCAAGAAACACCAAGAACACACACTAGTGTTCTTGGCCAAAACCGACCATTCAAGCCCCTATATCGTAAGTACTCTTGTTCTAACTTGTTATGCACTAGATTAAACATGTTTAGACCTTAGAAACATCAAGAATCAATGGATGAATGAGAGTTTACGGCCAAGGATCACCCAAGGCCGTAAACTCCCTTTTAGGGTGCAATGTTGCCCTAATTTCCTTCCTTATGCCTAGAAACTAGCCTAGACCCTTACCTTGATGTGCTTAGTACTTGAAAACATCAAAAGACCATCATCCATATGGGTTTACGGCCGTAAATACATGGAGAAGTGGTCCATGGTCCGTAAACTCCATTTAGGGGTGAAATGATGCCACAATCACTTCCTAAGGCTTAGACTTGAAGTTAGGATGCTTCCTTATGGCTTATAAGACCTCAAAACACCCAATGGCACTTAGTACCATGAGTTTACAGCCGTAAACTCATGGGGGAATTGACCTTAGGCCGTAAACTCCAAAGGGGTTGGTCCCAAAACCGTAAACACCTTTTGATGCCATTTTACTTCCCTTTGATGAATCACATGTGATTCCAACACTTGATCAAGGTGTTTCCTAGTCCCGGAAGGTGTTTCCTTTCATATAGTTGTTTATAAACACTATATTCATGTCAATATGTGTCCTTATATGTCATTTAGGACTTATTGTGTCTCGGGACTTCATTCGTGGAACTTCTCATCCTTACACGCATACCCGTTTGAATCACACACATCAGGTGAGTTCATACCCCGTAATGAATCTTTTAACTGTTTTAACTGTTTTAAGGGGGGAATGCAAGTTGAACACAATGATAATTGTGTAAATGTTTGTTATAAACATCTTTCAAAATGTTACTTATGTCACTTATAAGTTGTCAAAACCTTTCAAAACTCTTTTAAAGTTATGTTACTTTTTAGTTATACAAAACTCTGTTTTTAAAGTACAAGCATAACTTAGTAGATAAATGAGTCTTTTCAATAACAGTCCAAGTAGAACATTAGTAAACTATAATAGGTATAGTTTAGGAGAATGCTATTCATTACTTCTAGTACAATGAAGCACATAAAGAGTCAGTTCTTACATGAATCAAACAATACCATACAGAACATATAGTGAAGAGAATCAAACAATACCATACAGAGAGAACACACAATAAAGAGAAACAAACAGAACAAACAAGTAAGGTTGCTATAGCATGAGAACACACATACAGGATCTAACTATACCAATGAATCACTAACTCATTGTTTTAAACAAAAGGTGATAGTTATATTGGGTATACATGATCATATACTTTAATGTGAATTACATGGCTTGCAAGAATTTGCAGAGGTCGTGTTTAGTTCCCCTAATCTCCCGACAGGGAGAGCGTATAGTAACGGTTCTAGCCTTCACATTATAACCGTAATAAAACAAATACGTTTTTAGGTTATTAGTACATCCGCTTGTCATTATAAACGACAGCTGTGTACTTACTTTTCCCATTACTTTCATAAAGTGACAGTACCGCTTGAAAGTCGAACTCAATCTATTTTCGAGTTATAAACTAGGGAAAATATACATTTTTACAAACGACAAATGGATCAGTCGAGTCTAGCACATAACAGAAGATGCCTTGGTAGAAGGCTACGATTAAAAGATAGGACCATAATGCTAGTCTTATGATTCCTTAATGTATACATCATAGGATACATATATACCAATAGGGTCCGACAGGTAATAGGATGTGTGCTCTTCGCTTCATTTCCTGTTCCTTGTTTGGTTGTGGGCTTGGAACGAATTCACCCAATCTATTATCTACCCAATTCTATATATATGTATGCTTAGTATACATTAAGTCATCATAAGGGTACCAGGTATGGGTCAGGTTATAGAACACAGAGTCAAAGCACAGTTTTACTAAGTACAAAACATACTTTCCAACATCAGTACTTTTGGTATTCAAAACTAGAAACTTCACAGTAAAGGGTATAATCCATTTTATTAAACCAATACATTTAAAGGACCTTAGGTGAGTAACTCTATAATACCATAGTTTATACACCATGTTTATATATAAAACTAATACCCTGTAGGTAGTTGGATGGGTGCTTTCCGCCTTACTTCCTGTTCCTTGTTTGGTTGTGGGCTTAGGGCAGATTTACCCAGTTAACTTTCTATCCGATATTAGATTATATATATCAGTATAAACTAAGCTATTATAAAAGTAGTCACTGTGGTCACCATTTTATATTAAGAAATAAGGGTTTTCTTAAAGAACTTTTCATTAGATATAAAGGAACCATTACAAATAACTCCATGAGTAACAAGTGAATACACCAGGGTTATATACAACAATGATCTAATAACCAATGGGATGTGTGCTATCCGCCTTACTTTCTGTTCCTTGTTTGGTTGTGAACTTAGGGCAGATGCGCACAATCGATTGTTTGTTTACTCTGAGTCTTATATAACTTGTACCCACTTAGTACTCATAAAAAGGGTTGTAGTGTCATTTTACTTAAACTTCCATCAAAGTAGGAAATATAGGATTTTCTAGAGGAACAGGCGAGCTTTTCAAAACAGAACTTACAACTTACAACATTTTACATTTACATTTTCAACAACACTTTACAACTTACTTACATCACTAAAATCTTATGAACTCACCAGCTTAATTGCTGATCAACTCTTTCAAATAACTTGTATTCTCAGGAGACTATTAGACAGGTGCTCGTGCTGGGGATTCAGAAGATGAAACATTATAGCTTCAAGTCTTGTTTTGTTATTTGTTTATGAATTCTATGTTTTGTGAACACACACATTGTAAACACTTTCTTTCGAAATGAAATGGTTGTTCATTACTTGCTTACCATATACATATCTCGTGATACTAAACATGACGTCCTCCACCCCTGAACGTTTCCGCCGTTCCGGTTTTGGGGTGTGACAAGATCTTCCGGAGCCAAGAAGGTGCTGAGATGAGAAATTGTCCGGATCCGGATGCTTCCTATATATGAGGTCCGAAGCAAAGGCTTCACCCTTCCGGAGCAGGTGAGATCCGAAGCAAGGAGGGGAGTTCTGAAAATGCACTCCTCTTGGTTCCTTAGAAGATGTCCGGACCAAGAGGGTTCCAGACCAAGAGGGTTCCAGACCAAGAGGAGTCCGGACCAAAAGGGTCCTATTGGGTTTTCTCTTTCAGTTTTGAGCTGTTTTCGACTGAGGAAGGTACTTAGAGAGATTTAGGAGAGATTTCACATACTTGGAGAGATTTGAGAGAGATTTCACATACTTGGAGAGATTTGGGAGAGATTCGATATACTTGGAGAGATTTCACATACTTTGAGAGATTTGTGAGAGATTTTACATACTTGGAGAGATTTGGGAGAGATTTCACATACTTGGAGAGATTTGGGAGAGATTCGATATACTTGGAGAGATTTCACATACTTGGAGAGATTTGGGAGAGATTTCACATACTTGGAGAGATTTGGGAGAGATTTCACACACTTGGAGAGATTTGCATTCTAACACTACATGGCTCATTAGGAACTCATATTGTACACTTAGATGTGTTAGCACAAGTCTCACAATAGTCCTTGCTTACTTGAGGACGGAATTTCCTAGTCAAAAAGGCTAGTTATGACAGTTATTGTGTTTAAAACTCATGTAGCTCACATTACGATTTTGACTTATGTATTTTGTTTAATGTCATGTCTCTCAAGTGCAAGTTCCAAGGTGTAAGTGCCCGTATGTGGATTACTTCAAGTATTTTGAAGTTAGATGGAGTAGAGGTTTTGTAGAATTTTATTACGATTTTGTGTAAATTTTGAATTGCTTTCTATGGCATATGTTTATATGAATTTGATAACACTCCAAAACTTTAACAATGGTTTTTGTTGGAGCATATTTTTGTAAAACATGATCATAAGTCATGAAATGTTTTAACCATAGCATAAAATTTTCATAAAAAATTAGTGTGTTACAAGTTAGTAACTGATTCATAGTTTGAGCGAATTAGTATCGGATCATCCACTCCTAGGATTAAACTTAGAATTAGAAATGCTAGAGTTCCTTAGGAGTTCTAAATATTGATACGAAAACTATGCCATGTCTAATATATTTCAAATTTAGACAAATTTATATTATTATGTAGATAAAAATAAGACGATCTATTTGTATATTTGGATTTATAGCGAGTATTATATAATAAAAACTACGATAGAACAACTTAAATTATTTATAACTACAAATATAATAAAATTTTAATATTGTGAAAGTAATATGGTCGCATTATATATTTGGATACATGTACATGGAGTATTACATAACCTGAAAAAGATTTATAACGATATAAGCAAAGAAACACACTTTGTAAATATATAAAGGAAACCAACATTTGAGACTGATAAACTGTGTATAGTATACGTCAAATTGAGTCATATTTATGTATATTTTTGTAGATACAAATAAAACGTTTCAATGATATTCAGATTTATAATGAACATTACGTACTAAAAGTTACGATGGAAAATGAAAATAAAGAACTTAAATTAATTAAAACTTTGCAATGATATATATTTAAAAATAATAATATAGATTTAAGAGAAAATTATAGTTTTACGATAGAAAATGAAAATAAACAACTTAAATTAATTATAACTTTAAAATGATATATATTTAAAAATAATAATATAGATTTAAGAGAAAATTATAGTTTGGTCTCTATAGTTTGATTAAATTCATAGTTTTAGTCCTAAGTTAAAAAATTGACAGCTGTAGTTTTCACCTTTCCTTCGTCCCTCTTACTTCTAACTGTGAAAAAGTATATATATATATATATATATATATATATATATATATATATATATATATATATATATATATATATATATATATATAGGCTTAGGTTATTCTATTGAAAGTAATTATTGTGTTATTATATTCATAAATGTGAGCCAATAAATTTACTTATTTTAAGAAAGTGAATAATACATACTATTAATTTAAAGATAATTACAAAATACCATATAATTTCATTTTAAGGGTATTTTAGTCAATTAACATAAATTTAAAAAAGGAAAATTGCAAATTTTAAGGATCATAGATTCTATTAATTTTAAAAATCTGATTGTAGTGATGATAATTCTCGGATATTCTGACAGAATATATTTATCAAAAATAAAAATATTCTTGAACCATAAAATAATAAAAATATTCTTGAACCATCAATTGAAGAATAAAAACAAACATTACATTAATTCTTATAGAATACAGGTAACAATTGCTAAGAATTACATTTATTGTTAAAGAATAAAACTAAAAAGAACTTTCAATTCGGGGAAAAAAATCAAAATCTAACCAAGACACTAATATATTCTAAAAGAATAATGTTGCTAAGAATCACTTTCAATTTCATGGTCCATTCTTCAAGCATCAGCTGCTTCTGTGGAAACAAATCCACTACACAAATCAGTGAGAAAATATCCATATTCCATTCCAACAGAATTGGAATTCGTGATTCCATTATGATAGAATTGGAATTCAAGATTCAGTTACAGTATGCATTATGTTGGAAAAATATCCAAAGTAAAAAACAATTTAATGAGAATGATACTGTTATACATTACAAGATAGAAACTCGTTCATTTTCATCAGCAACATCTAACTCAACTCCTGTGTTAACAAAACAAATTTAATGAGATTGTAATGTTAGACATTTCAGTAGCCCAACTAAAAACTCAAGTCTTGTATTAACAAAACAAATTATGTTTACCTGTGGGCGAGTTTTCTTGATAGGATCTGGATACAAGAAACAAAAAGATTAGAACTTTATCAATCAAGATTCTAAACAGTCAATCTACATTGACAAATAAAAGATTTCAAACAATAAGCTAAAAGAATACAACTTTATCGATCTAAGATTCTGAACTCCAAAAAGTACAAACAGAAAACCACAGACCAACAAAAGTAAATCCCAATGGAAATAGAGAAATTAGTATTCGTGAACTATAAGAATTCAAGATTTGAGCTTTTACCCTGAAGTGATTCCACTTCAAATTGACTAGATTTTACATAGTTCCAATTCCAATTTTTGGTGAAACCCATTATAGATTAGTGTCCAGTCAAATTAACTCGGTAGCAAAAACCGACAAATATGAAGAAGCCAAAAGTAACAAGTAGAAAAAAGTCAAACATATCAAAACTTTCGAATTTAGTTTACTCGGTTTAACCAGACCCCGAAGCAGTCCCACTACAAACTGAGCAATTGGTGTGAAACACATTTAAGATCAGCATCCAATTTGTGAATTACAGAGCAAAATTCCAAGAATATAAAGTCAAACAATCTAGTGTGGTGTTTTCTTCTTGTTCTGTCGATCAAAGCACAAAACATACACCACCCCCAAATCACTACTTCTAAGAAAGATAAGTTGACGTAGCTAGAGGCAGCTAGAACAAAAAAAAAACTAATTTCTTCCTTCTTCATTTCCTCTGATCAACAAACCCAAATTCCCTTCATTTTCATTGATTTCCCAGCAAACCCAAACACCCCAACTGTTACAAACAAAAATCCCAAAAGAAATTTTTACCTGTGGTTGATTTGGAACTGCCAAAACAAAGAAACATCGTGATCTTCGAGCAAACACCACCGAGTTCCTCACCTGCGACGGATGGCTTCCATCGGACCCCCCTTTCCCCTCGTTTTCTTCCTTCTCTGTTGTTCCCATCGAACACAAAGTCGCAGAGGTTTCGCCTTGCCACTGCCGCTCCTTGCGAAGCCAGACATCACACTCACAGCCGGAAGATACGAGCAAAACTCCGCTGTTTCTTCACGTCTCCCCAGTCTCTTCGGTTTCGTCGACCCGGAAACTACTCTCTTCGGCCTTCTTTGTGATCTGAAAGCGTCAATACCCGATTCTAGGGCTTTATCGGGTGGGAGATTGAGTAACGCTTATTTATTTAGGTCAATACCAATACCATGATTATAGGGATTATTTTTGGAAGTTATTAAACAAATTACTAAATTACCCTTATTTATTTATTTTATTATTTAATTTTTTATTTAATTTTGATTGGCCCACATTGATGCATACAATAACACAATAATTAGTTTAAACACCTGAACCTAGCTCTCTCTCTCTCTCTCTCTCTCTCTCTCTCTCTATATATATATATATATATATATATATATATATATATATATATATATATATATATATATATATATATATATATATATATATATATATATATATATATATATATATATATATATATATATATATATATATATAGAAAACAAAAAACCCTAAAAATCATAAAAATACATAAAAAATACCTAGAGATCACAAAAATTTTTTTTTGAATTTTTTATAAAAAGTTGCAGCTTTTTCTTAAAATTCGTTGAAAAAAAAAAATAAAAAATCAATTTTTTTTTATAATTTTTTTTTTCAAAATTTCTTTCAGCGAATTTGTATAGAAAGCTGCGATTTTTTCAAAAAAAAATTTTGTGATCTCTAAGTGTTTTTTTATGCATTTTTATGATTTTTATGATTTTTTTGTTTTCCAAATAACACCCTAATTTAACCACGTATACCGAGTTTTGAACCCTCAACCTCATAAAGAGAGAGGGGGCGCCTTACCAAATGGGACAAACCCCATCGGCCATTAAAAGGATATATGCCGTCCAAAAAAAAGATATAAAATCACTAATATACCCCTTATTTTATTATTTTATTGTTATAGTAAAGACCCATATCATCATTCACTCATATTTTTCTTTGCATGTGAAGCCACCATCATAATCTCATCCCTAACCAATCTTCTATGTCTCTACACAAAATTGGAACTAAAAAAATGCACACGTAGAAAGAATGTTAAAACAAAACATTAGGGGACTAAAGAAACTGCATAATAGGAGTAAAATTCAAACAAATTAGTTCAAAATTCTGAATTCAACAAACCCTGATTCAAAATCAACATCCTCAAATGCAACCAAAACCAAAAAAAACCAAATTAAACATTAGGAGTAGTAAATAAACACACACACACCGAACCTATAACTCCGATTTAGAATAACAATACATACTTGTACAGAAAGCTAGAACAATGGAAAAACAAAGAATAAATGAAATTCTTGTAGCATCAACACTACCGTTGCATAGGCTCCAAAACAACTAAACTAGGTCAATTTTAAGTATAATTTTGAGGGTTTACCATTTCGATTTCCGAGAATTAAATTCAATTAATGTATGAAAGGTATCAATGGAAGTGGACGGCAATGGAGAGGTGAAGTAGATGGTGGTGGGTCATGGTGGCATTGATGACTATGTCAGAAAAGAGAGGAAGTATGGGACAACCACCATGGCCAGAAGCGAGGCATCAACAAAGTTGGAGAAGAGAAAAGGCATTGGAATCGGCATGGAGGTGGTTGTAGGTTACAGTGATGGTTTATGGCGGCGAATTAGGGTATTTCGTCATCTTCATAGTTGATGACCAGTGTCTCCAATCGTGATTACAGGGTAGGAGTAGCGGCACTAGGGAGCAGGGAGGTGGTTGTGGGTGGCGGTGGTGGCTGATGGCGATGATGGAGGCGGAGATAAGGGATCTGCACAGATAGATGTGGTGAGAGGGGCAACACACGGAGGTAAGGTGTTCATGTCTAGCTGATGATAAGAGGGAACATCTTATTAGACCATATGGTATGCTTGTCACGAAATGGTTCGTGGTCTCGTGGCCACTAACCACAAATGTGAACACCATCCAATGTGTTTGTAGTGGTTAGTGGTGAAGCATTTTCGTGATAAATTGTAGTGGGGAACACAGATCACCACACCCAATCAATTTGTTTCTCTCTCTATTTCTCTCTATCTCTCTCTATCTTTCTCCATTTCTCTCTACATTTTAATATATATATATATATATATATATATATATATATATATATATATATATATATATATATATAAATAAAGTAAGACGGATATAGTGGTCAATATGCCAACCTTTTAGTGGTTGAATGTGGTGACAAGTTGGAACTCACCACCACAATGGTTAGTGTAGGTATAACGGATGACCTTATGTTCTCTATTGATTTTTGAGTTTTTACAAAAATGTTCCTGCAGTGTAGTGTTTAAAAAAACAAAAGGGCAAAATAAAGAAAAAACAAAACAAGGTTAAATTGGTTATTTTCTTAAAAAGGCCAACAACGTAATTGTTTGAAACCACCGGGACGTAACCAATCAAATATATGAAGATCGAACAAAACATTTTATTCTGACCAACCCATAGTAACCATTTTTGTAATTTACTCTAGATTTAATTATAATAAAAGAATAATATTAAATTTTTTAATATTTTTACCATTCACCATGTTGTAAATTATAGGATATATAATGGTCAAATGGATGTATAGATGTTCGGCAGCAATGATTATTAAGTTTATAATTTGTTGAGTTCGTAACTCTTTGTTTTGTATTTTTTTTTTTGTTAGTTTTGTGTGGGAATGATAGATAGTGATTGCTATATAAGTAAACATGGTAGATAGCCTTGTTTTTTTCGTATAGCTAAGACAAGCGTTTCGAAAGAAATTGTAATGTTCAGGAATAGTTTTCAAACATATATAAACAATTTCGAGACTTTATAATGTCTCTAGATTTTAATATTTTTAATATTGTTTAAATCCCTTTAAGCAAGGGGCCACAATATGGCCAATATTGGGGACAATAAGGTGAATAATAAACATCAAATTTATTCAAACATAAATGGCAATAAGTAATAGTTGTTTCATCTGAAGTAGACTATACTGACACAATAACAAACCCAATACGAAGTAAATGAGTTTCGATCAGAACTTGAGAATGACTCGAGTAAGCATGAGCATATGGACCGGGGAACCGACCGGAACCGGTACCAGAACCGGAACCCGATGAAACCAGTTGGGCCGGGACCGATACTATAATTTCGTCAATTTTTGGAACCGGGACCCGGTAAGAACCGGTCGTTGGAACCGGCCCATAACCGGGAACCGGACTGGATAATCTTTACAAAAAAAAAAAAAACTCATGCTTTTTGCCGTTTGGACTTCTGATTTGGACGTACAAAAAAAAAAAGCGATCGTGACATAGATAAAAAAAAAGCGATCTTCAAAAAAAACCCCACGTTAAACCTCGACTCCAAGTCACGAACGGACGAACCCTACCAAGCATCTTCACTGTGACTGTCGATCATCGACATCTCCAAGGAATCCAAGCATCGATCATCGCTTGTACGATTACGTGATTAATCGATCATCCTAAGATTGTTCAACCACCGGTTCCATCGATCTTCATCATCAATTATCATCTTCTAAATTCTCAAGTCGACATCTTCATATTTTGCTTCAATGATTCGAACGATGGATGTTCATGAAGATCAAGTAAGATTATATATTTATATTTAATGTTTCAAGTCGACATACATGCAAAATTATTGTTAGATTAGTTTATAGTATGAATGTAAGATTGTCAAAACTAAAAATTTGTTTAGTTATATAATTAATGTGTTATATTGACAATGTAGGATTTGAATGGGTTACCAAATGTACCATCATCAAGATACCGAAACTCGGATGTTCATGATGCCAATAATGAAGATGGTAATCCGGCTAATTGGATTGGAAAAGACTTTGATGACCAAGTAACATTAGCTCATTAGCAATATTTACTTCTTTAGCATTCTCTCCAAATTTTGAAAGTTGCATAACTCACTCAATTTAACTTGTTTTGACCTTAATATTTTTACTACATGTAGATTAGGGTTTGTAGTTAAGCTTAGACTATAAAAACGCTTGATTTGGTTAAAAATTGAATGAGTTACAAGCCCTGCAAGGAAGGGTGTCAAATCAGAATTTTTTTTATGTTTCAGCAATTAAACGTAATCTGACTTTGTTGTTCAAATGTGCATAACTCACTCAATTTAAGTTTCTTTGAACTGAATCTTTTTCCTACATGTATATTAGGATTTGTAGTTAAATTTAGACAATAAAAACGTTTGATTTGGTTAAAAATTGAATGAGATACAAGCCCCTGCAAGGAAGGGTGACAAATCAGAATTCTTTTATGTTACAACAATTAAACGTAATCTGACCTTGTTGTTCAAATGCGCATAACTTACTCAATTTAATTTTTTTTGACCTAAATCTTTTTCCTACATGTAGATTAGGATTTGTAGTTAAGTTTAGACTATAAAAACGTTTGATTTGGTTAAAAATTGAATGAGTTACAAGCCCCGCAAGGAAGGGTGTCAAATCAGAATTTTTTTTATGTTTCAGTAATTAAACATAATCTGACTTTGTTGTTTAAATGTGCATAACTCACTCAATTTAACTTGTTTTGACCTGAATCTTTTTCCTACACGTAGTTTAGGTTTGTAGTTAAGTTTAGACTATAAAAACGCTTGATTTGATTAATAATTGAATGAGTTACAAGCCCCGCAAGGAAGTGTGTCAAATCAAAAAAAAAAAAATTTTTTTTTCAGCAATTAAACGTAATCTGACTTATTATATGTTTTATTTTGAGAATATAGGATTATGGAGAAGATTAAGAAGAAGATTATATAGAAGAAACACCTGTATGGAATGTTATACCAAGTGACGAATCAGACCAAGAAGAGGTGCCACAAGAACAACAACCTTCAAAAAATGAAAATTTGCAACCCCACAAAAACGAAGGCAACCAAAAAAACCAACACAAACAAAAAAAACCACCACTACCAAAAAAACAAACACAAGAAAAATACCCAACAAAACCAAAACCCAAGAACAAAAAAGTGACTCAAAAGGAGTTAAAGGACCGGTTTAACCCAGCCAGACGAGGTGAGGGTAGAGATAATTGTACCGCTCCTGTTTGGAATTACTTCGAGATAGAATGTATAAAGGAGGAAGATGGATTTGAAAGAAAGTGGGCCGAATGTAATTATTGTTTAAAATTACTAGCCGCGGATGCAAACCAAAATGGGACAACTTCAATAAACAAGCATTTTAATGGCTGCAAGTTAAATCCGGACAACAAACCGAAAGAAGTTGATGATAAACAACAAAAGTTGTCATTTACGAAAGCCCCTAATGGTGAGGGTCATGTATACACATGGAAACATGATGATACTAGGATCCAACACGCCTTACTAGGCCTTTTCACCATCGGGGAACTATCCTTTAAATTCATTGAAAACGAGGCCTTCATAGAATTTGTAAACGCCCTTAATGGTAGGGTGAAATTGCCTTCAAGGCATAAAATTTCTCGTGATGTTGTGTCCTTCTATTTAACGGAGAGGCAGAAGATGTACAAACATTTGAGCAACCCCAAAACAGGCATCCACTTGACAACCGACACACGGACATCCTCGTGTCAAAAGATAAATTATATGGTTGTTACGACCCACTTCATTACCGAAGATTTTGTCATGCACAAAAGGGTAGTAACCTTTAGAGAGGTTGATACTCACAAAGCTGAAGACATGGCCCGAGAGTTGCTAATTTGCATAAACGAGTGGGGCATGAAGAATTTCATGACCATGACCGTTGATAACGCCAAGACGAATGACGCGGCAGTCAAGATCATTGTGAAAGAACTGTCAGGTATTTATGAGAATGGCAAACATTTTCACATTAAGTGTATGGCTCATATCATAAACCTAGTTGTGAAAATGGGGTTATAACATGAAGTTTACCATGTAAAAAGCATACACGATGCGGTGAAATACATTAGCGCCTCCCCGCAACGGATCAAGACCTTTAAACAAGCCATGAATGATGCGGCTGTAGAAACTCAAAGGTTTTTGTGTGGTGAAACTCCAACAAGGTGGAAATCTACCTTTGAATTTCTAAGATCAGCATACGATGTGAAAGATGCGTTTTTCGAATATAGTCATCAAGGTAAATAAAACCAAATATGCTTCAGCACTAAAAATTAGCAATATTTACTTCTTTAGCATTCTGTCCAAATTTTGAAAGTTACATAACTCACTCAATTTAACTTGTTTTGACCTGAATCGTTTTCCTACATGTAGATTAGGATTTGTAGTTAATATTAGACTATAAAAACGTTTGATTTGGTTAAAAACTGAATGAATTACAAGCCCCGCAAGGAATGGTGTCAAATCAGAATTTTTTTATGTTTCAGCAATTAAACGTAATCTGACTTTGTTGCTCAAATGTGCATAACTCACTCAATTTAACTTGTTTTGACCTGAATCTTTTTCCTACATGTATATTAGGATTTTTCGTTTAGTTTGGACTATAAAAACGCTTGATTTGGTTAAAAATTGAATGAGTTACAAGCCCCGCAAGGAAGGGTGTCAAATCAGAATTTTTTTTATGTTTCAGCAATTAAACGTAATCTGACTTTGTTGTTCAAATATGCATGACTCACTCAATTTAACTTGTTTTGACCTGAATCTTTTTCCTACATGTAGATTAGGATTTGTAGTTAAGTTTAGAATATAAAAACGCTTGATTTGATTAAAAACTGAATGAGTTACAAGCATGAAACTTTGATGTTTCCGCAACATACATGAAACTTTGATTGTATTTTCTTTGTTCTTTTTTATAGATCCAATGTTTTAGAAAAGTGTGGAAAGGATACCATCGCATTCAGACTTTGAGGTGATTAAAAAGATGATGGAGTTCCTTGAGAAGTTTAAGAAGAAAACTGAAAAAGTTTCATGTTTAACAAAGCCTATCTTCCATACGTATACCCGGGAGATCCTAGACATAGAGCAACATCTTAGGAAACATGAAACCAACCCGAATTTTTTGTTTATGGTACCGGATATGAAAGACAAATATGACAAATATAAATGATTATGTCTTCTTTGCGACATTGTTAGATCCTCAATGCAAGTCAAAGTTTATGAAAATTGTTTATACCCAAATGCTTAAAGCCAAGAATAAAGATAATAAGATGCCCATTGATGGGATAGAAATTGACTTATTTTTGATAATATCAAACTTGTAGTTTTTCATATATTGTCTGGCAAATGTTTTTTTTATGTAGATTACATTCAAAAAATTAAACAAAACCGAGCACTTTTACAAAATTACAAACAAAATCTATAGACCATTTATGAAACAATTAGTGCACACAAATATGTACTACACAAAAACCGACAAGAACCGGGAATAAACCGAAACCGTAACCCAAAAATACGTTGTTATTTCTCGAAGACCGGTTCCAAAATCGAAAACTCGGCAAAAACCGGAACCGGAAGAACCGGAACCGGTAGAACCGCTGGGCCGGTTCGGTTCTTGATTTTGGCCGAAGCCGGTTCCCGGGCCGGGTCCGTTCCGGCCTGTTCGGTTCGTTTGCTCATGCCTAGACTCGAGAATAATCCGTTTATATATGGGATTTAAGAGTTTAATTTAGCTATCTAGATCAATACTTTATTTTCAATTTTTCATTCCTCTCGTACTCTTTCTAAATTTTTTACATTTTCCTTTCCATTTCCCCAACTTCCATCTTTTAACATGTTTAGTGTCTCAACCCTACATGAACAACTGATTTACAAGGTCTAAACCATAACCTGCTAACTTGACCCGGAAATAAAACTATTGACACGATACGACAAATTTGTCGGGTATAATCTAAAGCAAAAAGTGAATAACAACCAAATTATTTACAGAATATATAATGTGCAAATCAAAAAATGTATTTTGAAAATGTTCAAACATGTGAAAACATAAAAACAAAAATAAGAGTGCTAACAAGTCCATAAATTAGTTATCTATGAGATTTATATTCAAACACTCATGGGGAAGTACCACCTTTTTGCAATATACAACCTGCCTTTGTATTTTCCATGTTTATCAGTACGAGCAAATCTCTGTTGGCAATACGATGAGGATGAGGCAGCCCATGCCTCTGAAATAATAGCAGCACTAAACTTCAAACGACTATTAAAAAAGGCATATTCTTGTCGGGGGCGAATTTACCTTTATACAAAGGGTATCCATGGACACCCCTAAATTTGAAATTTTATTTACAAGATATATCATAAATTTTAGAGGACACCCGTTGGAAAAATAAAATGGACACCCTTTGGATGTAATAACACAGAAGAGATAATAATAAATTGAATGTTTACATTTTGACAATCGTTATCGATTCTAAATTATTAATGCTTACAAAAAAATCAGAAGCATAAATTTAGGAGTTAAACAAACAAAATATTTTTCAAAAATATAATAACAAAATCTTTCAAATATAATATTTTTGGTAGAAAATTACTGAAGGAAAACTAAAAACCTAAAAAACAAATTACGATTTTTCTGGATCCGCTGCCAAACCCTTCGTCTTCTCAATACTGAATTCCCGTCGGCCGCAAGCAATTATTTAGTCTCGCCGACGAGCACAGTTGTGGCCCTTTGCGATCTCCGGCGACCGCAATCTGCCTTGAACCGTTGTTGGACTCTTGTTTCAACGTTCTTGACTTCTGGTACTTCATCTCTGATTTATCAACTGCTACATCCGTTCGCATTTCTTACCATCTTCGTCTTCAGTTGAAACTTGAAAGGTCTTCCCTTGCACTTGATTTATTTTTTTGGTAAAATTGTTTCTCTTTTTTTAGAACTCTGGTATATTGAATTTAGCTATTTGGTGTGGTGTAAAAGCATCCAACGAGTGTTATGTATATGAAGTGTATGAAAAGTCAAAGTCTATAAACTAGAAAAGTCATACTCTACACCTACAATTACTTTTGGGTTGTACCCCCTTAACCAATTTTAACCCCCCCCCCTAACATCAATCAAATCAACTTTTTACTTTTGATTTGACATTATTTTTTTCTTTTTTTTTCCTTTTTGTTTTTGATTTTTTTTCCTTTTATTTTATATTTTAATATTATTACTATTAAATTCGGATGACATTTTAAAATTCGGTAAACATTATAAATTCGCACGACATTATAAAATTCGAACGACTTTTTTGTCCGTAATTAAAAAATATAAAAAATATATTTAAAAACCGATTTTATATAGCCGTTTGAATTTATAATGTCTTCCGAATGTTAAAATTTTGTGCGAAATTTATAATAATAATAATAATTATTATTATAATCAAAATATAATAATAATAATAATAATAATAATAATAATAATAATTAAAAAAGAATTAAAAACAACAAAAAAACAAAATAGGAAAAAAAACAAAAAAAAACAACAAAATACAAAAAATCAAATCAAGGGGGGTGGAATTGGAAAATGAAAGGGGTACTTATAGAAAACCCCTTACTTTTGTGATGATATATGTCAGTCACTAGAGACTAGAGTCTTAGAAGTTGGTATAATAAATAATAAACAATTACTCTATTAGAACATAATTTACCTTTCCTGATTCTATTTTGATTTACATACAATTTATTTTGATGATTTATTTCTATTATAGTCGTATAAATTTCATTTTGTTTCATATATAATTTGTTTTTTTATTTTATATATAATCCGTTTTGATGATTTATTTAGGCATAATGCTAAAGTTGTTTAAAAGAAAAGGTGAGACAAGCTCCTTATCTCATGATCATGATAATCCATGACCAAACGATGAACGAACACCTTCTTCAAAGTATACGAGAGTTGATTTAAATACACTTCCTGCGGACCACGGAGAAAAGCCAAGTATGGAAGTGTATCATGTAAATCAACGAGATGAGATTAGAAGAGCCTACTTGCAAAAAGGACCTTATCAGCTTCGTGCTCATTCTTTCCAACAAAGAGAGATTGGAGGTAAACTTCGTAGATTTAGTTCCTCTTGGTTTGATGGTCATAAATACTGGCTAGAGTATAGTATTAAACTAGAAGCCGCATTTTGTTTATGTTGTTATCTATTTAAATCTGAGATAAAAAACAAAGGTGGATCAGATCATTTTGTTAAAAATGGATTTAATACTTGGAACAAGAGAACAAATCGAGATCTTCACAATGATGGAAGCCCACATAATATGGCAACCCAAAAGTGTCAAAATCTGATGAACCAAAGACAATCCATAGCTACTGCTTTTGACAAGCAAACTGATTTGATGAAGACCAACCAACGCATTAGATTAAATTCTTCTATAGATTGTGCTAGATTCTTAGTGCGACAAGCGTTACCTTTTCGGGGTCATGATGAAAGTGAGGACTCGAATAATAGAGGTAACTTTCTTGAACTTCTTCAATTCTATGCTGATAGAAATGATAAAGTGGGTAGTGTTGTGTTGAAGAATGCTCCAAAGAATTCACAAATGACATGTAGTTCAATTCAAAAGGACATTGTACATGCTGCAGCTAAGGAAACTATTAAGGCTATTGTGAAAGATATTGGAGATGAGCTCTTTGCAATTCTAGTAGACGAATCACGTGATGTGTCTTGTAAAGAGCAAATGACATTGGTTTTGCGGTTCGTGAATAGTCAAGGAGTTGTTGTAGAGAGGTTTATTGGCATAAAACATGTCAGTGACACTTCGGCTTTGTGTCTAAAGGCGACTATTTATTCTTTTTTGACAGAATGTGGATTAAGTCCGCATAGGATTAGAGGACAAGGTTATGATGGAGCTAGTAACATGAGCGGTGCATTTAATGGATTGAAGACACTAATTATGAAAGAAGTGAAATCTGCACATTATATTCATTGTTTTGCTCATCAGTTACAGTTAGCACTTGTGTTTGTTGCAAAGAATCATCCTGACATCAATGACTTTTTTTAATTGATTTCTCGTTTGTTAAACATGCTTGGTTCTTCCTATAAACGTCGAGACAACTTAAGAGAGAAACAAGCAACAAAAGTGGTGGAAGCATTGGCTGCAGGTTTCTTTTATTCTATCTTCTTTTTATTTTATGGTGTTTATGTTGTTTTGCTAATTTATTTTTTATGTTAATTTTAGGTGAAATTCAAAGTGGTACAGGTTTGAATCAAGAAGTCGGTATCAAACGACATTGTGATACTCGTTGGGGTTCTCATTTTGGTTCACTCTTAAATATCAAGAGAACGTATCCTTCAATTTGTGAAGTACTTGAAGACATTAAAGTTAATGGTTACTGTCAAGATCATAGAGGGGAAGCACGTCGTCTCTTGAGGTCATTAAAAACGTTTGATTTTATTTTTTGCCTACACTTAATGGTTGATATCTTAGGGGTCACAAATGATTTGAACATAACGTTGCAAAAAAAAAGATCAAAATATTGTAAATGCGATGCATCAAGTGAGATCCTCTAAGGCCAGACTCATACAAATGAGAAATGAAGGATGGGAACTACTTTCAAATGATGTTTTTTTGTTTTGCGAAAAATGTGAAATTGATATTTTTAATATGGAAGATCCATATTACAATGGAACAAGTCGTCGCAAAGGTTCACAGGTTAGAAACTATAAAGTTGTTTATTTTTTCAAGTTTCTAAATTAATCATTAACACATTTTTCTATTTATTTCACAGATTAACTACTTACACCACTATAAGATTGATGTATTTATTGTGGCCATAGATATGCAATCTCAAGAGCTTAACAATCGATTTAATGAAGTAAACACATCATTACTTGTTTCTCTGGCTTCTTTGTGTCCAAGTAAGTCTTTTCAAGCGTTTAATGTGGATGAACTACTCAAGATGGCTATGTTTTATTCTAACGAGTTCCCAGAATGTAACATTGGAGCACTTAGAGCAAGTCTTCAAAATTATATTGTGGATGTACGTGGAGATGCAAGGTTTAATAACTTGAAGGGAATTGGAAACTTGGAAAAGATGATGGTTGAAACAAACAAGCATGCAATATATCCAATGGTATATCTTCTACTAAAATTAGCATTGATATTGCCTGTTGCAACATCCACAGTGGAACGTGCATTTTCTGCGATGAAGTTGGTAAAGAACGATTTGCGTAATAAGATGGGTGATCAATTTATGAATGATTGTCTAGTGTCATATATTGAGAAAGATGTGTTAGATGGTATTAGCAACGATGTACTTATAGATTTTTTTAAAAATATGTCAACGCATCGAGAACAATTGTAAGACATTTGTGAGTATTTTTTAAATTTATTTTGATCTTTCTTATTAAAGTTAATACTATATTTGGCTAAGATGGTATTATTAACAAATCGACCCGATAACCAAATTTTTTGACCCATTTACTTTATCATTTTGTTTAAGTGGGACACATGTGAGTTTGAATCCTAGATTCGCCACTTTTCTTGTGTTGACTTTTCACAAGGCACACAATTCATTTGGTCAAAATCTAGTTTGTGAACCTTGTATGTATGCATGGACATGTATTCCATCAAATAAAGGTTTTCATCCGAACTTATAAAATAAAAAGCAAAGAGTGGATCGGGTAACCTTAATTTAGGCACTAATGTAGGCACCGTATCAAGTCTCATTTCACGTACATGTTCCCCTTCGGATGTAAAACTCCAGTTTAGGGTATATATCTTCCCCTTGAAAACATGTAAGTCAACTAGGGGGGAAGTGGATGAAACATGATTCCATTCTCCTTTACCTACTATAGAAAACCATACTTTATCATACAATATATGTAACATGGCAAACACCCACCCGTTTATTGAAGGTGAAAAGACAAATATAGCCCTGACTTTTCTTTTTTCACCATCACTTATATGTAAAGGGACATTAGGGAAATGAAGTTCATGCGTGTGATAGGATTCACAAGCCAAAAGTCACGGGTTTTCTTGCCAAATAAAATCAAGTAACCACAAGTTAATCCAACACACTTCCTCCCAACTAACTTAGAAATGATGGTTTTGAACTTTCTTCCTTCAAAGTCCTGTAGATAGCAATCCTTCTTATAAACATGTGGAGATATTAACAATAACATTGGAGGTTTGGATGTCATAAATGTGATTCTTTTAGAAAGTGCAAGTGACCTCCATGACTTGCAAACTATACTAAATGAAAGAAATTCAACAACTCCGAGTCACATCATAACTGAATAAAGCACATCATGGTTAAGATCTGACCAGGGTAAGGGTACCCCACCCCTGATCCTCTTCCTGCTAGATGCATCGTAATTCTGGTTTCTAGTCATACTCCTTGTGTTAACCATTATGACACCTACAAAATGTTCTTGAAGAAATAAACAAAACTGTGTTAGTAAGCAGAAAATGTTTCACGATTTCATCAACAATAGTATATGGATTTGTTCATCAAGACATGTCTAAGCTAAGCCATGAAAATCCCTAATGAAAGAAAAAAGTAGAAAGAAGTATGAAGATAACGATATGGGTTTATACATAGACACATGTCTAAGTCAATTACTCAACTAGAAAAACAAAAAGCTAATCAAACGAGCAGTAAATAATGTATAATTTAACCTCTGAACCAGAAAAAACTATATTAAAAGTATTATTGTTATAATTATTAATCAAGCAAACAAAATCAAATGATACTTGGAGAATTGAGAATGCAGAAAGTCAGAATCTAATAACGAACACCTATCATACCGATCGAAATACCAAACTACTCAAAACTAAATATCAATTAAGAAACCAGAAAAATATGTACTTCAAGAATACATGTAAACGAGTATCGAATTGTATGAATGTAAACCATTAAACCCTAGGTAATCAAGTAACCAACCACGCCGAATCCAGAATAATAAGCAAAACGATTCGACAAAAATTACTTGATTGACTGATGTATACGATTTCGGTGGAAGAAAAGGGTTGAGTATGAGTACAACACCAAAGATTCGGTAGTGTCGGGTAATTTATCCCTAATCGAATAGAAATCTCCTACCAGTACGCTTGGCTCTGTTGACAAATCCCTATACTAATAAATGAATAGTTTTAATCTCCTTTTGCCAAGTGTCACCCTAATACAACTCCTCATTAATATTATGTCATGTGTCATGTAGATATATTAGGCATCTAATTTCAAAATGCAAATTTATATTTTCTAATTATATGTTAAATTTGAAGTTATAATAACTATAAAATTTTGATATATATCTCTTAATTAATAATTTATTTAAAATAACTTATTTAAAATAATTGATTAATAATTATAAATTTTTTATTTTTAAAGTTTAATTAATTTTATAACCGTGGTGGTTCCCACGGGTTATAAACTAGTAACATAATAGAATAACAAGAGTAAATTACTACAAATCGTCCGTGGTATTGTCAAAATTACATGGGTATATTTATTTATTTATTAATTATTATTATTATTATTTATTTATTTTGCATTCGGACCATGTGGTTTTTGTTTATCTTTTGATTTTGGTCCTAGACTGATTTGTAATGACCAATATACCCTTGATTCATTATTTTAATATGTTGTTTATTTTTAAATTGTTTAATGAATGTGGGTTATCACTTATCTCTTTACCAAAGGGCTTCTAGCTCAGCGGTATCAGGTGGTGTCTTCCATCCCTAAGGTCGAGGGTTCAAGTCCTGTGGTGGACATAGGTGGAATTAGGTGTTAGTTTAGGAGTAGATTATAATATTTGTATTTGCCGATTCAAAAAAACAAATTTATCAGTTTAAATCGTTTTCTTCATATGTTTTACATTCATGTCTCACTTTTCTCTCTTGTTGGAAACGCCGACAACCACCGATCTACTCCGACCGTCGTTACCTCCTCTCTCTCTCTCTCTCTCTCTCTCTCTCTCTCTCTCTTTCACACATACAAACCTCAATTTCTTGGTTGGAGCCCTTGAAAAAGCAAATAAGTGATGGCGATGGAAGATAAAATTGTAGCGAAGGATTTGGTTTGGATTTTGGTACGTTGTCTTCCCTACGTCGTCTTCCAACAAAACCACTACCGTCTCTTTCGTCTGCTGAAACCGACAACATCATTCGTAATGTTCAAACAAGCCGTCGTTGGCGGCATCATTGATGTCGTCTGGTTTCTTGATTTAAGGTGAAATACTATTGTGCTTAATCCCAACTGGTTTCAAATGGTTTCTTGATTTAAGGTCATCGATTTCATCTGGTTTCTTGATTTATGTTTTAATTTTCAGATATGGTTTTGCTTTTTTTCTTATGATTTTAGAATTTGGTTTTGATGTCATCGTCTTCCTCCCTTGTAACCCAACCTACTTGTGATTTATAAACTTATGAATTTTCTAGGATTTTGGTGTCTATTTGTTGATTTTCTGGTTTTTTTGGCATCGACAATGGTGGATTCTTGTACGTTTGAGCATCAATGTTTTTTGCAGGTTTAAGCACCAATGGAGAAAGAGGAAAATGATTTATGGGTTTAATTATAGGTTTGTATTGGGCATTTTCTGAGTTTGAATTATGAGTTTTGATTTTAGGTTTAATTTGTAGATTTTAAGAGGTGGAGGTTGTTGGTGATTAGAGTGTCACCTGACATTGTGTAATTGGAACTAACATGTGAGCTAAGGGCTTATTGTTTGTACTCGATATTAAATGTTTGGTGAATGCGGAGTGCATGCATATATAAGATCGAATTATAAGCCGATACGATAGAAATACGGGGGTTAAGGGGGCTATGCCCCCTTATAGGGTCTTAGGGGAAGCGCCCCTAAAGGGTCCAAGCGGAAGATCCCCTACCGGTGGTCCCGTTGATCCGTATACAGAACCCTCCCCAACTCTTCTTTTTAGAAGATTAAACCCCAATCTGTCATTCGTATATACGACTCCTCTTTTAAGACTTATACAGAACCCTTCTTAGCTCTCTTTCTTCTTGAATGAACTCCGAACTCTCTAGCGATTTGGCTTGTGTTTCTATGCCTAGATACACAAGTGTCCATTTGTATTATCCTAGACTAGATTTCCTGTAGCCCATGCATAGGTTGGAAATATCAATTCAGAAAGTGAACTTACACGATACATAAGTAATCTGGTTTTCCACCATCAACCAACTAATATTACTCCTCAACAGAGGTGGTGGTAGACGATGGCAGTAGTAGATGTCGATTTTGGTGGTGGTTAATGGCAGAGATGGTAAATGTATGGAGTGGTGTGTGATGATGGCTGTAACACCTAGATTTCCATACTAGGTACACCAAAAAAAATTCACTTATTTACAACTTTATAAAACATTTTGGTGTACATTAACACATTAGAATACAAGAAGTTATCACCATGAATCGTATTGGCATTAAGTACATGATGCAATCCGGACGCTATAATTAACCTAACCTACAAGACAACATCAATAAAACAACGTAATCTATAAAGCTTAGTGAATAACAACTACAATAGCATAGCAACATATATCATCATATATAAATCAAAGAATCACAAATAATATACAACAAATTAAAATAAATTAAGTTACATCTACAGGTTATTATCTCATGACAGAAGGAATAAAGGAAGAGATATGGTTGCATGGGCTCATAAAAAGTACTAGTTTGAAGGTGGGGAAGCTTGTCTTGTACTGTGATAGTTAGAGTGCATTAAGTCTTGCTAAGAATCATGTTTATCATGAGAAGACGAAGCACATTGATGTCAAGTTCAATTTCGTTCATGACATTCTAGAAGAAGACAAGTTCTTTATACTAAATATTGATACCAAGGTGAATCCAGCAGGCATGTTGACAAAGTTCTTGCCCATAAAGAGGTTCAATCTTTTCCTGGACTTGGTTGATGTTCACAAGTGTTAAGTCCCTACAGGGAAAGTTGGCAGGAAGGGAGAGGAAGATCTTGGTGTCTGGTGGAGTTCAGAGGATCCTCAAGCAAGGTGGAGATTGTTAAATGTGAATTAAGCATTTGGAAAATTCTCATGGAACATCTGGTTTCAATGGATCATTTTGAATTCAATAGAGCACTTTAATGAATGTCTGAGCATCTTAGAAGGTAATGAAACACATAAGAAGGGAGTGGAGCACCTAAGAAAGGGATAAAGCATTATCTGATACGTCATGATTCAACGATGCAACATTTTAGAGGAGGGTGCGTCACTTATAGACAATATGTATCACTTGGAATGAGGACGTGCCACTTAGGAAATGAGTGCACTATTTTGAAAGTTAGATGCACCATATTTGGAACAAGGTGCACAATTTAGATTCTATATGTGCCACCTTCATACTAATAGGATTTATGCAAAACAAATAAACTTAAAACCATTAAGTTCACATGCAACCTAAGGATCTATGTTTTGACTATTGAACCTATAACTAAGAACATCAAAAGAGAACCCCTAGAAACCCTAGGTATATTTTTTAAATCATAATATGGTTTAGGTTTACATAACTTGTTGTTATTGTAGCAAATAACAAGAATCCTTCACTTGTAGATCTTTTGGAAGCAAGCAATACAATTGTCGTGCCTCTAATATCTCAAACTCAAACTAGCAAGAAGGAAGACTATAGAGAGAGAAGGGGGAGAGTAGAATTTCGACTATCCATTAAGGAGAAGGAGTGGCCTAAATCAGGAGGCTGAAGGGTCCTTATATAGTGGTATAAGGAAACCCCAGATAACCTTGATTTGCATATTAAAATAATATTTCAAATATGGTGTTTATCTCATTCATTATTTATCCACATGGGATATTCTAGAAACCCTAAAATATCCCCTCAAAATTGTCCAACCCTAATGGTGGAAGGCTCTGGAGCCTTTTGTTCAACTATTGAACACTTGCACTTTAGACCCTTCACTTTTAAATAATTCTATTATCCTAAAATTAATTCTAATTAATTTATGATTAATTATTAAATAATTAATATATTAGTAAACTATTTATATCAATTTATTAATTATATAATAAATTAATCACTCTCTCTCTCTCTCTAAAGATATACCAATTCAAGTATATACCAATTATAGTTATGGGTTTAGACACCTAATCCAATAGTTTCCCACTTAGATAAGTTTGTAACAATAATTGCCAGTATAACTTCTAAATCGATCAGCAAATTGTAGCTTCCAAAAGCCCCTGCTGAACTCTGACCCAGTAAGTTACACGTCCTAAGATAAGTGATCATATAATCCTCCATTTTGCAAGATATCTTTCGGACATGTGACATGGAATAGAATCAATCTCATTGTCTGATACTTTGTTTCCCGATTTCTGATTTGTGATGATATAGAACTTCTAATTGAACACATCAATTTAGTCCTAGTTGGGCCCAGCACTATAAGTCAACACCAAATCACCGAGGAGCCCAAATATATAACATTTCTCGTTAGGGAAAAGGGAACGAATAAACTTTGACTCATATGATTGCATCTTTTACTCATAAAATCATGCATGACAACCCGTTTTATAACATCAAGTTATTGGTGCATTTACAGATTATCAATGTACAACCGACTTGTAAATTACAACTTATATATCTCCGCTTCAAGATCATAAGATATTATCGTCTCAGAATTACTCATGATAGAATCCATGAAGTAATTCTCTGAGCGTGGGTTTATCTAATGCTTAAATCTCTATTTCTAAGTACTCATGAACATCGCATCAATACTATTGTTATGTCTAAATCCCTTAGACAATCCACAATTCAGTTCATGACAATGTTAATTTACTACTTACTGCCAAAAGTACAACCGCCTGTGGAATTTGAATAATCATATTATTCGGGAAGTAAAACATGCAAAACGAAACACAAGATAAACAATTGACAAAAGGCAGCAAACAAAGTCATAAATAATTCTCCATTATTTAATCACCAAAAAGGCAATTACATTTATTTTTTTACAAGCTTCAAACTAACTATCTAACTACTAAAACTAATATCATCTCTCAAAACAATGATCCTAGCATGCAGACTAGGTTTGACCCTACTTAGAGCCTTTGTCAAAGGATCTATAGGATTCTCTTCTAATGATACCCTCTTCACAATGAGGTGACCTTATTCTACCCTATTTCTGATGTAATGGTACTTTCTGGTGATATTTCTATACTTTCCTTGATCTCTTGGTTCCTTAGTCAAGGAAACCGGTCCTTCATTATCGCGGAAAAGTTCCATTGGTTCCTCAATGGTTGGGACAACTCCAAGATCTCCGATGAAGTTCTTCAACTAAGCTGCTTCCTTTGATGCTTCACTTGCAACTATGTACTCTGATTCGCAGGTTGAATCGGCCACCGTGTCCTATTTGGAACTCATCCAAGTTACTGCTCCACCATTTAGAACGAACACCCAGCCTGATTGAGAACAAAAGTTGTCTCTTTATGTCTAAAAGTTGGCGTCACTGTACCCACTTACTGTTAATGTATCACTGCCACCAAGGACTAGAAGCATGTCCTTTTTCCTCCGCAAATACTTGAGAATGTTCTTAACCGTTGTCCAATGAGCTTTACTGGGATTTCCCTGATAGCGATTGACCATGCTTAAGGCAAAGGACACATCAGGGTGAGTACATGTCATATTGTACATGATCGACCCTACTGCCGAAGCGTAAGGTACCCGGCTCATATCAGCTATCTCTTCATCTGTACTAGGGCTTTAAGTCTTACTCAATTTGGTATTACTCTAGATAGGTAGCTCTCCTTTCTTGGAATTTTCGATACTAAACCTCTTTAGTACTTTATCCAAGTATGTACTTTGACTAAGTCCAATTAGTCTCTTCTTTCTATCTCTCAAGATTCTTATCCCGAGAATATAGGCTGCTTCTCCAAGGTCTTTCATGGCAAAAAACTTTCCAAGCCAAGACTTAACTTCTTGCAAGGTGGTAATGTCGTTTCCCATGAGTAGTATGTCATCGACATACTGATGGGTTTTGAGCACTACAACACTCCTATGGTGTACATGCAACCCTAATGCTTTGGATCTAGGTTTTTCTTAAGTTATACATGCAAATAATAATCCAAAGCATAAACCATAAAACTAGCATGTTATTTTCGAAATCCATAAATAAACAAGATTAGAAGAATACCTTTCACTTGTAGCTAGTTGATCTTGACCTTCAAGATCTTAGTGCCTCAATTGTCGCACCTCTATTGACTCACAAACACCAAGTATCAATGGACGAATATGAGAGAGAGGTAAGAGACTCTAAAATCGGCTAGGGTTCTCTATGAATGTATAGGTGCCGAATTTTAGAGCCATGGGGTTCCTTTTATAGTTGAGGCTCCTAGGGTTTTCAACTTGGAAACCCTAATTCCCTTGCTTATGCCCTAAGCAACATATGGACCTCCACATGAAAGTTGGACGAAATGTTTATGGACTCTCATAGAGTTTTCGTCCACCACTTATCAAGATGGTCCATTAGCCCAAACCACAACTATCACTGATTTACATAATCAGTCCCCGTTATTTTAATCAATCTCTTTTGATAACTAAATTAATTCCAAATTAATTCTTGATCACTACTAACAATATAATATGATTTCAATATTATTCTTATAATAGATTAATAAATCATAATCAACCTCTTTCTCCATAATTCATCCTATCAAATTGCTATGGTGAAGGCATCCCAAAAGGACCATGCTATTATCGGGTCAAGTACATACCAATTATAGTTATGGGCTTAGACACCTAATCCAACATTCTCCCACTTGGATAAGTCTAATAACTATAACTGCAAGTACGACTTCAAAATCTGATTAGCAATCGTAGCTTTCAAAAGCCATTGTCGAACTCTGATCTTATCAGTAACGTGTCCTTTAGATAAGGGATCAAATATTCCTCCATTCCACAAGATATCGTATGGACATGAGACATGGATTTATAATCATTCTCTCTATCCATGTGTTGTTTCCCGATTTCCGATTTATGACGACTGACAACAGAATACAATTGAACACATCAACTTAAGCCAAGCTTGGCCAAGCACTTAGAGTGTCATCACTAAATCATCGAGGGGCCCAAAGATATCGCTTTTATCCCTCTTAGGGTGAAAGGAACGGATAAAATTCTACTCATATGCTTGCTCAATTTACTCATCAAATCACATACAACAATACGTTTTATAACACCAAGTTACTTATCATCAATGTGCAACCAACTTGTAAACTACAACTCAAATGTCTCCGTTTCAAGAATATAAGATATTATCGGCTCACAATCACTCGTGATAAAATCCATGAAGTGATTCAAATGAGCGTGGGTTTAATCCAATACTCAAATCCTATTTCAGGAGTACTCATGAACACTACAACAAACTTGTGCCATGTCTAATCCAATACAGTCGGATTCATGACAGTCTTACCTCATTACTCACTTCCAAATTATGATTGATTGTGGATGTTTGAATAATCTTATTATTCGGGAAGTAAAACATGTGAAGTGAAACAAAAGAATAATCTCATCCTATATGGTTTCAAAACATTTGAATATAAATAAAACACTTATTATTTAATCACCATATCGATTACACATTATTCATTGTATAATGTTTCGACTAATCAACTTAATACTTGAATTAAAACAACAGTTTTCCTATGCTCCAAGCATCCACACTATGTTTGCCTATGGTCCTTACCTTGTGAAATAGATCAATTGAACACATTTCCAATGATGCTCATTTCATAATTCCAAATCCTTGTCACAAGTGGAAAAATACCAAATTCTTGCCACTACCAGAATCTTGTTAGATCTAAACATACATGTAATGTTCCTTTTGTAATGTCAAGGCACCAAAGTCAAAGAGACTTTGCCAATGATATTACAAAGCATTCCATGGAAATTGTTATAAGACAAATCCTTGGAAATGAAGTCTCACATTCAAGGTACATTCCTTGAACATCCTTCTTGCAAAAAAGTTTCTAACTTACACATAGATTCTTAATATCCAACTCCCATTATGGAAACATTTCCATATTTATCATATGATAATGCATTCTTAATAGAATCCTATCTATAAAGAATCATATCAATATGGTCCATCCATTACTATACTTCCAACTGTCCACAAGCAACCAATCTTCGGTAAACCTTAGATTTTCCTTGGCAGTTGTTTAACAATTTTTAGTCATATCTGGTTCCAGTCCTTTTCCCTCTTAATGCGCTAGGCATTTGGAAAAATCAGAACAGGCAAATATTATAGCATATGCAATTGATCCTATATCCGAAGCATATGGGATACGATCCATAATGTATTACATAAAGACATGATACTTGACCAGTCTTTTGCTAAAATATTCCCATAGAGTTTCCTATGTTGAAACATTTCAACATGATATTCATATATGTCCATGACTAAGTTTGATTAAAATTTCAATCTAAGCTTTTAGATTTGAAATGACGTATAATTATCCTCTCCCTTAAATCTTACTATAGCGAAACAACTTTTCAAACTCTACAACTTTGCAAATTAAAACTTGGTTTCCTATCAATAGCATTGTTAACTAGCAACACTTAACATAATAATCACGCTCCCACTAGCATAACAATTATGTTCTTATCCACATAACAATTATGATCCCACTAGCTTTGACATGTACTCAGAAATCAACTGGACTTCTAGAAACCAATACCTATTGACTTTCTTACCAAAGTTTAGATTTCTGATACGTGGTGCTTCAATAAGTCTTTTCCTAGACTTCTCAAGCTCATACACCTTTCAATAGATAGTTTATGTGTGTGTCTAAATCTTTTCAGAACTCATACTAATAAGTCCTAAATGTTCAAACTAATTGCCATTTCTCACAATTCGAAGTATGAAAAGAGATGTCGTAATCATACTCGAATTTGAGAATGCAATTATCACAACTGCCAACTCTAATCCTATAAAATCTACAAGTGAAAGTGTTTCCTCATAATCATTTTCATGAAGTAAAGAGAAACCTCTTGCCACATAGATTTTCTGATGTATGTGTTCCTATCCATGTGAAATTGTCATTTCCAACCACAATCATAAGACAAGGTTTATGACAAATCCAAACTCATATGGACTGAACATGCTTAATCTTAATTTCTTGCCATCTGGCAGCACAAAGGCCTACCATAACTTCCAAGTTATTGATCAGCTCACCTACACTGATCAATGTACATTCACTAATCAAGGTGCTTTGCCTTATGCAATCAAATGAGAACTCATAGAACTCACATGCATAGTTAACTTATCTGGAATGGGCACAGAAACAAGAATAAGTCAACACGATAGGTTATCAACCTCAGGTCGTGTGCTAGTGATTAACAATTGGTTTATTCTTGATTAGTTCTTGAAACTATTCAAGACCATTAAGACTCCTACTGACCTCTTGACATATAAGATTCTATGTTAAAAAACATTACTTGACAAACAAATATTTAAGAGTTAGTGTGGGATCTTATCAAGATAACACTTCAATTAATTGGTCATAGTTGGTCTTTTTGTTTTAACCTAAAACATCACAACTACCAATTTCAAATGTGCAAAAGTAAGAAGACATTTCTACTCCACATTTTATGAGGCGTTATAAACCTACTTAGAACATGTCACTCAAGGTACAACTTGGAGTAACTTAGAGTACGATTCTAAAACTCAAATTTGGAACGAAGTATGATTCATCTTCTTGATTCAACCATTCCAACAATTCCCGATTCCTCTTCTTACCCATACAAGTTCATGGGTTTTGAGCACTACAACATTCCGATGGTGTACATGCAACCCTAATGCTTTGGATCTAGGTTTTTCTCAAGTTATACATGAAAATAATCATCCAAAGCGTAAACCCTAATACTAGCATACATATTTCGAAATTCATATGTAAAATAGGGTTTGAAACCTTACCTCACTTGTTATGTAGCAATAACAAGAACTCTTTGGCCTTTGAAAGCTTAGTGCCCTAGGTGTTGCACCTCTAATGGAGTCACAAACACCCAATGCAAAGGAAGACTTGGAGAGGGAAAGAAAATCGGCTAGGGTTCTCTAAAACTCATAGGGGGCCGAAAATCCTTATATTAGGAGGGTTTATATAGTTGAGGCTATTAGGGTTTTCAGGTGGAAACCCTAATTCCCTTGCTTAGGCCTTAAGCAATCCATGGACCTCCATATCAAAAGCCCTTGGTCGAAAATTCTATGGGCTTTCCATAGATTTTCATCCACCTCTTATCAATAAGGTCCATTAGCCCAAACTATAATTATCACTTATTTACATAATCAGTCCCTCCATTATTAATCAGTTCCTTTAATCCCAAAACTAATACTAGATTAATTTCTGATTAATTACTAATTAATAATATGATTTCCAAATAATATATTAATCGTGTAATATATTAATAAAATCATTCTAATTATCTATTTATTATTCACATAATAAATCCTACTCTCTCTCTCTCCACTTGTCATCCTATCAAGTTGCATGAGTGAAGGCAACCCAAAAGGACCATACTCATAATCAAATCAAGTACATACAAAAAATAGTTATGGGCTTAGACACCTAATCCAACAGTCTCCCACTTGGATAAGTCTAATAACTATTATTGCAAGTACGACTTCAAAATCCGATTAGCAATCGTAGCTCTCAAAAGCCGCTGTCGAACTCTGGTCTTATCAGTAATGTATCCTTTAGATAAGAGATCAAATATTACTCCATTCTAGATATCGTATGGAAATGAGACATGGATTATAATCATTCTCTCTGTCCAAGGTTTGTTTCCTAATTTCCGATTTATGACGACCGAATAATTGAACAAATCAAATCAGTCCAGGCTTGGCCAAGCGCTTCAGGTGTCATCACTAAATCATCGAGGGGCCCATCGATATCGCTTTTATCCCCTTAGGGTAAAAGGAACGGATAAAACTCGACTCATATGCTTGTGCTATTTACTCATCAAATCACACACAACAATACATTTTATGACATCAAGTTACTGATGTGTTTACGTATTATCAATGCGCAACCGATTTGTAAACAACTCATATCTCTCCGTTTTAAGAATATAAGATATTATCATTTCACAATCACTCGTGATAAAATCTATGAAGTGATTCAAGTGAGCGTGGGTTTAATCCAATACTCAAATTCTTATTTCAGGAGTACTCATGAACACTGCAGCAAACTTATGCTATGTCTAAACACTTAGACAATCTACAGTCGGATTCATCACAGTCTTACCTCATTACCTACTTCCAAAGTATGATTGACTGTGGATGGTTTGAATAATCTTATTATTCGGGAAGTCAAAAACATGCGAAGTGAAACACAAGAATAATCGAATCCAATATAGTCTCAAAACTTTTGAATATAAATAAAACACCTTTTATTTAATCACCATATTGATTACACATTTGTCATTGTATAATGTTTCAATTAATCAACTTAATACTTGAATTAAAAAAACAATAATTATCCCATGCTCCAATCATGCACACTATGTTCACCTACAGTCCTTACTTTGTGAAATAGATCAATTGAATACATTTTCAACGATGCTCATTTCACAATTCCAAATCCTTATCATAAGTGTAAGAATACCAAATTCTTCCACTATTAGAATGTGTTAGATTCTAAGCTATCATGCAATGATCATTTTGTAATGTCTAGGTACAAAAGTCACAGAGACTTTGCCAATGATATTACAAAGTATTCCAAGGAAGCGAAGTCTCAAATTCAAAGTACATTCCTTGAACATCCTTCTTGCATAAAGGTTTCTAACTTATACATAGATTCTTAATATCCAAACCCCCATTATGGAAACATTTCCATATTTTCCATATGACAATTCATTCTTAATAGAAACCTATATATTCATAATAATGTCAATATAGCCAATTACTATACTTCCAACTGCCCACAAGCGACCAATCATTAGCGAACCTTAGATCGTCCTTGACAGTTGTTTAATCACTTTAGGCATATTCGGCTCTTGTCCTTTTCCCTCTTAATGCCCTAGGCATTTGAAAATTAGAACACGTGAATATTATAGCATATGTAATCGATCCTATATCCGAAGCATATGGGATACGATTCATAATGTCTTACATAAAGACATGATACTTGACCAGTCTTTTGCTATAATATTTCCATATATAGAATTTCCAATGTTGAAATATTTCAACATGGTATTCATATATATCCATGACTAAGTTTGATTAATACTTCAATATAAACTTACATATTCGAAATAAAGTATAAATATCCTCTCCCTTATTATAGCGAAACATTCAAATCTTGCAACTTTGCAAATTTGTAACTTTTGTTTCCTATAACTAGTATTTGTTAACTTGCAACACTTCACATAATAATCATGCTCCCACTATCATGATAATTATATTCTTACTAGCATAACACTTATGCTCCCACTAGTTTTGACATGTACTCAAAATCAGCTGGACTTCTAGATATCAATACTTTATTGACTTTCTTATCAAAGTTTAGATTTCTGATACGAGATGCCTCAATAAGCCTTTATCTAAGCTTCTCAAACTCATACACCTTTCCTTAGACAACTCATATGTGTGTCTAAACTATTTCAGAACTTACAGCAGTAAGTCCTGAATGTTTAGACTATTTACCATTTCTCACAATTCGAACTATGAAGAGGGATGTCATAATCATAATCGAATTTGATAATGCAATTAACACAACTGCTATCTCTTTAAATCTACTTAGTAAAAGCGTTTCCTTACAATCATTTTCTTGAATTAGAGAGAAACCTTTTGTCACTTAGATTTTATGGTGTATGTATTCCTATCCATGTGAATTTTTCATAACCATAATCACAAGACAAGGTTTGTGACAAATCCAAACTCATATGGACTAAACTTGTTCAATCTTAATTTCTTGCCACCTAGTAGTACAGGGCCTACCATTGCTTCCAGATTGTTGAGCAGCTCACCTATACTGTTCAATGTACTTTCATTGATTAAGGTGCTTTTCCTTGTGCAATCAAATGAGAACACATAGAACTCACATGCATAGTCAACAGGAATAGGCACAGAAACAAGAATATATCAACACCATAGGTTACAAACCTCAAGTCGTGTGCCAGTGATAGACGATAGGTTTATTCTTGATTAGTTCTTGAACTTTTTCAAGATCTTTTAAGACTCTCACTGACTTCTTGACATATAAGATTCTCTTGTCAAGAACCATTCATTAACAAACAAATATTCAAGAGTTAGTGTGGATTCATATGAAGACAACACTTCATATAATTGGTCTTAGTTGGTCTTTGTCTTATCCAAGACATCACAACTACCATTTACAAATGTGTTATAAACCTACTTAAAATATGTCACTCAAGGAACAATCTTGGAGTATGAGTCTAAGACTTGATTTTGGAACGAAGTATGACTCATCCTTTTTGATTCAACCATTTCAATAATTCCCGATTCCTCTTCTTGGCCATACAAATGTACTAAGGTGTCCTTAGAGGATCAATTGTGACATTGTTTCAAAATCACTAAGACGATCATAAAACACGATACTCAAGTACTCTCATTTCCTTTCAGATTGGAGAACCTTTTATCTTTCTGCCTAATTTGATTCTTCTTATTCGTTCTGCTATACATCAAAACTTTTTTCAATGATTCAGAATCACACTTAATCTTGTAAGCATAACCATATTTACTAAACTTTTAGTAAATCATGACGAATAGTCTTATCGTTCTTTGTGGCGGACTTGAGCAGTGCACATCAATGTGTACCAGATCCTTCAGTCCTTCACTTGACTCACATCTACACGTGAACAAGGAATTAGTCTAAATTTCCCAAAGATGAAAATTCTCATTCATCACACAATACAAGTCGTATGATTCCAAGTTTCTGTCCAATTGAAACTTAGGTGATGAGAATCTTTCCTTATTTGGTAAATTTCTAACACTACCACAAACGATATTAATAAGAATCAAATCCATTTTCAATATTGTTAAAAATATATAAATACCAATTTTCACAAAGGCCATTGCAAGGAAATATAAATAAAACAAAAACAAATTTTTTTCTATATTTATAAAAATGCAGAAAACTTGTCCTTACAATGAAAATTCATACGAAAACTATGTTACTAATATTCCTAAGCAATCTATCATAACTCCTAAACAGCTCAATAAAATCTGATCATCGAACCATGCGATCAAAATCCATCTCTTCGCGACCAGACTCAACTTACTCTTCCTTTAAGCTTCCTTTCTCTTTTCCGATCCTACAAAACATCAAAATGCAATCTTATTACATCATGTATTAAGAATCTATAAAAAAGAACTTAATAGAGTTAGATAATGGACTTACCTGAAGCAGAGTCATACACTTTGACTTTACCATCCTTGCGGTCTTTCAGGTAGATACGGCAGCTTCGCATCCAATGCCCCTTCTCTTGGCAATAGAAACAAACAGACTCTTTTGAAATGGTACATGGGACAATCTCAGACTTAGCCATTCTCTTTACCATTTGGTCAAACGGTTTGACCTTGACCGATCCCTTTCCATCAGGAAGAGAAAGCTTTTCTAGACTTCCAATGTCGCCATTGTCAATGTCCATGGAAGTTTGGGAGGTAGACCTTCCATTCAAATTTGCTTTACCAGTGCGCCAAATCATTGCTGATTCAGCAGCAATTAACAAATATGTCAGATCAACAAGGGTCACGTCGTGGTCTGCCATATAGTAGTCTTTAACAAACTGACTGTATGACTCGGGGAGTGACTGAAGAACCAAGTCAACGGCCAACTTCCTCGGGAAAACGACACCCAACATCCCTAGTCTATCAATGTGTGACTTCATCTCCAAGACGTGTGCACACACAACCCTTCCATCTTGGTGTTTGCTTGCGAATAGGGCTTGAGTGATCTTGAACTTTTCAAGTGGACGAACACGTGGGTTAGGGAGAATTATTGGAGGAGGTGGAGGAAAAGAAGTTCCACCAAAGCACGAAGAAGGGATTGATCTTTCACCTCGATCGTCATGTGGAATATCATCTTCGAATGGAAACCCTTTTCCAAAGGATTGAGGAAGACCATAGTTGTCAAAACTAGACATCTACAAAAGAGGAGAAATTCAAGTTAGTTGAATAACCATGCAAATTAGCTTGGTACTCTCAAAAACGTTTATCACCTAATCAATGTGCCGGTTAACCACACACGCTCCATTGATCTATGATAATCTACGAGCTACCCATTGTCATCCTTCATTAGTCCCATATTAGTGTGCCGGTTAACCACACACGCTCCACTAACGACCAATAAGGTGCAATGTGCAATTTCATGGGTTAGCATCAAATTCACATTTTTCCTAAAGTAACTAAGATTGAGAATTTATAAAAGGTTTAGTTACTTTATATTTCATTATACTTTTAATGAGGATTTAAATGTCCTATCAAACCCGTTCGACTAACGACCCTCCACTGGTCAAGGGTGCGGTAGGTAAGAGTGGATACCCAATGGCGGTCATTTTACAGGCTGCTTCCTTAAACACCCTTATAGACCAGCTTCGTAAATGAGGCCTACTAATGGAAAGACTGACTGTTTACTTATACATATATAATATATTAGACTTTTATTTTTATATAGTATAAGGGTGTGATTTATACATTTAAAATACTAATGGTTTAATCTTTAAATAAATTAGACTTTTAATTTAATTAAACTTAAACCATGTCATTATGGATTTATTAATTCTCTCTTTTAACTAAACTCTTAATTAATTTAATAAAACCATAAGGGTGTAATTTGAACTATTCAAACTATCAAGGTTCTAAATTTAAGATTTCAAAAATAAAGCTATTTTGATCAAATTTAAATTACAAAACCAAGAGGTGCACTTTTGAAACTTTTCAAATTACTAGGGTTTAAGAATTTAATATTTCAAAATTAAAACTTTTAATCAAATTTTAAATTCCAAAACTTGAAGGAAAATTTTGAAACTTTTCAAAACATTTAGATCAAATTTGAAAACCAATTAAATTAATCACATAATTTATCCTTATCACATAATTTGACATAATCTTATAATTTTGGCAAGATAAAGACGAATCACATATTACAAATAATTAATTTATCATATAATCTAGTAATTATCTTAAAACATGACAATTATCCTTCAATTAGATGAGGATATCAATTACCATATCATGAAATTCAAATTTTAACAGTTAAAACAACTTATGGTAATTATCCTAATCTAAGTTTAGCCAAAAATCTGAAAAATCTGTCATCAAAACCGAGTTCAAGTCGTGAGCATTATGCTCACATCGTGAGGACCCACCACCTCGTGGTCATCAGGCAGAAAGTTAAAATGAAAATTTTCCAGCTTTGAAAATTTCACATTAGCATCACATATAACAAAAAACGACCTAGGCTCTGATACCACTGATGAGTTTTGAGCACTACAACATTCCTATGGTGTACATGCAACCCTAATGCTTTGGATCTAGGTTTTTCTCAAGTTATACATGAAAATAATCATCCAAAGCGTAATCCCTAATACTAGCATACCAATTTTGAAATTCATACGTAAAATAGGGTTTGGAACCTTACCTCACTTGTTATGTAGCAATAACAAGAACTCCTTGACCTTTGAAAGCTTAGTGCCCTAGGTGTTGCACCTCTAATGGAGTCACAAACACCCAATGCAAAAGAAGACTTGGAGAGGGAAAGAAAATTGGCTAGGGTTCTCTAAAACTCATAGGGGGCCGAAAATCCTTATGTTAGGAGGGTTTATATAGTTGAGGCTATTAGGGTTTTCAGGTGGAAACCCTAATTCCCTTTCTTAGTCCTTAAGCAATCCATGGACCTCCATATGAAAATCCCTTGGATGAAAATTCTATGGGCTTTCCATAGATTTTCATCAACCTCTTATCAATAAGTTCCATTAGCCCAAACTACAATTATCACTGATTAACATAATCAGTCTGTCCATTATTAATCAGTTCCTTTAATCCCAAAATTAATACTAGATTAATTTCTGATTAATTACTAATTAATAATATGATTTCCAAATAATATATTAATCTTATAATATATTAATAAAATCATTCTAAGTATCAATTTATTATTCACATAATAAATCCTACTCTCTCTCTCTCCACTTGTCATCCTATCAAGTTACATGAGTGAAGGCAACACAAAAGGACCATGCTCATAATCAAATCAAGTACATACCAAAAATAGTTATGGGCTTAGACATCTAATCCAACATAAGTGCACTAAGGTTTCCTTAGAGGATCAATTGTGACATGGTTCCATAATCAATAGTATGATCATAAAACACGATACTAAAGTACTCTCTTTTCCTTTCAGATTGGAGAAACTTTTATCTTTCTGTCTAATTTGATTCTTCTTATTCGTTCTGATATACTTTGAATCTTTTCAATGTATCAGAATTATACTTAATCTTGTAAGCATAATCATATTTACTAAGCTTTCAATAAATCATGACAAATAAACTTTATCGTACTTTGTGGTGGACCGGACCAGTTCACGTCAATGCGTACTAGATCCTTTCATCTTTCAGTTGGCTTACATACATATGTAAACAAGGAGTTAATCCCAATTTCCCAAGTACCATCACATAATTTAAATCATATGATTCCATGTTTCTGTCCAATTGAAACTTGGGCGATGAGAGTCTTTTCTTACTTAGATAAATTACGACACTACCACAATCGACATAACTAAGAATCAAACCATTTTCAACATTGCTCTTAATAGAAACATACAAACAACAATTTTCACAAATGTCATTGCAAGGAAACATAAAATACGATAAAATCAATTTTTTTTTATTTATAAAATGTGGAAAAACTTGTCCTTACAACGCAAATTCATATGAAAACTATGTTCCTAGACGTTCCTAAGCAATCTATCATAACTCCTAAGTAGCAGCTTAAAAATCTGATCATCGAACCATGCGATCGAAATCCATCTCTTCACGATCAGACTCAGCTCACTCTTCCTTTAAGCTTCATTTCTTTTCTTTGATCCTACAAAACATCAAAATGCAATCTTATCACAACATGTATTAAGAGTCTATAAATCAGGAACTTACTAGAGTTAGATAGTGGACTTACCTGAAGTATAGTCATACATGTTGACTTTACCATCCTTGTGATCCTTCAGGTAGATACGGCAGCTTCGCATCCAATGCCCCTTTTGTTGGCAATAGAAACAAACAGACTCTTTCGGATTGGTACATGGGACAATCTCAGACTCAGCATTTCTCATTACCATTTAGTCAACCGGTTTGACCTTGGCCGATCCCTTTCCATTGGGAAGAAAACACTTTTCTGGACTTCCAATGTTTCCATCATCAATGTCCATGGAAGTTTGGGAGATTGATCTTTCAGTCAAATTTGCTTCACCAGTGCGCCAAATCATTGCTGATTCAGCAACAATTAGCAAATATGTCAGATCAATAAGGGTCACATCGTGATCTGCCATATAGTAGTCCTTAATGAACCCACTATATGACTAAGGAAGTGATTGTAGAACCAAGTGAACATCCAGCTTCCTCGAGAAAACAACACCCAACATTCTCAGTCTGTCAACGTGCAACTTCATCTCCAAGACGTGAGCACATACAGACTTTCCATCTTGGTGTTTTGTAATGCCTGGTTTCTATTCGCATTTATTTATAAAACTCTTCATTTATATAGAGCTACTCGACGAGTTGGAAGCTCCAGACTCGTTGAGTAGAATCGAGTCTTGGACACGGGTTTTCAACTATCTACTCGACGAGTCGAGAGCCCTCGACTCGACGAGTAGGTCTGCCAGAGTGAAACCCTAATTTCGGGATTTTGCACCCTATTTAAGCATCTTAATCCCCACCTTTTGGCCTTATTTCCAGCCTCCAAGTCCTAAACCCTAATCCACGAAACCCTAGAGCATTTTGTGAGTGTGTGATCCATTCTTGAGTGATTTTGTGTGTGTTCTTGAAGCTAGAAGAAAAAGAGGGAGCTAGAAGGTTCAAGGAGAAGATTGTAGATCCAAGGATTTCCTTCCATCCTCATCACTTTCTGGTAATCAAGTCTCTAACTTGACCATTCATTCATTAGATCTATTTATTTCCATTTTAATGAGGGTTTTGGTTCAAGAACCTTGGTCTTTCGGATTTGGACGTCCCAAGTAACTTACATTTCAGATCTGGGATCTAGATAGGATTCCATGGCATAAAGGTGCAAACTTTATGACCATGGAAGCCTCATGCAAGCTTAAAAACGTTATTGTGGCCTTTTTTGCCCTAAAAGGCCATGCATGGAAGGAAAGCTAGGAACTTTACATGTCCGACTGATGTCCAAGGCCTAGATCTATTATAGTGCGCTTTGGATTGTGGACCAAGATCTCTATTCTAGAGAGTTTGGGTTTGAGCTAAACCCATTAAGAAGGGCTAACAGCGGGTAAAGTTGGAAACTTTACCCTTAAAAGTGTATTCCCAGTGTGTAGATGAAGTATGGAGTTTGGATCTGAAGGGTATGAGCTTAATCCATTGAGATGGATCAATCAGATAGAGGAGTTCGGCGATTCCATAGAGGGAATCGACAAGTTGAGTTGGTTTGTCTCGTTTTAGCTTAAGGTAGAACTCGACGATTCGGTGAAGGGACTGGTCGAGTTGATTCGGTAGATCGCGACTATGAGTAGCCTGGGAACTCGACAAGCCGGGGGGAGACTCGACGAGTTAGATCGCGATTTCAGGCTCTAGTACTCGACGAGTTGATGGAGCAACTCGACGAGTTGGGTCAACCAGGAGGTTGACTTTGACTAGGGGCAAAATAGTCATTTTACCCTAAGGAGAATTATCAGGTTTTGACTAAGTGTTATTGTGATAATAATAGCCGGGGAGTCGTGGGAGCAGCCATCAGAGATTCCTCACTCGAGATTCAGTAGTCAGCTTTGCGAGGTGAATTTTCCTCCAGTAGAACGGGTCTAAGGCTCCAAGGCCAGCCCGTATATGTATGATTAATAGCTGAGTGTGGGCGAGGCCCGTATCTCATAGTATTCGAGTGTGGGCGGGGCTCGTATCTCATAGTATAGTTGAGTATGGATATTTGACTGATTGATAGATTTAGTTGTACTTGATGTCTGTGTGATAGTTCTATGTATGATCAGTAACTGCGTGTGGGCAGTGCACGTATCTCGTAGTAGCTGAGTGTGGGCGGGGCCCGTATCTCATAGCCAGCGGAGTGTGTACGGGGTCCATATCTCCTAGATAGCGGAGTGTGGGCGGGGCACGTATCTCCATGAGTATGGGCGGGGCCCGTATCTCCTAGTTACATGTTGTGCGTGTATGTTATGTGGTAGTTTGGGGAGACTCGCTAAGCTTCGTGCTTACAGTTTTCTGTTTTGGATTCAGGTACTTCCGGTAGCAAGGGGAAGAGCTCGGGATGATTGCAGTGAACACACCATTGATTCAGCCTGGGATGTTTAGACTCTGATATTTGACACATGATTTTGATACAATATTTTATTATGATGATTTGAGATACATTACTTAAGTTCTTTTTATGAGGTAACAAATGGTAATTATGGTTTTTATAAATAATCAAAATGAAATTTTTGGACCGATTTTTGGGATGTTTCAAGTTGGTATCAGAGCCTTGGTTTGAGGGATTCGGGCACACTCTCGGGTGTGTCTGAACTCAAACTAAGGAATTGGTATGAAAATTTTCTAAAGAAAATCATTTTTATAAAAAGAACTTTGAAAAGAGAAAAGGGTGTGGTGCATGCAATCAGCCGAGCTCAAGTAAGTACTCCCAAATTACCCATACAAGTTATGTTATGATATGTTTATGAGAACTGCATGCTAGATGATAGTGTCATATTTATACACATATCTAGGAAATATTTTAATACATTTTAAGCTATAATTTAGTTAATTGCAAAGATATTTGGTACTTATAATGTTTAAATTATTTTTGCAGCCAAAATTGGACATTCTCAAAAAAATGATTGAAACCGAGAAAAGCTGGATACTTGGAGGACTGGAGCTGAAAAAGATACAAAAATGATGTTGCTAGACAGCTTGACTCCTCGTCAGTATTTTGACCATATCTCATGACTCGTAACTCCGATTGACAAGATTCAAAATGATCTGAATACTAGACAAACTTTCGGACAACTTTTGTTTTTGTGCCAAATGCTAATTCCCAGTTCTCACGACGTGAGGAGTATAATCTCACGACGTGAGATTGATTATTCTAGAAGATAGCAACGCGGAATGCAGTTTCCTTGCCGAACACGAATTATACTGATCTCACGACGTGAGACACTAATTCTCACGACGTGACACGCGATTTTTGGAAACTATAAATATCCCTTATCATATCGACTTTGGGGAGGTTGGATATGATTTCCTGGAGTTATAATTGAGCTTAGAGGTTAGAAAAGTGCGAAAAACACCTTTTGGAAGGAGAGATTGTTTGAAGATCGAGAATTTGAAGATTAGAACACTACATTCGGTTTGCATTAATTTGATCATGTCACTTTTCCATGAGCTTGTGTGTTTGATTTTAAATATGAGTACCTGAACTTCTTTACTTTCGTTTAGTTAGATGAAAGCCTAATAACTATGGTTTAGTTTATTAGTTTATGGATTTATAAAAGTTGGTTTGGAGCTTGTGTTTGATTAACTTACCTAGCATGTTAAAGTGTTTCTCTTTGTTGCTTTAATTCAAGTTAAGTGTAGCTTAGTGACCATTAAATTACATGAACTTGTTTACCTGGTGATTTAGTAACCATTAAATTGCTAGAGCTAGGATTGACCACATCTTAGTTAAGTGATAAAGTAACAATTTAACTGTGTTAGAGAACATAATTGTGACCATAATTGTGTTTAACAAATCTTACATAGCCCAATTATAATTAATAACTAATTTTGTGTTTGCTTGTGTAGGACCTTACAAAGTAGTACATGAATTGTGAAAATATTAGTAGATTTGACCAAATTTCTAATTACATATAAATTGGTAACCAACTTTATTAATCCATAAATAAGAGCTAACCATAGGAAAAAGGTGGATTCGAAACTAAACGAAAGTATTTTTAATATATTGATTACAATCGTTTTGTTGAGTGTTTAAGTTTGTCTGAACTTGCAAAATCAGATAAAAACCTAATTATTGTTTTATTTTAGATTAATTTTAGTAGTTAAATTAGTTAATTAAATCCGTTCCCTGTGATCGACACCCGACTTACCTAAGCTATTCTATAATTCGACTAGGTACACTGCCTAGGTGCATTTTAGCTAGTTAAGTTCGTTGGCTTATAAATTTAAAACTAGTAGGTACTTTTGCACACATCACTAGATTAAGACTAAGGATCTAGGAAGGATGCCTTATGTGCCTATTATATGTGTATGAGCTTTATGAACTGCATGCTAATACAGATTAGTCAGTATGATGGCCTGATTAGTATATGCTTGATTATGTTTACTCAATGCTCGAATGTTGCTTGCTTTCTTCTTTTAGTAGTTCTAGTTGTCTTTTACTAACTAGTAAACGAATATGTTTGGTTACATATTGCGAGGACTAAATAATTTCAGAAGGTTAGGTCTAGCTCTATTTCGTAGCTCTTGTTTGAGTCCAACCGTTGTAGGGTAGGATCTCTCATTTGAAGAATTATCTAGTCTTAGTGACATGTAATGGTATTCGCGAGCTAGTTAGGTGGAGACAACAAGGACTTCTTATGAAGCTGATGGTGGAGAGTAGGATGGTGATTACCCTAGGGCAAGCCTAGGATGAGAATAGCATGTGAAGCATTAGTAGTAGAAGGGACTTGGTGAAGTCAAGGCAGTTCTTGAGGAAAGTACGGATATATGTGGAAGGTAGTATGGGCCCGTACTACTGAAAGCAGAGGATCCGTACTCGAATCAAGGAATGTTGAGATGAAACCAAGAAACTTGTAGTATATATGATCCCTCGAGTTATGATGAGTATTCTGATGTTTGTTGTGGTGTATTTTTCAGTATGGTGACACTACGCACTAGACCAATCGACAGTTCAGGCGCCGGTGAGGGATCAGGCTCAGGCTCAGGAGTCGGGCAGCTAGACGAACAGACTAGGGAGTTCATCTCCTCTGAGATCACGCTCAGTATCCTGGATTAGACTACTGTGATCTTCGGCACGATCAAGGACGGTATTTTGGAGCTTCTTCATGAGAGATTGAGTGCTTTTCGCACCGAGGTGGCGGCCATGATGGGATCGCCCACACTAACATTCAGAGAGTTTAGAGCTTGTGGAGCTCCCGACTACCATGGGGCTCGGGACCCCGTTGCGAGGACTAGATGGTTGGCGGATATCGCCAACGCATTCCGCACTAGCAGATGTCCCGTGGGGGACAAGGTTCAACTTGCATCCTGTCTTCTGAAGGACAGGGCACGTGATTGGTGGGAGGAGGTCGGACGAGCCATTGGTGATGATACAACTCTTGATGCTATGACTTGGAGCCACTTCTCGGCTAGGTTTAGAGCCGAGTTTTCACCTGTGATAGAGGTGCAACAGCTTGCTAGGGAGTTCCAAGATCTCCAACAGACGACTGAGGCAGTGGCGGAGATTAACCCCAAGTTCAGGGAGAAGGCCCTTCTCGTTCCGCAGTATATGGAGGACTAGGAGATGAAAAAGGCCCGATATCATGAGATGTTGAGGAGTGACATTTGGCAGTTTGTGAGCCGATCCAGCTGCAAAACACTGCAGGATATGATTGCCAGAGCTAGAGAGAGATGGAGAGAGAGAGAGAGAGAGAGATTTATAGATGGAGAGGAAGAGGAAACCATATGCGACATTTGGTATGGAGGGCTCGGGAAAGAAGCCCAAGACAGATTCCCGAGGGAAGGGCCAGCAGGGCCGAGGCCACTGCGGAAAATTTGGTAGGTCGCACGAGGGGACGTGCAAGGCGGGTAGTTCAGGCTGCTTTAAGTGCGGCCGAACTGGTCAATTGAGCAGGGACTGTACAACTACCACCACCACCATGACAACATCTGATCTGATTTACTTCCAGTGTAATCATAAGGGCCACAAGCGGTCCCAGTGCCAGAGCTTTGCAGCAACAGGACATATGGCGGCACCCGATCCTGCTACATTGAGTATTACAGATGGTCGACAGGGTCGTGCAGAGGCGCCAGTGGCGAAGAGTAGAGCCTTCCAGTTGACAGCAGAGGAGGCACGTGTATCTCCTGATGTCGTTACGGGTATGTACCTTCTCCTTATTTCTTTATTTATATTGATTATTGCTTATCTTTATGTGTTTTGTTATAGGATCGTTCCTTGTGAACGGTATATCTGCTCTGGTATTGTTTGATTCAGGGGGTTACCCGATCTTTTGTGTCGCTCGCACTCAACAAGCGATTCACCGGGGCTCTTGGGGAGCTGGATTGCCCACTTGATGTAGAGATAGCAGGCGATAGGACCGTTAGGGTTACGAGGGTTCACAAGGGATGTACATTATAGTTATTCGATGAGCAGTTTTCAGTAGATTTGGTTGCTATTCCACTGCGAGGGAACAAGGTTATAGTGGGTATGGATTGGTTGAGCCCCAAAGGGGCAGTGATCGACTGTGCGCAACAGCTAGTGAGGGTTCGGACTCCTAGTGGGGGAGGGCTAGTGATTCAGGGAGAGACACCACGGGGGTGGATTGACTCTATGCTCAGCGGCAAGGGCGAGGCGCTATCTTCAGCAGAGTTGTGCGGGTTATGTCGCCTATGTCATGGATACCCTAGATAAGGGTAAGGCGACAGTCGATGACGTACTGGTAGTGCGCGAGTACCCAGACGTATTCCCGGAGGATTTACCTGGGATACCTCCAGAGAGACAGGTTGAGTTCAGGATTGACCTGGTCCTTAGTGCGGCTTCGATACGCAAGGCACCATATCAATTGGTTCATCCCGAGATGCAGGAGTTGTCTACGCAGCTACAGGAGCTGCTACGATTGATGATCGGTTCCTGAAGTCATACTTGCAGTTATAGTTATTAGACTTATCCAAGTGGGAGACTTTTGGATAAGGTGACTAAGTCCATAACTATTTCTGGTATGTACTTGACCCGGTTGGCATGGTCCATTTGGGTTGCATGGCATCATGATAACTGGATAGACAAAATGAGAAGAAGGACACTTATGATTTGTTAATATATTATAAGTTATAATATATTAATATGAAATCATATTATTTAATTAGTATTGATCAAGAATTAATTTGGACATAATTTTGTGATCAAAAAGAGACTAATTAAATATATGGGGTTGATTGTGTAAATCATCCATTCTTATATAGTGGGCTAATGATCCATGGTTTATTGGATTGGGCTAAAACCAATAGGGTGCTCCATGGATGCTCCATGGAGGTTAAAACCCATGGATCATGGAGGAAATTAAAAGCCATGTCAATTAGGGTTTACATGGTGTAATCCTACTTGTGACACACTATATAAAGACCCCATAGGCTAGCAAAATCGGCACTATGTGAAGAACAAAGAGGGCTAGCCGATTTTGAGTGATAGTGTACTTCTCTCAAAGTTATTCCAAGAGTTGTGGTGTTGTGTGAAATATTTGAGGCATCACATTTGGGGTGCTAGGCTCACAAAGTTCTTAAGGATCCAAGCAACAAGAAAGGTATGTTCTTCTACTAGTTTTTATGTTTCAAGTTCCCCATGCCATGCTAGTTAGGTTAAGAACCTTGGAAAAATCAAATTTGCATGTATCTTAGTAAAACATAAATCCAAGGTTTCTAGCGTTGCATGTACACCATAGGAGTGTTAGAAGGCTCAAAACCCATCAGAAGAAGGACGGGTCACATCGCATGTGTATAGACTACCGGGAGTTGAATAAGGTAACGGTAAAGAACCGTTACCCCCTTCTGAGGATCAATGATTTGTTTGACCAGCTACAGGGTGCATCTTGGTTCTCCAAGATTGATCTGCGATCGGGTTATCACCAGATGCGAGTCATGGACGAGGATGTGCAGAAGACAGCTTTTAAGACTCGCTATCGTCATTATGAGTTTGTGGTGATGCCGTTTGGGCTAACCAATACTCCAGCCGCATTCATGGACCTCATGAACTGCGTGTGTAGACCGATGTTGGATCGGTCTGTAATAGTCTTCATTGATGACATCTTAGTTTACACCAAGACTTAGGAGCAGCATGAGGAGCACCTGAGGGAGGTGCTGGAGACACTGAGGAGGGAGATACTTTTCGCAAAGTTCTCCAAGTGCGAGTTCTGGTTGCGCAAGGTGCAGTTTCTGGGGCACCTTGTCAACCAGAAGGGTATTTTGGTCGATCCGGCCAAGATAGAGGCTGTGATGCAGTGGGAGGTTCTGAGGTCTCCAACTGAGATTCAGAGTTTTCTTGTTCTAGCGGGTTATTACTGGAGTCCATAATTTGTCCTCAAGTTATGGATTACCAAAAGTATTTTCTTTTAAAGTCCATTAAAGAACATATAGGTTACATAAAATGAAGAGTCTTCATTTTAATAAACCATTAACTCATAAGTTATGAAGTTGAAAAGTTTTGAATAGTTACAAAACTTGCCCTCAAGTTTTGGAACATGTAAAGTCACTTTAGAAAACTTTAGTTCCAACTCCTAGAATTTTAAAAGTTAAAATTCAACCCTTATACTTTATAATATTATAAGTTAATAATATATATATATATATATATATATATATATATATATATATATATATATGTATATATATATATATATATATATATATATATATATATATATATATATATAAGATCAAGTCGTTTTACCGTTAGTAGGTCTCATTCACGAAGCTGGTCTATAAAGGGGGTATAAGGTTGTTGCCTATAAAATGGCAGCTTAATGAGTGTCCACTCTCACTCACCGCTTCCTTGACTGGTGGAGGGTCGTTAGCCGAACGGGTAGGACAATGACTTTAATTCTCATTAAAAGTATAATGATTATTATAAAGTAACTAAATGTTTTTATAAATTCCCAATCTTAGTTACTTTAGGAAAATGTGAATTTGGTGCTAACCCATGAAATTACACTTTACACCTTGCTTAAGTCGTTAGTGGAGCGTGTGTGGTTAATCGGCATACTAATTTGGATTAAACAAGGTTGGCAAAGGGTGGCTTAAGGTTTATCATAGATCGGTGGAGCGTGTGTGGTTAACCGGCACATCGATTAGGTGATAAACATTAAGAGTACCAAGTAAATTTGCATGGTTATTCACACCTTGTTTTGTGATCCTCAGCATCCAAGTCACAAAACTTGAAGGGCACAATCGAGATTGAAACATGCCATTGAAAAGTTCAATGAATCTCAAAAGAATCTTGGAGTTTCAAAACCAATTAAAACCTAATAATACATTTCGTTTTCATGGTGGAAATTGGTGAATCGTCATTCACCTACCTTCGAATATTTTATAGCTTGGATTACGGCATCCCTCTTCTAAGTTATAAAATATTGTGCTGGGTCCTAGCCTTAATATTACATTTGGGTGTCTTATTAAGGACTATCTTTATATCTAATCTAAACTTGTCTTTCTTCTTTTTCAGATGTCTTCCAACAATGTTGCTTCTGGCTCAAACCCTACCGGCTCCTTCTCTCTCATGAACCTTTGTGGGAGAGTCATCTTTGATGGGACTAACTTCAATGATTGGATTAGGAACATAAGGATGGTCACTCGCTATGAGGACAAGGAATATGTCCTTGACAAGGAGATGAAGGAACTTGATGAGTCTTCTGCTACTCCCGAGGAGATCGCTGACTTCAGGACTCATGAGAGAGATGCCACTAAAGTGGCATGTATCATGCTGGCCACGATGACAACCGAGCTCCAAAAGTCCTATGAGGACTTTTATCCTTTTGAGATGCACCAGGATCTGATGGAAAGATACCATCAAAGTGCTCATCAAGAGCGATATGAAATAATCTCCTCCATGATAACAACCCGAATGAAGGATGGTGAACCCATCACGGGCCACATGCAGAAAATGCAAAGGTTTGTGGACCGTCTGATGAAGTTGAATGTGAACTTCCCCGAGGAGTTGGCAATTGACATCATATTGCACTCCTTACCTTCTTGTTATGATCAATTCTGAATGAGTTCAGAAACCTTTGAAAAGTTCAAAGAGTTTAAACAGGAAGTGGAGAATCAGCTGGGCAGGAACATTAAGATGCTTCGATCCGATCGAGGTGGTGAGTATCTTAGTACAGAGTTCCTTGACTATCTTAAGGAATGTGGGATTGTCTCACAATTGACACCTCCCAGAACACCACAGTTTAATGGTGTGGCTGAGAGGCGTAATCGAACCTTGTTGGACATGGTTCGTTCCATGATGAGTCGAGCTTCGCTACTAATCTCATTTTGGGGGTATGCCTTAGAGACTGCCGCCCATATCCTTAATTCAGTCCCTGCCAAAAAGGTTGACAAAACACCTCACGAGATGTGCACTGGGAAAGTTCCCAATTTGGACCACATCAATATTTGGGGTTGCGAGGCTTTCATGAGGCGCGAGACTCACGATAAGCTCGAACCTCGAAGTGAGCGGTGTATTTTCATTGGCTACCCACATAAATCCTTTGGTTACCTCTTTTATAGACCCAGTGATAATGTGGTCTTTGTGGCAAGTAGAGGATTCTTTCGTGAGAGAGAGAGTTCATAAGCCAAGGAAACAGTGGGAGGCAAATTGATCTTGAAGAAATTCAAGATTCAAGTGGTGAAGGAACCGCAAACCGTAGCAATCAACATGAGGAGGAAACTCCTTTTGATCCAACTGACGAGTTTGTACCTCTAAGGCGTTCCACTAGGGTTAGGAATGCACCTGAGCATTACTATGGTTTCCATATTACTGGGGAAGGTGATACACTTATCAGTGATAGTACACTGGTAAGTTTGGATGAACCTAACAGCTACACGGAAGCCATGGCAGGCCCCGAGTCTGCTAAATGGAAAGAGGCTATGGACAGCGAGATACAGTCCATGTATGCCAATCAAGTTTGGAACTTGGTTGACAATGTACCAGGTCGTAAGACAGTTGGGTGCAAATGGATCTTCAAGAAGAAGACCGACATGGATGGTAATCTACACAATGTACCAGGTCGTAAGATAGTTGGGTGAAAGTGCAGTTGCCTTAGCCAAGGAACCAAGAGATCACGGGAGATCCAGACACATCGACATAAAATATCATTTCATTAGACATCGAATAGAAGAAGAACTCCTCGTGGCAAAAAGGGTGTCATCGGATGAGAACCCAGCAGATCCCCTCACGAAGGGACTGAGTAGGGTTAAGCGTCTTCAGCATGCGAGGTGTATTGGGCTAAAGGATGATATTAGTTTTAGAAATTAGATAGCTTTTGAAATTTGTAAAGTGTAATTGACATTTGATGATAAATAAAAGTTGTTATTTATTTATAAGTAAAGTGTTACTATCTTCTGTCAATCGTTACTATCATTTCAATTTTTTCATGTTTTGACTTCCAGAATAATTATGTTATGGTATATCATATTATTCAAACCATCCACAATCAATCATACTTTGGAAGTAGGTAATGAGGCAAGACTGTCATGAATGGGTCTGCAGTTTGTCTGGGACAAAGGGGTTGCAGTGTTCATGAGTACTCCTGGAATAGTGATTCGAGTAATGGATTCAACCAATGCTCACTTGTATCACTTCATGGAATTTATCTCGAGTGATCGTGAGACGGTAATATCATATAAGTCTTCAAACCTAGAGATATGAGTTGTTGACTATGAGTTGGTTATACATTGATTGTACGAAAACGCATTGGTAACTCGATGTTATAAAGCATGCCTTTGTGTATGATTCAAGAAGTAGTAGAACAAGCATATGAGTCGAAGTTTATCTGTTCCTTCTAGTCCTTGGAGGATTAGAAGCGATATCTGGGCCCCTCGATGATTTTGTTTTGATCTATGTACCGGGCCCGGTCAAAACTAAATTGATGTGTTCGATTAAGTTCTATGTCAAACAAATCGGAAATCAGGAAACAAACTTTTGGACAATAAGTACGACATTATTCCATGTATTTGTCCAGCTGATATCTTGAGAGCAGAGGATTATATGATCACTTATCTTAAATGGCAGGTCATCTTAGTTCCGCGAGACTTTGAAAGAGCTACGATTGATGATCGGTTCCTGAAGTCATACTTGCAGTTATAGTTATTAGACTTATCCAAGTGGGAGACTGTTGGATAAGGTGTCTAAGTCCATAACTATTTCTGGTATGTACTTGACCCGGTTGGCATGGTCAACTTGGGTTGCATGGCATCATAAATCATTATTTTACTCATATTTTATTCATTTCTCAAGGATTTATTAATTATAAATCATTATTTTACAATAAAGAAAATAGCTTAGAATATCAAGTGGGTCAAGTGTGCCCACTTGCCCTTCATGTGTCACCTCCCCATTAGCCCAATCTTATCCACATCACACAAACCAAGGCAAACATCCTATCAATCTTGCAAGTTGCTCCAGCAACCTCCTATATGAAGAAATCCCTGGAGTATTTCTTGGGTTGCCTTGATCATTTCCATCACCATCAAACACTTACACTCCTCTTGCCCCCGAAGAAAGCCTCTTTTTCTCTCTACTTCCAACCACTTTGTGAAAGTGTTCTTGAGCTATTACTTCAATTTTTGGTAAGTATTTCATCTAAACTCAAGTGTTATTCCATATTTTCATAACACTCTTGGATCATCTACACACATTTTAACACCAAAAATCGTTCTTAGAATCATCCAAACTTTCACGTGTTCATCAAGTGATATTGACTTGATACTCCTTGTCTTCGACCTTCCACTCTTCAAGAAATCACTCAAGGTGAGTTCATACCCCTACATTTTCCGGTTTCCTTTAGTTTTCAGGGGGGGGGGGAATACAAGTTAAAACACCAAAAACTTAACTAAACTGAAACATCATCTCTCAACAGAAAAGTTGAGTTCTATTCACGGACTATTTTGACCATCTTAAACTTAATATTTTTCAAAACTGTTTAATATGAAAATAGCCCAGGTTTATACCTTTAAAATGACTACTTGCACATCTCCATACGACTTTTACACAATTTATGGTGATTTTTACAAAACTGCCTATCACTACAGCAACAAAATCGGACCAGGTTGTGAAGATGAACATTTTCACACTGGTTTGAGACCACCAAAAATTATTGGAAACTTTATGAACACAGTAGACTCATTTTACAAACTCTCCGAGTTTACGGATTCAGTTTTTGACTTACGATGATTTTTCTATAAATATTCTAAAACAGTGATGGTTAAGGGTAAAACTGTAAAAACAAGTTTAAGAGTTATTCACACCTTGTAACATGCTGAGCAAGGTGTGTAAGATTTTATACTTAGTATTTTCAATGTAATTTTTATTGAAATACAAATTCATGCATAACAAGTTTTCATTAAAACATAAAACACTCTTGATAAACTATAATAGGTATAGTTTGGACACCTCGTTTAACAAAGAAACAGTAATACAATCGATTTACAAAATGGGTATTTCATTACAAACTACGTGAACATGTTAATGAATAAATTTATGAGACATTCACCTTCAGGGTACTCTTAAGTACAACAGAAAAGTCCTGTAGTTATAGCCAGAATCTCTTGTAGGGAGAGCGTGATAGTTGTGTATAGATCTATATTGGGTCTGACAAACCCGCACCTAAGCTGCTTGCAACAGCTAGACCGGCAGGTCTGGGGTGACAAGTGTCATAACATTCCGACGCTTGAAGAACATCGAGTACGAGGTCTTCGAGTCTTAACATGGTTATAACAACTCACATGGGGAATTAACAAAACACATAGTTCACGGGAATTTAAGGATTTCACAAAAAGGAGTTTTATTTAAATATAAAACCACACATAAGTATGACGATTTACTTATATATACTAAGTCTTGGTTCAGTTAAGGCTACAACAAACCTTTTAGAAAATATTGGATTTTCTGGAAACAAACTTGTAACAAACTTGTAACAAACTTGAAGGAACAACATCCATTTTTCATTCATAAATTGCTTATGAACTCACCAGCTTTAATGTTGATACTCTTTCAAAAACAACTTGTATTCTCAGGTATTCAGTAATACAGGTAACCACCAGATTTTTTTAGGCAAGACGCTAAGGCGCAAATTTCTTTTGAACTATTTTGACATCATATGTAATTTATTTGGAAACATGTATCTTTTTGCAACGATGTAACCTTTTAAATTATATTTATGATGGTTGTGTTTACTTTCTTCACTATGGTTATGATACTGAGCATAACGTCCTCCGCCCCCGAACGTTTCCGCCGTTCCGGTTTGGGAGTGTGACAGATTGGTATCAGAGCTTTGTTTATAGTGAACTAAGTATATCGAACCACGTAAGATATACAAACTATAAATACAAAGGGACAAAATTCTCTGACGTAGCTTTTCAAAAGTACTTTAAAAATAAAAATTTATATTTTTATAAAACTACACGCACAATCGCACTTATTAATTCAGTATCTTAATGGAAATAACATAAAAGTATTGAGACAAGTTGAACACTATGATCCAGCTTCGGGGTATGAAGTCAGATCTTGGATGAATATAGCCTGATCAACTATATTTAGCCAAGGTATTACCAACGTATGCCGAAGAAGAATCATGATGAGCAACAAGTCTTCAACTTCCCAAAAACCTTGAGAATCAAACATAAAAATACTATAGGAGTATTTTAACACAAAAACCGTAATAATCACATTATAAATTGTGACAACTAACTTCTTATTCCCAAAATTTCTCGCGATATCTTTCTTATCCCTATTCTCGTACAGGCGCAATGGCAGGGTTTCACTTGTCGGGTGATCCCTATTTCCCCAACCAAGGGAATGCCGGTTGGATTGTGGAACACGTGGAGGAGGAAGAATCAGTAGATGGTGAAGAAGAAGAAGACTCAGATGGAACCGACTCCGAACCCAAAGTCTACGATCCACACCCTACCCCTATCCCTCCGCAACACTTCCAAGGCCCGACGCCCCAATGGGCCGAAACTATACATCGATGGAGCCGAGATCAAGGTCAACGACCTCTCTATGGTATGGAACGAGGTTTTTACGACCTCAGCCAAGGAGGGTCAGCCGACAGAGCCCTTCCTATCATGGTTCACAGTGTCACACGCCACGAGGAGCAAACCAAGGTAAACACCCGACATCTCATGGAAGTTGGTGCCACCAGCCAAGTCAACTCCGTTCGCCTTCGCTGGTTGGATGATGACCACGATCGGACTCGAGACCGAACCGAGATTCTTCGACGGGAAATGGCCGCGACCCGAGCTGAAGTGCAAGAACTCCGAGAACACGGAGCCACTTTAGAAGGACGTCTGGAAGAAGCAGAACGCCAAGCGGCAGAATCCAAAGCTGAAATGAGGGAAACAAGGAACTTCGTGATCCTCAGAGCTTCAACCGCCGCAAGTAGTGTTTGCACTGCTCGCTTCAGTTTAATCTAGTTTTGCGGATAAATATTACTATTGTTTTCTAGTATTTTATGTCCGATCTCGCGATTTAAGTGTTTACACTTCCGGGATCTGTTAGGCGGTCAAAATGTTTCCATACATTCATGTAGCATAGACCCCTTGTAGGGTCAAATTTTCCCCAATATTGTATACTAAGTTATATCAATGAAATTGACGCGCTATTTGTTTTATTGGGAACATTACATCAAGTTCATGACAGGGATTGTTTTCAGACTAAATTTACTGGTGTCCGATTTATGATTGTTTGATGTATAAATCAAAGTTATATATAATTAAGACCAGGTCGACCTAGAAATGGTGGTTCCGCCTTAGATCCTGTTCCTTGTTTGGTTGTGGGCCCGGGGCAGACCCATTAGATTCGAAAGTTTATTTAATCTTAATTATATATATAAATATTATACATCGAACGATTGATGGATGGGCCTGGTAAGGATTCTATCACAGACATTTCATGTGAATCAAAACTATCAAAATTCATAAAGTCTATATTTCATTATCTATAGACCTCTAATATGAATGGATTTTTACAATATCTTTACAAGTCGGAATCATGATGAATATAAAGAACTAATGACATTTAGTTTTAAATCTCGCCTTGTGAGTGCTATCAAAGACTTATTGTCTTTTCATTCTTGATATGGCAAAAGATGTCACCTCGTAGAAATCCTACACATGGCAGCGCCGGAGGAGCTGCAGTGTCACCACCACCACCACCCCCTCAGTTCGATCCAGTGATGTTCCAGGCTGCTGTGACAGCCGCAGTAGCAGCCGCAATGTCCCAAATCAGCACCAATAATGCGGGTGGTGCAGGTAATGGTGCCACAAATTCTAACCATGGGGACAGCCAGGGACACTCAAGAGAGTGTACCTACAAAGAATTTACAAATGGCAAACCCAAAACCTTCAATGGAAGCGGAGGTGTCATAGCATTGCTGCAATGGTTCGAGAAAACCGAATCCATCTTCGAAATATGCGCATGCCCTGAAGCAAGCAAGGTCAAATTTGCAGCATGCACATTCTATGAAAGGGCCCTCACCTGGTGGAATGGCCACGTCAAAGCATTGACACTTCCGGTGGCTAATTCGATAACATGGGAGGACCTGAAAACCATGTTAATGAAGGAGTACTGCCCAAGGGGCGAGATACAGAAGTTGGAAGAGGAACTTTGGAGTCTCAAAATGACAGGCTCTGACATCCTGTCTTATACCTCAAGGTTTAGCGATCTAGCCATGATGTGTCCCGGGATGGTTCCTTCGGAAAGCAAAAAGGTGGAAAGATTGTAAGTCCCAAATCTGCTTGTGTATCAATCAGATCCATTTGATGGTGCGGAATACCAATCAAACGGATGATGCCAGATCAAATGAAGAAGAAGGAGAAGAAGAATAACTTGAATCTATGATGTATTGAAGATATGAATGAAGATCCTTACAATAGATTCACACACACTCTCTTCTTCTCTCTTGTTTCTCTCTCTAGAACACCTTGGAATACACACACTTAAGCTCCCCTCCACTCATGCATTCACACCAATCCTCACCCCTTACACCTATATTTATAGGAAGACGGACCGTAAACCTGATTACGGTCAGGAAGACCGTAAACAGGTTTACGGTCACAACAGACCGTAAACACCCTGACCGTAAACGAAACCGTAAACACTGAAAAATACATTTTCTTAGAAAAGTAAAGTAAAGTAAAGTATAAACCATAATTTTGACCCAACAATCTCCCCCTTGGTTTATAGCTTTCTTTTCTTAATTGACCCAACAAGCTCCCCCTAAAAAGTAGCTGGCTTTTCTTGTCAATCTTCATCGAGAGCTTGGCTTCAGCATTAATCTTCAAATTTTTCACGACTTCAAGATGAACTTGATGAATCTTTAATGAATGACTTCATCTTGAGCAGTTGGGATTTTCTGCAGAATTTGACATTGAACGCACATTGGGTGAGGAGGCATCTTGAAAAGATTCTTGAAAGATAGCGCTTTCAGCTTGAGAATCTTCGGAGAGAACATCAGAGAGAACAAATCTTCTGGATCACTTCAGCAGGTACAAGATAGCAGCAAATTGATTGAGGAGGCTTCAATGCAATCTGTCACATAATCTTCAAGTCAGCTTCACCTTGCTTCTCGGGTTGACAAATTGAATGTTGAACGAATAATCTTCATTTCTTGTTCATTCGAATGAAAAATTCTTCGATGCTTACGGATGAAGCATTGGCTCAGAAATTTTCGACACAGTCTCCATGAGTCTCATCTACACTTGTATTCACTTTTCAAGACAAAACAAAAACTAAAAGAAAACTTAGCACACAATATTTTTTGGATTTTTTTTAATTCTCCCCCTAAATTTGTGCATAGAGGGAAAACTATGAACAAATTTATCAAAAACAAAAGTATTTGGGATCAAAGTTGTGAGACAGTCTTAACTTTGTTTATCAGTACCTTCACCTTCATGAATAGATCTGGTCAATTGCCGGTATTGTGGTCCACTTAAACACGAAGGATATCGACAAACTTTTCTAAATAAACCATTTAGCTGACGACGACCACGGGTATTGTTGTCCACTTAAATTAAGCAGCGAGATCTACAGACAACCTCTAAATGGTTCAATTTTAGTTGCACTAGAACGTGTTTCCCGCTTCCTGATATACCCTGGTTATCAAGAACTTCCTAAGGACTCCTTACTTTAGGTGAGTAAATAATTATTAAGGAGGAAGTTAGATTTAGAAATAGGTGCATATGTTGTGTCCCAGGTCGGATATATTTCAATCACGCAGAGGGGACAACATATGGCTAACTAGGATAGAGGGATTGAGAGGTAGAATGTTGCATATGTTGTGTCCCAAGTCGGATCTTCCAATCACGCAGAGGGGACAGCATATGGCTAACAGATAGAAATAGTTTCATAGATAAGAAGGTGCGTAGAAATAGAGTTGCATATGTTGCATTCCAGGTCGGATCTTCCGATCACGCAGAGGAAGCAACATATGACTGACAGATAGAAAGAAAGAAAATAATTTCCTACAGACCTACTTTATCATAACCCCCCAGTCGCCCTATCAGAACCAGAATTAAGGATATAAGTCCATACATCAAGGAAAATTCAAACCACTGTTCTAGATGCGTATTAATTTAGTGTATCCCATGGGTTCCCGTGTTTATCTCACTGCTCAATCTACCCGAGCGTCGTATGGTCAGTCCAAACAATCCTATCTAAATCCACACTTTCAAATCCTTCGTGCCTACTAGCACATTAATCACAGAGTATAGACAATTCAGATTTAGTCTTTTACACATGTTTTAGACTGGCCGTTATCACTTTCTTGATATCACTTCCCAATAATAACTACTAACGAAAAACTATTAAGAAAATGAAAAATTGTCTTTAAAACGAATCAGAGTAAGATAAACTCAGGAGTATAGAGAAGAAAACGCAAATCGTAATTCACCGATTGAATTTGCATCCAGAAGGTCTGAGAACAGCACGCATAATCTCATAACAGATCCGAAAATTCTTCATGTCATTAAGAACTAACCCCATTTGTGATATCTTCCTTTCCTCCTTTCCCGCAAAAGGACACATACTCTCAAACAAAGGTCTGAATGTTGTACAGTTGAGAGATGTCCCCTATCATGTGCCTGGAACAGCCACTACCAACAAACCGAAGTCTGATGATATGCCTCCATAGCTGCTCCGACACAGAGCAGGATCAGTTGGTCTTTGGAACCCAGTCCATTTTGAAACTGGGTTGACCTTTGTCATCAATGCAAGGTACTCTCTCCCATGACATATCCTGCTTATCACAAACAGAAGATGTAGAAATATTAGAATCATTAATTGATTTGGGAGATTGAACCTTTGGTACCCATCTGTAGTCGGGTTTAACCCATTTCTTTTTCGAGCGGATGGGTGCCTCGGCACTTGATTTTGAACTTGAAGTTGATCTTCGAGATGAATTTGACCTAACCGGTCTTGGCTTCACTGGAGCATCTCTTGGATTGGACTTCTTGGTCAGCGTACGCCTCTTGACCTTGGGAGTTGGATTCTTGGCCTTGGGAGTTGAATTCTTGGCCTTCTTGGCATTCCAGTCGCCAATGTCTGATCGTGACCTTGAGGGGTTTCTTTTGGAAAATCTCCCTCTTGGCGCGTTCTGCCACCCTTGTGCATAGTGGGGAACGTATGCGCGATTTGGACAGTTTTTGGCAATGTGTCCAGGTGTTCCACAGTGAAAGCAAGTCTGCTTCTTCACGTAGGAGTTGTTTCTTCCTGCCCCTGGTGGCGTATCCTTGCCTTGTTTCTGGTTGTTCCTACAAGCACAATTACAACAAGCACTCTGTTTCGCTTGTTTTGGTGGCCTGTATTTCTCAACAGCAGGTTGATCAGAAGCAGCTGAGTTCGAAGCAACAGATTCAGAGTTCAAGGAGTCATTGGATTGTTCAATTGTTTTCTCCTTGTTCTCATCCTCTACTACTTTACCTGCACATGAAGTAGAAGCATCAAAAACGTTCACCTGAATAGCCTCAGTAGGCCCAGATGGTTCAGTCTTAACTGAAGCTAGGATAGGGGTTTGGCCATACTGAGCAGGCATTTCTTCCTCATTGGTCTCAAGGGGTGGGTTATAGTTGTCGTTAAAAGGAGGTGGCACACTGTGATACCCTAGATCCTTGTTTTGATTATCTTTGAATTTTAATTGCTTCTCAATCATCGAGGCAACTACCTCACTTGGCACATCATATTTTCTAAAATTAAAATCTGCATTTTCAAATTTGTTTTTCAATGTGTCAAGCTCGGCAGTCACAAAAGCAAGTTGCTTCTTAATATAGTCATAATTTTCACATTTATTGCTAAATTCCTCTTGAAGTTTTCTAAAATCCTTAGTTTTGGCCTCTAGTTGTGCTTTTAAGGGTTTTTGACCTTTCCTAAGTTGATATCCTTTGTATTTTAGGTCCTCATTTTCCCTTTTTAGCAAATCAATTTGTTCGCAAAGAAATTTAATCGTAGCTTCAGAAGATGGAGTACATGAAACTTCATTTACCGGAATGGATGAGGAACTCATTTTTATAAAAAATATGCCCTTTGACTAAAAACTCAAAAGTCAAACCTAAAAGTCAAATTTAAAAAGTCAAACTTAAAAGTCAAACTTGAAAAGTCAAACCGAAAAGCTAAAGTTGAAAATTTTAAAGTCAAACGAGAAAGTCAAAATTTAATGTCAAAGGTCAAACTTTAAAGTCAAAGTCAAAATTTTAAGTAAGAAGTCAAAATTAAAAGTCAAAAATTAAAATCTAAAATTTTTGGAAGAAAATAGAATTTAAAATTAAAAGAAATTTGAATTTTGGGCTGAAATTGACAATTTTGCGAAAATAGATGCGAAAATGAGTGCTTTTGAATTAAAATCGAGAGGAATGGAACAAGAAGCTTGGTAGATCAACTGGTAAGCCGCCTGCTTGTAGACTTAAGGGACCCGGGTTCGGATCCCGGCACCCCCAATTACGTTTCCAATTTTTTTAAGTGCGATGCGAGGATGCTGCTACAAAGCGAGATGCGAGGACGAGGTGCGAGAACGAAGCGAAGATGCTGGATCGTACACGAGACCGAGGTGCGAACCGGAAACGCTGCTGGACCGCAAACCACCGAGGACCTCAAACTCTGACCGTACACGTGCGAGGACCGGCCGTAAACCTCGGACCGTAAACTCCGGACCGTAAACCTCGTAAACCCTAGCTGCTGACCGTACACGCCGCCACCCCCTCGTTGGTTACGACCAAAAACAACGTTTTTTGCCCCTTTTTGCTCCAAAACTCGATCAAAAACCCGTTTTTATGAAAAACGCAAAGAACAAACCCCCCCCCCCCCTAATTTTCAGAGATCTATCCAAAAACGCAAGAATCTTTCCAAAATAAGATCAAATAAGCTCCAGATCTGACAAAATTGATTGATACAATCCAAGCTTTGATACCAATTGTAAGTCCCAAATCTGTTTGTGTATCAATCAGATCCGTTTGATGGTGCGGAATCCCAATCAAACGGATGATGCCAGATCAAATGAAGAAGAATGAGAAGAAGAATAACTTGAATCTATGATGTATTGAAGATATGAATGAAGATCCTTACAATAGATTCACACACACACTCTCTTCTTCTCTCTGGTTTCTCTCTCTAGAACACCTTGGAATACACACACTTAAGCTCCCCTCCACTCATGCATTCACACCAATCCTCACCCCTTACACCTATATTTATAGGAAGACGGACCGTAAACCTGATTACGGTCAGGCAGACCGTAAACAAGTTTACGGTCACAACAAACCGTAAACACCCTGACCGTAAACGAAACCGTAAACACTGAAAAATACATTTTCTTAGAAAAGTAAAGTATAAACCATAATTTTTGACCCAACAATCTCCCCCTTGGTTTATAGCTTTCTTTTCTAATTGACCCAACAAGCTCCCCCTAAAAAGTAGCTGGCTTTTCTTGTTAATCTTTATTGGGAGCTTGGCTTTAGCATTAATCTTCATATTTTTCACAGCTTCAAGATGAACATATGAATCTTCAATAAATGACTTCATCTTGAGCGGTTGAGCTTTTCTTCAGAATTTGGCTTTGAACGCACGTCGGTTGAGGAGGCTTGATGATAAGATTCTTGAAAGATAGCGTTTTCAGCTTGAGAATCCTCAGAGAGAATAATCTTCATTTCTTGCTCCTTCGAATGAGAATTCTTCGATGCTCACGGATGAAGCCTTGGCTCAGAAATCTCGATACAGTCTCCATGAGTCTCATCTACACCTGAGTTCACTTTTCAAGACAAAACAAAACTAAAAGAAAACTTAGCACACAATATTTTTGGATTTTTCATATTTTCTGAAAAAGAAATAAAACAGAAATAACACTATTTTTGTATTTTTTTTTATTTTTTTTCATTTTTGTTTGGTTTTTAAAATTTCTAATTCTCCCCTAATATTTAAATTAGAAGAAAACTATGAACAAATTTAACAAAAATAAAAATGATAAAATTTAACAAATTTTTAAGTCCCCAATCTGCTTGTGTATCAATCAGATCCGTTTGATGGTGCGGAATACCAATCAAACGGATGATGCCAGATAAAATGAAGAAGAAGAAGAAGAATAACTTGAATCTATGATGTATTGAAGATATGAATGAAGATCCTTACAATAGATTCACACACACACTCTCTTCTTCTCTCTGGTTTCTCTCTCTAGAACACCTTGGAATACACACACTTAAGCTCCCCTCCACTCATGCATTCACACCAATCCTCACCCCTTACACCTATATTTATAGGAAGACGGACCGTAAACCTGATTACAGTCAGGAAGACCGTAAACAGGTTTACGGTCACAACAGACCGTAAACACCCTGACTGTAAACGAAACCGCAAACACTGAAAAATACATTTTCTTAGAAAAGTAAAGTATAAACCATAATTTTTGACCCAACAATCTCCCCCTTGGTTTATAGCTTTCTTTTCTAATTGACCCAACAAAGATACATATGGGGACTATCTCCCCAACTTCAAGGAAACGTATTGGCGTCAAAGCCAACTACCTTTGACAGTGCCAAAGAGCTGGCACAACAACTCATCGACCATAAAGCCAGCCATGGCACTGTGACAACCACCCCCGAACAAGCAAAAGGGGGAAGCAACAAAAGGAAGTTCTGGAACAAGAAGAAGGGTCAAGCTGCTCAAGACCCTGCCAAGAAGCAACAAGTGGTTATTGTGCACGCTGCCACAACCACTGCCACCCCAACTCCGATAAGGCAATACGTCGGGAACTTACCCAAGTGCAACTTTCACCACAACGGCGCATGCCGTGAAATGCATTGCACCAACTGTAACAAAAAGGGGCATACCTCTCGATTTTGTAAAGCTCCAATCCAACAAAACGCACAAGCTGCCAACGTCGGAGCAAGTCGAACCTGCTATGGTTGTGGAGAGGCAGGACACTTCAAGCGGAACTGCCCGAAGGCAAGGAACCCTAACTCCGGTGAAGTGGGCAGAGTTCTGGCGATAGGTCATGAAGAAGCAGTTGCAGACCCAACTGTGGTCACCGGTACGTTTCTCCTCAACAATACATACGCATGCATTCTTTTCGATAGTGGCGCATAGAAAACTTTCGTGAGCCATCAATTTAAACGCTTGCTTAAACAAAAACCACAAACACTAAAAGACACATTCACCGTAGAAATGGCTAACGGAAAAACAGAGAACACTAACGACTTTTACACCGGGTGTACCCTCACCTTAAACAATCACTCTTTCCAAATCGACCTTATGTCGGTCACCATAAAAAGTTTTGATGTCATCATTGGCATGGATTAGTTATGCCTTCACCATGCTGAAATCCTATGTCACGAAAAGGTCGTTCGCCTTAATCTGCCAAATGGCAAAACCCTCGTCATCTATGGCGACAAACCTAGCACAAACTTTCAGATCATCTCTTGTGTCAAGGCTCAAAAGTATCTCCGCAAGGAGTACCACGCCTTCCTAACCCATGTCGTAGACAATAAACAAGAAGTGAAAAATATCAAAGACATTCCGGAGGTCTGTAATTTCCCCAACATATTCTCGGAAGACCTACCAGGAGTGCCCCCTGCTAAACAAGTTGAATTCTGAATCGACCTAATTCCTGCAGCTACCCCCGTAGCCAAATCGCCATACCGTCTAGCCCCAGCCGAAATGCAGGAATTGTCTAGTCAATTGAATGAACTACTAAGCAAAGGTTTCATAGGGCCAAGCTTCTCGCCCTGGGGAGCACCGGTCTTGTTCGTCAAGAAAAAGGATGGATCGTTCCGTATATGCATTAACTACCGTGAATTAAACAAACTCACCATTAAAAACCGATACCCTTTGCCTCGAATCGATGACCTCTTCGACCAACTACAAGGAGCAAGTTTCTTCTCGAAGATTGACCTTAGATCAGGGTACCATCAACTACGAGTTTAAGAGGAGGTTTTTCCCAAGACAGCCTTCAGAACACGCTATAGTCACTAAGAGTTTGTAGTGATGCCTTTCGGCTTAACAAATGCACCCGCGATATTTATAGACCTGATGAATCGGGTGTGTCGACCTTACTTAGACAAGTTCGTGATTGTTTTCATCGATGATATACTAGTCTACTCCAGAAGTAAGGAAGAACACAGCCAGCATTTACGTCAAGTCCTGGAGACACTGAGGGCGGAGAAATTGTACGCAAAATTCTCAAGGTGTGAGTTCTGGATTCGAGAAGTGAATTTCCTCGCGCATGTAGTCAGCAAGGAAGGAATTCATGTGGACCCATCAAAGATCAAGGCAATCGAAAGCTGGGCAACACCAAGAACACCCACTAAGATCCGACAATTTTTAGGACTCGCCGATTACTATGGAAGATTCATTCAAAACTTCTCCAAGATCGCGAAACCACTCATCACCTTGACTCAAAAAGGAGTGACTTTCGTCTGGGGGATAAGCAAGAGGCTGCGTTCCAAACGCTGAAGAGAACTCTGTGCAGTGCTCCGATCTTGTCCTTACCAGATGGAACAGAGGACTTTGTGGTTTATTGCGATGCGTCAAACCAGGGTCTAGGATGTGTGTTAATGCAACGAGGAAAGGTCATTGCCTACACCTCAAGACAACTAAAGACGCACGAGGTAAACTATACGACGCACGATCTCGAACTAGGAGCAGTAGTTTTCGCCCTAAAAATCTGGAGACATTACCTCTACGGCACTAAGTGCACTATCTTCACCGATCACAAAAGCCTTCAGCATATCCTCAACCAAAAAGAACTCAACATGAGACAAAGACGATGGGTGGAATTGCTAAATGATTATGAATGCGAGATTCGTTATCACCCCGGAAAAGCTAACGTGGTTGCAGACGCTTTGAGCAGAAAGGAATACTCGGGCCGCCGAGTAAAGGCGTTAACCATGACCATCCATTCACACCTGTCCGCACAAATCAAAGAGGCACAGGATGAAGCCTTAAAACCAGATAACGTGGCAGGTGAAACGTTGAGAGAAATGGATAAAAACCTTGAAGTCAGGGATGACGGGGTTCGTTGTCTCAAGAACCGGATCTGGGCACCAAAATTTGGTGGATTCAGGGACGTTGTCATGAACGAAGCTCATAAACCCCGTTACTCCGTGCATTCCGGTCCAGACAAAATGTACTTAGACCTCAAGAAGCTGTATTGGTGGCTGAACATGAAAGCCGAAATATCTACCTTTGTGGGCAAGTGCCTGACTTGCGCCAAGGTTAAGGTGGAGTATCAGAAGCCCTCAGGACTACTTCAATAGCCAGAGATAGCTGAGTGGAAGTGGGAGCGGATCACAATGGATTTCATTACCAAGTTACCTAAGACAACTGGTGGACTTGACACCATTTGGGTAATCGTCGACAGATTAACCAAATCTGCACACTTCTTACCAATAAAGGAGACCGACAAAATGGAGAAACTGACAAGGATCTACATTAAAGAAGTCGTGCGACTTCATGGAGTACCGATATCCATTATCTCCGATAGAGATAGTCGGTTCACGTCACGGTTCTTGCAGTCACTACAGAAGTCTATGGGAACTAGACTGGACATGAGTACATCCTACCACCCACAGACCGACGGGCAGAGTGAAAGAACCATTCAAACGCTAGAGGACATGCTAAGAGCTTGTGTGATAGACTTTGGTAACGCTTGGGATGCTCATTTACCCCTTATCAAATTTTCATACAATAATAGCTATCACACTAGCATCAAAGTTGCTCCGTTCGAAGCCCTCTATGGCCGTAAGGGCAGATCACCCATGTGCTTGGCTGAGGTGGCCGATACGCAACTAGCAAGAGGGCAAGTTCCTAACAGCGCACTCACTGGCCCAGAGATCATAAGGGAAACAACATAAAAGATCGTCCAAATTCGAGAACGAATGAAGGCTTCGCAAGACCGACAAAAGAGCTATGCGGATAAGTGATGGAAGCCTTTGGAGTTCCAAGTTGGGAATCGAGTGCTACTAGAAGTATCGCCTTGGAAGCGATTAATACGTTTCGGAAAACATGGGAAACTAAATCCAAGGTATATCGGACCATTCGAAATCCTCGCCAGGATTGGCCCGGTGGCATACAAGCTACGATTACCACAGGAACTCAACCACGTTCATCCTACCTTTCATGTGTCAACAATAAAGAAATGTTTGTCTGATGAGACCCTTGTCATTCCTTTGGAATAAATTGAGATCAATGAGAACCTCCACTTCGTAGAGGAACCTGTTGAAATCATGGATCGAGGGGTCAAATCGACGAAACAAAGCCGAATTCCCATCGTAAAGGTCCGCTGGAACGCTAAGCGAGGACCCGAATTTACTTGGGAACATGAGGACCAAATGAAGCAAAAGTACCCACATCTATTCCCCAACCCTTGAAGTCCCACTCAAAATGCAAATTTTAGGACGAAATTCCTTCTAACGGGAGTATAATGTGACAACCGTCAAATTCAAGTCAAAGTCAAAGTCAACAAGTCAAAGTCAAAGTCAACAAGTCAAACCGGTCAAACTTAACTAGGACTTGTATGATAAAAGTTATTCTATAAAAATGTGCATTGGTATGCCAAGAATTCAAGTGTTTCGGATATTTTATGTGTTTAGCAATGTACAACCCTAAGAAGGAAGTTAAATGCATCAAAACACGACTATGGACCCTTTTGGGGACTTAAAGCAATCACAAACGAAGCATAACGGGGTTCGCGAACCTTGCATTGCGAGATTATTCAATAATAATGGCTGAAATTAAATCTCTCCCAAATCTCTCCCAAATCTCTCTCAAAATCTCTCTCAACTTTTTATAGTCAACCGGGTCATCCCGACCCTTACCTTGGCCAAAAACAGCTTGAATCAGGGAGTTATATTGAAAAACAGCTAATTAGGGCCGAAACCCCAAAGAACCGAACTCACCCCTTTTAGGACCGAAGGTCCCCTTTGAGAACCGAAGTTAGCCTTCAGGACCGAAGTCAGCAGTCTTGGACCGAACCTCATCAACAGCCGAAATGAACCGAGCCTTCGGTCCATTTCTCTTCCATCTACCTTCGAGCCCGAGCCTTCCCTTCGGTTCCTTCTCCCCACTTTCGGTCCTCAACAGCAAAGAACCGAACCCCTCACAGGTTCGCTCCTTATGTCCGGTTTTCGACTACTTTCGCCTGTTAAGCCCGTTTTTGACGGGGATTTTTCACCAAATTCATATTTTTATCATTTTAAACTCCCTAAACTCATATTTTATTCATTTCTCAAGGATTTATTAATTATAAATCATTATTTTACAATAAAGAAAATAGCTTAGAATATCAAGTGGGTCAAGTGTGCCCACTTGCCCTCCATGTGTCACCTCCACATTAGCCCAATCTTATCCACATCACACAAACCAAGGAAAACATCCTATCAATCTTGTAAGTTGCTCCAGCAACCTCCTATATGAAGAAATCCCTGGAGGATTTCTTGGGTTGCCTTAATCATTTCCTTCACCATCAAACACTTACACTCCTCTTGCCCCCCAAGAAAGCCTCTTTTTCTCTCTACTTCCAACCACTTTGTGAAAGTGTTCTTGAGCTATTACTTCACTTTTTGGTAAGTATTTCATCTAAACTCAAGCATTATTCCATATTTTCATAACACTCTTGGATCATCTACACACATTTTAACACCAAAAATCGTTCTTAGGATCATCCAAACTTTCACGTGTTCATCAAGTGATCTCGACTTGATACTCCTCGTCTTCGACCTTCCACTCTTCAAGAAATCACTCAAGGTGAGTTCATACCCCTACATTTTCCGTTTTTCTTTAGTTTTTAGGGGGGGGGGGGGAATACAAGTTAAAACACCAAAAACTTAACTAAACTCAAACATCATCTTTCAACAGAAAAGTTGAGTTCTATTCACGGACTGTTTTGACCATCTTAAACTTAATATTTTTCAAAACTGTTTAATATGGAAATATTTCAGGTTTATACCTTTAAAATGACTACTTGCACATCTCCATACAATTTTTCTACAGTTTATGGTGATTTTTACAAAACTTCCTATCGCTGCAGCAACAAAATCGGACCAGGTTGTGAAGATCAACATTTTCACACTGGTTTGAGACCACCAAAAATTATAGGAAAATTTATGAACATAGTAGACTATTTTTCCAAACTCTCCGAGTTTACAGATTCAGCTTTCGACTTACGATGATTTTTCTATAAATATTATAATACAGTGACAGTTAAGGGTAAAACTGTCAAAACAAGTTTAAGAGTTATTCACACCTTGTAACATGCTGAGCAAGGTGTGTAAGATTTTATACTTAGTATTTTTAATTTCATTTTTATTGAAATACAAAGTCATGCATAATAAGTTTTCATTAAAACATAAAACACTCTTGATAAACTATAATAGGTATAGTTTGGACACCTTGTTTAACAAAGAAACAGTAATACAATCGATTTACAAAACGGGTATTTCATTACAAACTACGTGAACATGTTAATGAATAAATTTGTGAGACATTCACCTTCAGGATACTCTTAAGTACAACAAAAAAGTCCTGTAGTAATAGCCAGAATCTCTTGTAGGGAGAGTGTGATAGTTGTGTATAGATCTATATTGGGTCTGACAAACCTGCACCTAAGTTGCTTGCAACAGCTAGACCGGCAAGTCTGGGGTGACAAGTGTCATAACATTCCGACGCTTGAAGAACGTCGAGTACGAGGTCTTCGAATCTTAGCATGGTTATAACAACTCACATGGGGAATTAACAAAACACATAGTTCACGGGAATTTAAGGATTTCACAAAAAGGAGTTTTATTTAAATATAAAACCACACATAAGTATGACGATTTACTTATATATATACTAAGTCTTGGTTCAGTTAAGGCTACAACAAACCTTTTAGAAAATATTGGATTTTCCCAGAAACAAACTTGTAACAAACTTGAAGGAACAACATCCATTTTTCATTCATAAATTGCTTATGAACTCACCAGCTTTAATGCTGATACTCTTTCAAAAACAACTTGTATTCTCAGGCATTCAGTAATACAGGTAACCACCAGATTTTTGAAGGCAAGACGCTAAGGCGCAGATTTCTTTTGAACTATTTTGACATCATATGTAATTTATTTGGAAACATGTATCTTTTTGCAACGATGTAACCTTTTAAATTATATTTATGATGGTTGTGTTTACTTTCTTCACTATGGTTATGATACTAAGCATGACGTCCTCCGCCCCCGAACGTTTCTGCCGTTCCGGTTTGGGGGTGTGACATAAAGACCCCATAGGCTAGCAAAATCGACACTATGTGAAGAACAAGGAGGGCTAGCCGATTTTGAGTGATAGTGTACTTCTCTCAAAGTTATTCCAAGAGTTGTGGTGTTGTGTGAAACATTTGAGGCATCACATTTGGGGTGTTAGGCTCACAAAGTTCTTAAGGAATCCAAGAAACAAGAAAGGTATGTTCTTCTACTAGTTTTTATGTTTCAAGTTCCCCATGCCATGCTAGTTAGGTTAAGAACCTTGGAAAAATCAAATTTGCATGTATCTTAGTAAAACATAGATCCAAGGTTTCTAGGTTGCCTATACACCATATGAGTGTTAGAATGCTCAAAACCCATCAGAAGAAGGACGGGTCACATCGCATGTGTATAGACTACCGGGAGTTGAATAAGGTAACGGTGAAGAACCGTTACCCCCTTCCCGAGGATTGATGATTTGTTTGACCAGCTACAGGGTGCATCTTGGTTCTCCAAGATTGAACTGCGATCGGGTTATCACAAGATGCGAGCCATGGACGAGGATGTGCAGAAGACAGCTTTTAGGACTCGCTATCGTCATTATGAGTTTGTGGTGATACCGTTTAGGCTAACCAATGCTCCAGCCGCGTTCATGGACCTCATGAACCGCGTGTGCAGACCGATGTTGGAGCGGTCTGTAATAGTCTTCATTGATGACATCTTGGTTTACACCAAGACTCAGGAGCAGCATGAGGAGCACCTGAGGGAGGTGCTGGAGACATTGAGGGGGAGAGACTTTTCGTAAAGTTCTCCAAGTGCGAGTTCTGGTTGCGTGAGGTGCAGTTTCTGGGGCACCTTGTCAACCAGAAGGGTATTTTGGTCGATCCGGCCAAGATAGAGGTCGTGATGCAGTGGGAGGTTCTGAGGTCTCCAACTGAGATTTGGAGTTTTCTTGTTCTAGCGGGTTATTACTGGAGATTCATCCAGGATTTCTCCATGATCGTCGTTCCCCTGACCCGACTGACCAAGAAGTCAGTGACAGGCAGCCTTCAAGACCCTCAGACAGCGGTTATGTGAGGCACCGATTTTGACTTTTCCAGAGGGAGTTGATGACTTTGTAGTTTACTGTGATGCTTTGATCACAAGCATGGGAGCAGTATTGATGCAGTGGGGTCACATGATAGCTTATGCATCGAGGCAGTTGAAGCCTCACGAAGATTTAGGTGCTATGGTTTTCGCTCTCAAGATTTGGCGGCATTACCTCTATGGGTTTGTTGTACCATTTACACGGACCATAAGAGTTTGAGCTACCTCATGGATCATCCGAATCTGAACATGAGGCAGCGTCGGTGGTTAGATGTGGTGAAGGACTACGATTGTGAGATCCTTTACCACCTAGGCAAGGCCAACCGGTGGCCGATGCCCTGAGCCGCAAGGCGGTAGCGGTCCCGATTCGAGACATATGTCTGGGGATGACAATGATTACTCCATTGCTAGAGCAGATCCGAGAGGCGCAGGTTGAGGGCCTAAAGGAGGAGCGTCGGAATTGCGAGCGGATCATAGGCCAGGTGGCCTCCATTGATTACGACAGTTGGGGGTTGTTGACCCTGCATGGGAGAGTCTGGGTACCGTACTGGGGCGGAGTACGACAGATTCTGATGGATGAGGTCCACAAGTCCAGGTTCTCCATCCATCCCGGGGCGACGAAGATGTACAGAGATCTTCGTCCTGATTACTGGTGGCCCTGCATGAAGCGGGATGTAGCCTGGTACGTGGAGAGATGCTTGACCTGCAAGAAGGTCAAGGCAGAGCACTAGAGGCCCACGGCATGGTGCAGTCGCTAGACATTCCCGTGTGGAAGTGGGAAGATATCACCATGGATTTCATCACCAAGCTTCCTAGGACCGCACATGGAGTAGATTCGATATGGGTCATCGTGGACTGGTTGACCAAGAGTGCTCCTTTTATCCTGATCCAGGAGAGTATATCGGCCGAGAAGTTGGCCGATATTTACGTGCGAGAGGTAGTGGCACAACATGGAGTGTCTGTCTCGGTGGTGTCAGACCGAGATGTTTGTTTCACTTCTAGATTTTGGAAGCGGTTTCACGACGAGATGGGTACTCGTCTTCACTTCAGCACCGCTTTCCACCCCCACACTGACAGACAGAGTGAAAGGACTGTTGGGTTTTAAGCATTCTAACACTTCCTAAGTGTACATGCAACCCTAATAAACCTTGGATCTATGTTTGTCTAAGGTACATGCAAAATATTATTTTCCAAGGTTTATAACCTATCTAGCATGGCATGGGGAACTTTTAAACATAAAAGAACTAGATGAATTACATACCTTTTGTTGATTGTTGATTCCTTGGAGTTTGAGAGCCAAGCACCAATAATGTGAATGCCTCAAATGGAAATCACAAATCACCACAAACTTGGAAAATGTATGAGAGAGTATACTAACACTTAGAAATCAGCCACCACTATTACACACACACTAGTGTATTTTTCATGCAACATAAGCTTGTTTATATAGTGTGCATGGTTAGGGTGAAACCCTAATAACCCATGTCTTTTCCTCTTCCAAGGATCCATGGGTTAAAAGCTCCATGGATCATCCATGGACTTCCATATAAGCTTAGCCCATTAACAAATGAGCATTAGCCCACACCATATAAATACAATAGCCCATGATTTAATTAGTCACCATTTGATCACTAAATTAATTCATAATTAATTTAAGACCAATACCAATTAAATAATACAATTTCATATTAATATATTATAACTTATAATATATTAATAAGCCGCAAATATACTCTTCTCATAATGTTATCCATATAAATAGTTCGGGTGAAGTGTAACCCAAATGGACCATGTCGGGTCGGGTCAAGTATATACCAAATAAGTTACGGACTTAGACACCTTATCCAACAGTCTCCCACTTGGATAAGTCTAATAACTGTATTTGCGTATGTTACTTCAGGAACCAACCAGCAATCATAGCTCTCGAAAACTCTGTTGAACTATGAAGCGCCATTTTAGATAAGTGATCATATAATCCTCTGTTCTCATGATATCAGCCGGACAAATACATGGAACAACGTCGTACTTATTGTCCAACAGTTTGTTTCCCGATTTTCGATTTGTTTGACAAAGAACTAAATTGAACACATCAATTAGGTTCTGACCGGGCCCGGTACATAGGTCAAAACAAAATCATCGAGGGGCCCAGATATCGCCTCTAATCCTCCAAGGACTAGAAGGAACAGATAAACTTCGACTCGTATACTTGTTTCTACTACTTGTTGAATTATACACAAAGGCACGTTTTATAACATCAAGTTACTGATGCGTTTACGTGCAATCAATGCACAACCAACTCATAGGTAACAACTCATATCTCTAGGTTTGAAGACTTATATGATATTACCGTCTCACGATCACTCGAGATAAATTCCATGAAGTGATGCAAGTGAGCGTAGGTTGAATCCAATACTCATAACTTATGAGCACTCATGAGTGTTGTAGCCATGTCCAACATCTTAGACCTCTACAACCAACTCATGACAGTCTTGATTCATATCTACTTCCAACATATGACCGACTGTGGATGGTTTGAATAACTTAGTCATTCGGAAAGAATAACCTAGCTATTCTGGAAGTCAAAACATGCAAAGTGAAACACAATAATAATCGAATCCAATATGGTCTCAGAACCCTTTTGAATATAAATAAAACCACCTTTTATTTATCACCATATTGATTACACATTATTCATTGTATAATGTTTCAAATAATCAACTTAATACTTGAACAAAAACAACAGTCGTCCCATGCTCCTAGCATGTACACTTTGTTTTTCTAAACAATAGTTATGCCATACTCCAAGTATGCACACTATGTTTGTCTATGATCTTTACTTTGTGAAATAGATCAATTGAACATGATTCCAATGATGCTCATTTCACAATCCCAAATCCTTATTGTAAATGTAAGAATTCCTAATTCCTACCATTTACCAAAAAAACTGTTAGATTTTAAACTTATATGCACTGATCCTCTCGTAATGATTATGCACAAGGTCACCAAAACCTTGTCATCAGTCATTACAGAGGATTCCAAAGGAGATCAACTCTATGGAAACGAACTCTCATATTCAAAGTACATTGCTTTGAACATCCTTCTTGCATAAAAGTTTCTAACTTTCTCATAGATTCTTAATATCCAACTCCCAATATGGAAAATTTCCATATTCCTGTTTTGATTATCATATCTGAACAAGAGCTACCTCTTTCCAGAATATATCCATATGGTCCTTCCAAAATTTAACACTATACTTCCAACTGTCCCTGAGCAACCAATCTTTGGTGAACCTTAGATTGTCCTCGACAAGTGCTTAATCACTTTAGTCATATCCAATTCTAGACTTTTCCCTTCTTAATGCCCTAAGCATTTGGAAAATTTAGAAAGGATGAATATTATAGCACATGTGACCGATCCTATACCCGAAGCATATGGGACACGATTCATGATGTCTCACATAAAGACCTGATACTAGATCAGTCTTTTGCTACAATGTTTTTTATTTGCCATGTTTTCAAAAATCGATTATGAAGAGGGATGCCGTAATCATAATCGAATTTGAGAACGCAATATAGAATTTCCTTATGTTGAACCATTCCAACATAAAATTCATATATATATCCTTGACTAAAGATGATTAAAAACTTAATCTAAGCTTTTAGAATTGAAATGAAGTATAATTTCCTCTCCCTTAATTATAGCAAAACAACTTTTTCAACCCCTACAACATTACGAATTGAAACTTTTGTTTTTCTATAATTAACATTGCTAACTTGCAACACTAAACATAATAATCATGCTCCCACTAACATGATGATTATCAGCATAACACTTATGCTCCCACTAGCTCTGACATATTTCCAGAAATCAGCTGGACTTCTGAAATTTAGATTCGTACACCCTTTCTTAGATAGCTCACATGTGTGTCTAAACAATTTCCAGAACTATGAAAAGGGATGCCGTAATCATAGTCTTAATTGTTTAGACCTTTGCCATTTCTCACAAGTCCATGTTAGTGTGCCGGTTAACCACACACGCTCCACTAACGACTTTGAGAATGCCAACATCACAATTGCTATCTACTTAAAATCTTCTTAGTGAAAGCATTTCCTCACCATCATTTTCATGAATCGGAGAGAAACCTTATGACACTTAGATTTTATGGTGTATGAGTTCCTATCCATGTGAATTTGTCAAAACCATAATCACAAGACAAGGTTAGTAACAAATTCAGCCTTACATGGATTGAACTTGTTCAATCTTAATTTCTTGTCATCTGGTAGCACAAGGCCCACCAATGCTTCCAAGCTGTTATGCACACAGTTTAGAACTAACAGAACTCATATGCATAGTCAACTTAATAGGAACAGACACATAAACAAGAATTATGTCAACTTAATAGGTTTCAAACCTTAAGTCGTGTGCTAGTGATAAAACTCAGGTTTTACTCTTGATTTAAATCTTGAAATCCTTGCAGGATCTTTAAGACTCCCACTGTCCTCTTGACATATAAGTTTCCCTAGTCAAGAACCATTCCTTGACAAAACAAATATTCAAGGGATAGTGCAGATTCTTATTAAGATAAACACTTCACACAATTGGTCTTAGTTGGTCTTTGTCTTATCCAAGACATCACAACTTACCGATTTCAAATGTACAGGAGTAGAAAACATTTTACACTACATTTGATAAGTGTTTTAAACCTTACTTTATGTCACTCAATGTTACAATCTTGGATTATGACTCTAAGAGTTGTTTTGGAACGAAGTATGATCCATCTTCTTGATTTTAACCATTCCAACAATTCATGACCCCTCATCTCAGTCATAACAATGCACTAAGATGTCCTTAGAGTATGAATTTGTGATATGGTTTCATAATCATTAAGATGATCATAAAAACATGATACTAAAGTACTCTCCCATCTTTTCAGATTTGAGAAACTTTTATCTTTCTGCCAAATTTGATTCTTCTCATCCGTTCTGTCATACATTGAAACTTTTTCAATGTTACAGAATTATACTTAACCTTATAAGTATAACCATATTTACTAATCTTTAGTAAATCATGACGAATTGATCTTTGTGGTGGACCTTGACCAACACACACCCAGTGTACCTAATTCCTTAGTCCTTCAATTGACTCACATATGCATGTGATCAATGAATTAGTCTCAATTTTACAAAGATGAAAATTCTCATTCATCATACAATACAACTTGTATGATTCCAAGTTTCTATCTAACTAAAGCTTGGGTGATGAGAACCTTTCCTCATTTGGTAAATTCAGACACTTCCACATATGAGAGAATCAAACTCATATTTCCAATATTGCTAGAAACATACAAACATCAATTTCCATAAATGCCATTGTAAGGGGATATAATATAAAATAAACTAAACAAAACTATTATTTCTTTATTAAAATGCGGAAAAATATTCCTTACAATGCATCTTCAAATGAAAACAATGATATTACATATTTCCTAGCAATCTATCATAACTTTTAAGTAGTAGCTCAAAAATCCGATCCTCGAACCATGCGATAGAAATCCATCTTCGTGATCAGATTCAGCACACTCTTATTTTAACCTTCCTTTTGCTCGATCCTGCTAAACATCAAGATGCAACCTAGTCACATCATGTAATAAGAATCAACAATTAGGAATTTTAACAAAGTTAGATAGTGGACTTACCTGAAGCCGAGTCAAACATTTTGTCTCTACTTGCTTTCAAATATTTCAGGTATTCAGGGCAGCTTCGCTTCCAATGTCCCTTCTCATGACAATAAAAACATATAGAGTCTTTGGGAATGGTACACGAGACAATCACAGACTTAGCCTTTCCCTTTACCTTTTGGTCAACCGGGTTGACCAAGGCCGATCCCCTTCCATTGGGACGAGAAAGCTTTTCTGGACTTCCAATGTTACCATTGTCCATGTCCATGGAAGTTTGAGAATTAGACCTTCCATCAATATTTGCTTGACCATTGCGCCAAATCATTGCTGATTCAGCAGCAACAAGCAAATAAGAAAGATCTATTAGGGTTATGTCAGGATCTGTCATATGGTAGTCTTTAATAAACTCACCATACGACTCAGGAAGTGACTGAAGAACCCAGTCAACAGCGAACTTCCTTGAAATAACAGCACCCAACATTCTCAACCTGTCTATGTGTGACTTCATTCCTAAGACATGAGTGCACATAGGTCTTCCATCTTTATGTTTCATTTCTAGTAAAGCTTGAGTGATCTTGAACCTTTCAAGTCTTCGGGCTTGTGGGTCAGGGAGAATAAATGGAGGAGGTGGGGGGAGTGAAGCATGATGTTGAGGGACATCATCTTCAAGAGGAAAGCTTGTTCCAAGCGATTTGGGAAGATTATAGTTGTCTGAACCAGACATCTACAATGGGAGAAAATCAAGTTAGTTGATTCAAGTCCTTAATATAACACCCAATATGAAATATTAAGGCTAGGACCCAACACAATATTTTATAACTTGGAAGAGGGATGCCGTAATCCAAGCTATAAAATATTTGAAGGTAGGTGAATGACGATTCACCAATTTCCACCATGGAAAACGAAATAATTTATTAGGTTTTAATTGGATTTGAAACTCCTAGATCTTTTGAGATTCATTGAACTTTTCAATGGCATGTTTCAATCTCGATTGTGCCCTTCAGGTTTTGTGACTGGGATGCCGAGGATCACAAAACAAGGTGTGAATAACCATGCAAACTCACTTGGTACCCTTAATATTATCACCTAATCGATGTGCCGGTTAACCACACACGCTCCACCGATCTATGATAAACATTAAGTCACCCTTCGTGATCCTTACTAGTCCAAGTTAGTGTGCCGGTTAACCACACACGCTCCACCAACGACTTGGTAAGGTACAAAGTGTGAATTTCATGGGTTAGCACCATATTCACATTTTCCTAAAGTAACTAAGATTGGGAATTTATAAAAGGTTTAGTTACTTTATAATATTCATTATACTTTTAATGAGAATTTAAAGTCATTGTCCTACCCGTTCGGCTAACGACCCTCCACCGATCAAGGAAGCGGTGGGTGAGAATGGACACCCATTAAGTTGCCATTTTATAGGCAACAACCTTATACCCCCCTTATAGACCGGCTTCGTGAATGAGGCCTACTAACGGTAAAACGACTTGATCTTATACATATATATAATAATTAACCATTAATGTTATAAATAGTATAAGGGTTGAATTTTAACTTTTAAAACTCTAAGGGTTTGGAATTAAAGTTTATTAAAGTGTGTGAAACTTTACAAATTCCAAAACTTGAGGGCAAGTTTTGTAACTATCCAAAACTTTTCATTTCATAACTTATGAATTAAAGGTTCATAAAAATGAAGACTCTTCATTTTATGTAACTTATGTGTTTTAAGTGTGTGTTTAAAAGAAGTGACCTTTGGATATCCATAACTTGAGGACAAATTATGGACTCCATTAAAACACATAAATGATCAAGAATTAATCCTAAACAATTCAGCAAATAATTACTATCATCTTCTAAATTCATAAGAACATGAACATGATCATCAAAGTTTCAAGAATTATATGAACACATACAAAGCATGAAATTTTGATATAAGATATTGTAAATGGATTAGAACAACCATTACACCAACTAAAACAAGTTTTAAAACACCAAAACAGTTTAGGGTAATGTTTCTAGTCCATTTCCAGCAGCAAAAGTCAAAAATCTGCATTCTGAGGCTCCTACTCGCCGAGTGCACGAACCTACTCGGCGAGTAGGATGAGTTTACACATGAACTCGGCGAGTCCCCCCATGGACTCGGCGAGTTCATCAGCCAGACAGCAAAAAAACGACTTTTTTATCACTATTTTGCATCAACTATCAAACAAAAAAGCCTAGGCTCTGATACCACTGTTGGGTTTTAAGCATTCTAACACTTCCTAAGTGTACATGCAACCCTAATAAACCTTGGATCTATGTTTGTCTAAGGTACGTGCAAAATATTATTTTTCAAGGTTTATAACCTATCTAGCATGGCATGGGGAACTTTTAAACATAAAAGAACTAGATGAATTACATACCTTTTGTTGATTGTTGATTCCTTGGAGTTTGAGAGCCAAGCACCAATAATGTGAATGCCTCAAATGGAAATCACAAATCACCACAAACTTGGAAAATGTATGAGAGAGTATACTAACACTTAGAAATCAGCCACCACTATTACACACACACTAGTGTATTTTTCATGCAACATAAGCTTGTTTATATAGTGTGCATGGTTAGGGTGAAACCCTAATAACCCATGTCTTTTCCTCTTCCAAGGATCCTTGGGTTAAAAGCTCCATGGATCATCCATGGACTTCCATATAAGCTTAGCGCATTAACAAATGAGCATTAGCCCACACCATATAAATACAATAGCCCATGATTTAATTAGTCACCATTTGATCACTAAATTAATTCATAATTAATTTAAGACCAATACCAATTAAATAATACAATTTCATATTAATATATTATAACTTATAATATATTAATAAGCCGCAAATATACTCTTCTCATAATGTTATCCATATAAATAGTTCGGGTGAAGTGCAACCCAAATGGACCATGCCGGGTCGGGTCAAGTATATACCAAATAAGTTATGGACTTAGACACCTTATCCAACAAGGACGATACAGACTGTCGAGAACATGCTACGCGCATGTGTTTTGGATTTCGGTGGCAGTTGGGATACGTACCTTTCGTTAGTGGAATTTTTGTATAACAACAGTTACCACGCCAACATAGACCGGCCTCCCTTCGAGATGCTCTATGGCAGGAAGTGTAGGACCCCAATCTGTTGGGGCGAGGTCGGTCAGAGAGTCATGGGGAGTATTGAGGTAGTACTCAAGACTACAGAGCGGATCCAGCAGGTCCGAAGCAGGCTCCAGACTGCTCAGAGTCAGCAGAAGAGCTACGCCGACAAGCGGTGTTCGGACTTGGAGTTTCAGGTGGGCGATATGGTCCTCCTAAAGGTGTCACCTTGGAAAGGTGTCATTCGGTTTCAGAAGCGGGGCAAGCTGGGCCCCAGGTATATCAGCCCTTTCAGGGTTATAGCATGGGTGGGCACAGTGGCGTATCGATTGGATCTTCCAACAGAGCTCAGTCAGATCCACATCACTTTCCATGTTTCTCAGTTACGGAAGTGCCTAGTGGATGATTCAGCGATTGTACCCTTAGAGAATATTCAGGTTGACGACAGCCTGAACTACATTGACAAACCGGTGGCGATTCTTTATCGCAAGACGAAAACCTTGAGGAACAAGGTTGTTCAGTTAGTGAAGGTGCAGTGGCAGCACCACAAGGGTTCTGAGTGTACTTGGGAGCCCGAGGAGGAGATGAGGAAGCACTATCCAGAGTTTTTTCCAGACGCAACAGACTTCGAGGACGAAATCTAAGTCAAGTGGGGGAGAATTGTAACGCCCGGTTTCTGGTACGCATTTACTTATAAAATTATGCATTTATATAGAGCTACTCGACGAGTTGGAAGCCCCAGACTCGTCGAGTAGAATCGAGTCTTGGACGCGTGTTTTCAACTATCTACTCAACGATTCGAGAGCCCTCGACTTGACGAGTAGGTCTCCCATAGTGAAACCCTAATTTCGGGGTTTTGCACCCTATTTAAGCATCTTAATCCCCACCTTTTGGCCTCATTTCCAGCCTCCAAGTCCTAAACCCTAATCCACGAAACCCTAGAGCATTTTGTGAGTGTGTGAGCCATTCTTGAGTGATTTTGTGTGTGTTCTTGAAGCTAGAAGAAGAAGAGGGAGCTAGAAGGTTCAAGGAGAAGATTGTAGATCCAGGGATTTCCTTCCATCCTCATCACTTTCTGGTAATCAAGTCTCTAACTTGACCATTCATTCATTAGATCTATTTACTTTCATTTTAATGAGGGTTTTGGTTCAAGAACCTCGGTCTCTGGGATTTGGACGTCCCAAGTAACTTACATTTCAGATCTGGGATCTAGAAGGGGTTCCATGGCATAAAGGTGCAAACTTTATGACCATGGAAGCCCCATGCAAGCTTAAAAACATTATTATCGCCTTTTTAGCCCTAAAAGGCCATGCATGGAAGGAAAGCTAGGAACTTTACGTGTCCAACTGATGTCCAAGGCCTAGATCGATTATAGTGTGCTTTGGTTTAGAGTATTATGGCTTGTGGACCAAGATCTATGTTCTAGAGAGTTAGGGTTTAAGCTAAACCCATTAAGAAGGGCTAACAGCGGGTAAAGTTGGAAACTTTACTCTTAAAAGTGTATTCCCAGTGTGTAGATGAAGTATGGCGTTTGGATCTGAAGGGTAGGAGCTTAATCCATTCAGATGGATCAATCAGACAAAGGAGTTTGGCGAGTCCATAGAGGGACTCGAAAAGTTGAGTTGGTTTGTCCCGTTTTAGCTTAAGGTAGAACTCGACGAGTCAGTGAAGGGACTCGACGAGTTGATTCGGTAGATCGCGACTATGAGTAGCCTGGGAACTTAACGAGCCAGGGGGAGACTCGACGAGTAAGATCGCGATTTCAGGTTCTAGTACTCGACGAGTTGGGTCAACCATGAGGTTGACTTTGACCAAAGTGTTGACTTTGACCAGGGGTAAAATGGTCATTTTACCCTAACAAGAATTATCAGGTTTTGACTAAGTGTTATTATGATAATAATAGTCGGGGAGTCGTGGGAGCATCCGTCAGAGATTCCTCACTCGAGATTCAGCAGTCAGCTTTGCGAGTTGAGTTTTCCTCTAGTAGAATGGGTCTAAGGCACCAAGGTCGGCCCGTATATGTATGATTAGTAGCCGAGTGTGGGTGAGGCCTGTATCTCATAGTATTCGAGTGTGGGCGGGGACCATATCTCATAGTATAGTTGACTTTTAACATCTATTTGCCATACCTCATAATCATAAAATGCGGCTATGGAAAGAAGTATTATAATAAACATTATCTTAGCTACTGGTAAAAATGTTTCCTCATAGTCAATTCCTTGAGTCTGAGTGTAACATCTTGCCACCAACCTAGCTTCAAATGTGTGTACATTCCCATACATGTCAGTATTCCTCTTGAAGATCCATTTATAACCTATGGTCTTAAGACCAGGTATAGGATCAACCAAATTCTAAGCATGGTTATCCATTATGGACTGAATTTCGATGTCCATTACCTCTTTCCATTAGGCAGCCTCAATACCTACCATTGTTTCCTTATAGTTAGCTGGCTCATCTAGATTGACCACTATTTTATCACTAATCAACGTGTTTCCTTCCACTTTTATATGGAAACCATAAAACTCGACAGGATTGCTAACTCTATCGAATATATGAAGAGGTAAGGATATGTCATTAGGCTCAATAGGTTTCTCAACTTCTTATTTAGTGTTAGTGTTAACTAAAGGTTCACTATCGGTCGACTCTCTAATTTCTTCAAGTTCAATTTGACTCCCACTGACTTCTTGAGATATAATTTCTCTCTCAAGAATACTCATTTTCGAGCTACAAACACCACATTTTCACTGGGTCTGTAAAACAAATATCTAAAAGCCTTTTATGGATATCCGACAAAACAAAATCTCTCATATATGGATTCAAGTTTACCTTGATTTTCACATCGAACAAAAACCTCACAACCCCATACCTTAATTGTATTAAGAGAATGAACTTCTACATTCCACATTTCCTGAGGTGTCTTTGAAACATTCTTAGTTGGTAGAAGTTTTAAGATGTAACATCTCAAAAACCACAACAAATTTAAACTTTTCAAAACCGATTTACTAAAAAGAAGTGTTTACATAACCATTGTTTCCAAAAACATTATTCAAATCAGAGTCTCCCAAGACCAGCAACATAAAACCAAGGATGTGTATGGCCACACCTTCGCCTTTCCACGATCCTCAGAAGTACCTGAAACAAAACTAAAACTGTAAGCCAACGCTTAGTGAGTTCCCCCAAAGTATCACCACATAAACATATCAAACAACATGCATATAGAGCCTTCAGCATGACTGGACTACCTTACTAGGCCTTCAACCTATCTGGACCGCTCTCTGGGCCTTCGGCTTTACTGGTCCGCCTTGTAGGCCTTCAGTCTATCCGGACCGCCCTGGGTGTCTTGGCCTTCAGTCCCAAATGGCCCGCCTTAACCCATAATACCAACACATATCAACATATACCACAACAATCAATAGCTAGAAGACACATATAGTCATACAAATCTAACATATCACTACAACATAGCAACATCGTATATACCTAGATACAGATCTAACAAATCACTACAGCATAACAAAATCCCATATACTAGGATACAGATCTAACAGATCACTATAATATATCGACATATAGTAAACTAAGATATCAATCCAATGGGCAAACATTGGTGCCTTCGACCCGTAAGTATAGTGAGGAAAACTCTCCTCATAGTCTGAATGTAGTCTGAATAACTCTTCGCTCCGACAACCGGCTTAACCAAAATCCTAAATGTCAAAACATTTCCCATTCTAAATTAATAACATTTTCCCAGAATACCCATGGTCAAAACTGGTCAAAATCCACAAGTCAACTGAGTCACACATTCGAGTCAACTCAACCGAGTCGACTCAGGCTTCATATGTGAGGCGTACTTTGGAGGTACGTGGGGCATACTCGAGGTCCGAGGCATCGGGGACAAATCTGAATATGTGTAGCGTACCATTAGGTACGCCCAACATACGCAGCAGCTCCCTTCTTAATCGATTAAGAGCTTAAAACTCCGACTTATCATGTCTAAAAGCATATCCAAGTCCCAAGTAACATTTTTTACCATAAATTTTATAACTTTATGGTCTTGCATGGCCAATAAGGTCTTAACATCAAAAACCTCAACCACTTAACCTACTAATACCTCAAAACACATGGATGGAAGGGAAAACATGTTCAAGACTACATTTTTATGCTTCTAAACACCTCAAAGTGACTGAAAGGACAACTTAAATGGATTAGAGTATCTCACTCTCAAAATACCCAAATAATGGGACCAAAAGCACACCAAATCCATGGCTAACTTAGATCTATGCATAGAATCATCAAGTTCATAACTTTATACCTCAAAATGAATCTTGAAGGTGAGGTGTTCCTGGATCTAGAAGGTCTTGATCTTCCAAGATGATGCTTCTTTCTTCACCTTGCTTCAAAGGCACCACAAACACACACTTTTGAGCTTAAATGATTACACACAAGGGATTAGGGTTGCTAAGGACGAAATGAAGGCTGGAGGCTAGAGAAGGAATGAAGAATGAAGAGATAATGATGCTTATATATGGACCAAACCCTAAAAATTAGGGTTTGAAGTTTCTCCACGTACGCCCTGAGTACGTGGTGTACGCCCAACATACTAGGGTCCACCCTAGTATGCTCAGTGTACAAAACGTACGCCCAACATACTTCCCTTTTGTCCAAAATCACCAAAATGCCACTATGGGCCATTTTGCACTTTTTCTTTTACTCAAGGACTAAAATGCAATATTTATTCATACATAGGGTTAAAAATGAAAATACCTCAACACCGGGATGTTACTTGAGATATGAGCTGCTATTTCAAGTGCATACCCCCAAAACATTATTGGTAATGAAGCCCGACTCATCATAGACCGTACCATGTCCAACAAAGTTTAGTTTCTCCTTCCAGCAACACCATTAAGTTGTGGTGTTCTTGGATGAGCCAATTGTGAAACAATTCCACAATCTCTAAGATGATTATTGAACTCGATACTAAGGTACCTCCCCTATCGGATCATAGAACCTTTATCTTCTTGTCCAATTGATTCTCTACTTCGTTTTGATATTCTTTGAACTTTTCAAAAGTATCGGACTTATTTTTAATCAAATAAACATATCCATATCTATTGAATTCATAAATAAATGTAACGTAGTAGTGTTTATCTTCCCTTGTGGCGGATCTGAAGGGTCGACACACATCTGTGTGTATGAGATCCAACAATCAATCGCCTATTTCACAAGTCCCTATGAATATTGATTTAGTTATCTTGCCCAACAAACAAGACTCACATAAATCGTCTGATTTAAAGTCGAATGATTCCAAGATTCCTTCCAATTGGAGCTTGGTGATGCTCTTTTTATTTATATAGCCAAGGCGACAATGCCATAAGCACAATTTATTTACGCTATTAGAAGAATCAATATTTAAGTTAACATTGCTATTATTACAAATAGTCAGAACATTTCATATATTCCATTGCAAGGGGAAGCTTCAAAACATAAAACAACCATATTTATAAACGAAATTCACCCTTTTCATTAGCAAATGAAAACTGAAAACCATGTTTATACAATGCATGAAATAAAATAAAGTTTCTAGACATCTCCGAAGAGTATCAACAGTTAACTAAGCTAATCAAAACTCCACTACTAAGCTTCAACTCAAAATCTCCAACCATCGAGACAGGCAACGTTAATCTATTTCCTATGAGTAGATTCAAATCTCCATGCTTAGTCTTCCTTCTTTCCTTTGGTCCCTACAATACAGTGCGTATGTGAGTATTATATCATGTATCAACAACCCATGAATTAGAGGTAGTAGTATTATGAACTTCGATCATATATGTACCTGAATTGTACCCGGTTTCTCAAACCTTTCCATCCGTGAGATCTTTTAAGTACTTTGGACAAGTTCATTTCCAATTCCCATTAACGCCATAATAGAAACACAATGCTTCTTTTGGATCAACATCACCCCATCCCTCGTGAGAAGGGGAAGCCATAACTTTCCCTTTCCACTTTAGATGGGAACGCTTCCTTTTCTGTCTACCACCGTTCTAAATAGCGATAACATGAGCTTAAGGTGCAAATTGAGTTTTTTTCACACCGGCTTCAGGTGTATGGAGGAGGATATAGAGCTCCATCAATGTTTTGTCCATACTATTCAATTGATAAGTCATGATGAAATTATCATCTAAACTAGGGAGAGAACCAAGGACTAAGTCCACAAGTATGTTCTTATCAAAGTCAACATCGAGGTTCTCAAGTCGGTCTCTGTAGGTCTTCATTTCCTGAATATGAGCACACACTGAACCACCTTCTTTGAGATTACATTAAGTTAGGGATATAACAATCTCAAATCATTAGACTTGCCTTTTTTTGAAACATTTCAACCAATTGCAAGTTCATTTTATACACCCAAGTGTTCTCGAAAGCCTTTTGGAGGTCTGGGACATGGCGAAAATCATGATGCAACAAACCTTACTCAATTCATCGATGTCTTTTTCATGGGCAACTTTTATTCATCGGTGGAGTTCTCATTGATTTCTGGAATATGATCATCGAGCACGTATTCACGATTGTCATACCTTAATGTGATCCTAATATTTCTCATCCAATCGAGATAGTTAGCCTTGCCAATGAGCTTGTCTCTTTAAAGAACATAAATGAGGGAAAATTTTGAATTGATGGGTGGAGAAGGTGGGAGAGGAAGACCATTGATACGCGGCATCTAAAATAAGAGAGAAAGTTTAGTTAGTTGATTTTAATCCTTAAATAATTACTTAATTTATTTTAAGGCCAGGATCCATATTTTAGATTTGATTTATGAAGGGGGATACAGTAATCATGTCACAAATTTCTTTTAGGTAGGTAATGCATTTTACCAATTTCAATCACTATGAAATACCTATATCTTTTGAGATTCAGTGAAACTACTCAATAGGCATGTTAATCTCAAATTTTCATATCCTCTATTTGTGCTTAGGATACTGAGGTCTCACAAATAAGATGGTGAACTAACCATGAAAAAACGTATGACCCTTGATTATGTCATGGTCCTTAATTGACGTGTCGGTTAACCACAAATGCTCCGCCAACAAACCACAACCACAAGTGTCACATCATCTTCTTATTACGTCTCAAATTTATGTTCCGGTTAACCACACACGCTCCAAAAATAGACAATAAGGAATAATATGTGTTTTTCACGGGTTAGCAACTATTCACATTTTCCTAAAATAAATAAGACGAGAATTTTGTTTTAGTACTTTTATATGTTATACTTTTAACGATACACCGTCCTATCAAACCCTTTCGTGTACGATAATCCACCACACGAAGAAGCTGTGAGTGAAAATGACACCCATTCAACAGTCATTTTATAGGTCGTTTCCTTATACCACTCTTATAACATGGTTTCATGAATGAGGCCTACTCTTGAGTCGACTAACGATCTTTTTAAATCTATTAGTTTTATATACACTATTTATAAACTATTATAATTATATGTAAGGTGTATTTTAAACAATTTAAGAATACATAATTTAAACATATTATCTTTAATTATCTTTTATTTAATTAATTTTAAATTAACTATATATAATTTCAAATCACTTGGGCATATTTATCCTCTTAGTTTAATTATTCAATTTTAACAAATTAAAACAATATTTAAAACTAAAGATAAACCCTAAAACTCGAAATAATAGAAAAAATCCCGAAACCATAGAAACTGTGTAGGGTGCGCCGCATCTCGCGATTCATAGGTTTCTTCGGTTTTCTCAGGTTTTCAAAGTAGTACTCATAACTAAAATCTAATGAATCCGATACCACTATTGGGTGTTCTATACATCTATACAAGAATTTTAGGCGAAAAAAAGCATTCAATAATAATTCTAAGGGTACATGCACCCTAGATCTAGCTTTTACTATTATGGCAACCTACTTTGGAAACTATGAATACAAACTAACAAAAGAGGTAGAATAAGTAACCTTTCAATTATAATCGTATATACTTGTCATTCGTTTGAAGATCTTGAACTCTTGGTTTCTCTTGGAAGGATCTAACACCCAAAGTAGGAATGCCTCTAGAGGCTCACACCCCAAAGACTAAAACCCCAGAAAATTTAGGAGAGAGGAGAGAAGCTTAAGGGAACCAAATTCAAAACCTTGCAAAGAGTAGGATCGGATTTTATGAAGTTCATAGGGGTCGTTATATAGTTGAGGTAACTTGTAGACAAAATTGATTTGAATTAATTAAATAATAAGATTTAATCCCAATTTAAATATGTATCTTATCTGTTACCTGGATCGATTCCAGAAGGTTTCTAGAACCTCTCAAAACCGTCCACCCTCATGGAGGAACCAAAATATGCCTCTTGCTCAACTATTAAATAATTAACATTCGGTCCCTGCACCTTTAAATAAATCCTGGTTAATTCTAATTAACTCCAATTCCCAAATTAATTTCAACTAGTTTCTAATTAATTTATTAGCCGGTAATGAATTAATAAACCACTTATATCACTCTCTTAAATATATTCTAGTTATTTTAGCTCTTGAGGGCCAACCTAAAAGTACTTTGTTATTATTCCCAAGGTTATACCAATTAGTTATGACATTGGACACCTATTTTCAACAGCAACATCATCATTAATATTTGCAACAAGATCTAAGATGGATTTTCAATTAAACAAAAAAAAATCATGTTTATACCTTGTGAGCTTTGACATAGAAATCTAAACCTTTCAAACACTTGATTAAGAGTTTCATCTTCCTTTTTCTTGAAATGTCTGAATTCGGATAGGATATTTGTAGCACTATTCTTTAGTTTCCTAATTCATTCATCCTTAATCCTCAAAATATCCCTAGCTTCCTTAGCAAGATTTGCTTCAAAACACCATTGAAGATGGAAATCACCATGAGTAGAGCTCCCAACAACTCATCATCCGGTTATAACTAAAATGAGGAGAAGGTGATGCATATTATTTGCTAAGTTTTGATTTCTACCCTCAAGAATGCATCTTTTGCCAAAAAAAATTCATGTAACACCTTTTTTACACTTACCTTTGAAAGTTTCCACACCTAATCCTTCCCTATCCATTATTTTTTTTTCTGGTCCAACTTCATTTAAGTGTGTCAACACTTACTCAACAATACTTTAACCCTTTTAACAGTATTAGTCCTATGTCTCCAAATGTTAAAGTTTCAACATTTAATCTGATGGGTTTTATTGCAACTATACACACTAAGTATGGCAGAGAAACCAAACAAAAACCTATGTGGACATGGACTCTAACATATCTAGGTTTGTTCTATTATAGCAACCAACTTATGAAAACTGTAAATTACGAACCTCTTGATCTTGTTCTTCTTGATTCCATGCTTGAGATCTAGTAAATGCCACTTTGCTTAGATGATGAGGGCCCAAAGTAGGAATTCTTTTTTTTCTTCACACCCAAGACACCAATAACCCTAGGAGAGAGGGTAATTTCAAAAATCACAATAACCCTAGGAAGAGTTATTATTTTCGTAAAAGAGAGAGAGAATAAAGGCTTGGACGAAATCTTGAGAGGTTAGGAGTCTTAGAGTTTGATCCCTAGCATCCTATTTATAGCATCTAGTTTAATCCTTAAGTCGTTCAAATTCTCAAGGCTAATATCTATCCTTATTCAAAAACATGTCATATCTTTAATCCTTAAGGATTTTCGTCCCTACATTTATTTTGGAAGGTTCTGGAATATTCAAATTAATTACTTGTGAAATAAATAATATTCAACCCATTTAATTAGTTAGAACTATTTAATTAATTCAAAAATAATTTCCAATTAGCTTATTAAATCATAATAAATTAATAAACTTATTTTCTCTTATATTTTTATTGCTCAAATGGGTCATGAAGGCAACCCAAAATGACCTTGTTGTTATTAAAAATATTATCAATAGCTAATGATCTTGGACAGTCCATTCAACATAATATTCTTAAACTTTTAACTTAAATAATAATATGAATAACCTTTTATTAATTAGTTTACTTTTATTTATTTAACTAATTATTAATTTATTTAAAACGTGAACGAACTTGATCTTTTGTTGATTTATGATCTTAATATCAAGAAAAAAAAATCAAACTTGGTCTTGGTTTGGTTTGTCGCAAACGACGTTAACATAGGATAAGGGAAAAGAAAGAAGGAGTCACTAGGAGAGAATAAATCAAAGGAAATCGGGCATTTTATCTTTTGTCCCTTCACATGTCAGTTCTAAACCCGGTACCCACAAATTCAAGAACTGAAATAACCGAACCCAAAAAAAAATTGAAAAACCAAGAACCAACCATTGTGCATACTCGTTTTTCAATTGGTTTTAAGGGGATTTTGATTGATCCCTAGGAATGTGTAAGAATTCTTACACATACAGATTGCATGGTTGTGACTAGTATAAAATGTTGGGATTTTCTTTAGGGATAATTGTAACACCGTAAATTTTCAACCAAAATTTTTATTTTTAAAACTCATAAATCTCATGTGTTATATTATTATATAAATAAAAACCATAAGTGTTTCAAAGATCATCATCATTCCCAATTACAATCAAATCCCAAAATCCTCAACATGGTCCCGAACAAGTGTGTACAATCAAGGTGGAGGCTTCCCGCGATCCTTGGAAGTACCTGAAACACATAACACATAACACTGTAAGCACGAAGCTTAGTGAGTTCCCTAAAATACCACACACACAAATAATTAGCCACTCGAGGCTATAACTCTGTAAGACCCTACGGTCAATGTGTCTTAGTGGGACCCTCCGGTCCCAACTCAGTAAACTCATAGCAACAATAATCAATTGAAATCACCAAGGCATAATGCATATTATTATAATATACATATAGCACATAAACAGATCAATCACAACAATATACCACTCGTGGTAAGTATAGTGAGAAGACTCACCTCGTAGTCAGCAAGTAATAAACACATACTCGTAAATCCCGAAGTAATAAACACGTACTCGTAAATCCCGAACTAGCCTCCGCCTAACACATTTTATAAACATCTCTAATTAAAACCTCATTCTTACATCACAAGTCTCTCTAACTCTTTTCCAACTCTTGAAATGGGTAAAAGTCCATTTTACCCCTCCACAAATTCTATTACTAATGTTGGTCAAGCTCTCAAGTCAACAGTGGTCAATTCAGGTCAACAGTCCCAAATTGACATGACTCGCCGAGTGCACTCGAGTGACTCGCCGAGTCCAGTCGATTCTCCGCGTTCTTTGAAGTGATTCAGTTCGCTGAGTTAACCCTAACTCACCGAGTAACAGCATCGACAGTTAAATCTGTAAAACCCTAACTGACTCGTCGAGTCAGCCCCTTGAGTCAGCGAGTCCATTCAGACTCTCACCTTAATCAGACGATTCCAAGGCAGGGAACCTACCCAAACTCTAGATCTAGACTCCTAAGGCTCATCTATCACTTAAAGTCATAGGCTTTACGTCCATGCATGGAATTAAGAGCTTGAAATGCCAAATCTCACCTCATCAAGGGTTTTTCACTCAATATCACTTAACATGGTCGAATAAAGCAGAGAGATCTGGATTCTAGGGACCTTACATGACCCAGATCTGAAGTCCATCTCTCTCTATGAGCATGAATCACTCAAGGTCCTCATATTTGGGAAGAAGAAACCCTAGATTCCCACAAACAAAAGATCTACTTGAAGAAATGAGAATGGTGAAGCTTAATACCTCCTTTAGACGTTCTGGAGTGAAACCACCTCGGATCTAACAACACCTTCTTGTTCCTTGGCTTGCAATCCTTCCTTTCTCTTCACCAAAATGCACCAAAAGCTCACAATTAGCTAAGCACTCTCTCTCACAGCTCAAGGGTCGTTTAGGGTTTGCTCTCAGGGAAGGGTAGCCGCAAATGAGACTATAAGTGCCTTTAAATAGGCCACAGGCCCAAGAATTTAGGGTTTCCATCAACAGCGCTGACTCGGCAAGTTGACTCACAGACTCGTCGAGTCCGTTCATTAATCCACGTCATCAATCACGACTCTACTCGACGAGTTGAGGCACCAACTCGTCGAGTCACTCAACAAATCCCGAGTTAAATGAATAAAATGGTATACCTGGGAATCCAGATGTTACAATAATGACTTGAAAGGGTAACAAACTTTCGACTTTGTTCACATTTAGTCACTAAACTTTTTTTTATTCCCTATTTGCCATTGAACTATTGAAACTGTTCACATTTTGCCCTAATGAACAAAGTCGAAAGGGTAAAATGTGAAAAGTTTCAATAGTTCAGTGGCAAATAGATAATGAAAAAAAGTTTAGTGAGTAAATGTGAACAAAGTCAAAAGTTCGTTTCCCTATAAAAAAAATTCAGTGACTAAAAATAGTTATTTAAATATGAATTGTTTTTTTCTAAAACCTTTTAAAATTATGAGTGACTTTTTTGAAAGAACAAAATTAGCGTCGTTTTAATTGTTGAATATATAGCTATTTTTTCTACAAAAATATTTTTGTAAAGGTAATATTGATGGGGTGGTTTGGGCGCAACAATTCATAAAACATGTTCACGGTTTTACTTAACTCTATATGTCTATTTAAATAATCATAAATTTCAATAATTATTCAAACTTTTCAAGAAAATACAATCTCAAATATAAATCAATTGTCCGGGTAACTTAAAATGTTTAAATTCTAAACAACTTGACTTTCATTTTCGATATCCTTTTTAATAGTAAATATACTAATACGATGTATGTCAATACATGGAGTATAACAATATATATAATGTATCAATATACGTGTGTATTTTTTTATAAATAATGTATATGATTTAATGTATGTCAATTTATATGTTGCATAATTTTATAACACAAAATTCATACATATAATATTAGGATAATTTTTATACATATAATATTGCATAGTTTTATAACATAAAACTTATACATATAATGTTGGTTTCGTTTTTCGTTTTTTATAAATTTTTCGGGTTTTTTTTTCTCATAGATTTCTTCATCAACAAATGTTGTTAAAATTTAACAAAAATACATAATTTGCTAAACCATAATACAAGAGGAAAGTTTGTTTACATTTAGTTATTAAACTTTTTTTAAAAAGAAACGAACTTTCAACTTTGTTCACATTTAGTCACTAAACTTTTTTTCATTATCTATTTGCCACTAAACTATTGAAACTGTTCACATTTTACCCTTATGACTGGTTGAAACTGTTCACATTTAGTCACTAAACTTTTTTTCATTACCAGTCATAAGGGTAAACGTGAACAGTTTCAATAGTTAAGTGGCAAATAGAGAATGAAAATAAGTTTAGTGACTAAGGTGTTGTTTGTTTTTTCTGAGGCAAAATGTCTGCAGTCTGAGGACTACATCTGTAGACCTCTGCAGCAGAAGAGGTGGACCAAAAGTCTGCAGTCTGAAAAAAGAAGACTGTTTGTTTTTTTAACGTCTGCATTAACGTCTGCAGGCTACTAAAATAAATTAATATCTAAATAAATTGATTTTTTTAAACTACAAAGTGATTTTTTAATATATTTATGACTTTGTTATAAATAATTAACAAATCTAAATCAAATTTTATATATTACTGTATAAAAAGTGAAAATAAAAATGGTACAAACTAACATATATATATTTGATAAAACCAACAATTTTGGTCGCAAAGTTATGCCTAAACATTGTAATTAGGAATCAAAGAATTTGATATATAAATGAATGGAAACAAACTTCAATTTTTTCAATTAAATCAACTAAAAACGTGTCATAAATATTTTTTCTTAGAAATTGACGATGCTTTATTAAATAATGTTTTATAAAATTTGGCACAAAAAATTATAAGAATATATTATTTTTTTCATATTTATATAAACAACTTCAACGACCATTATTGTAATAAACTTTTGTTTATAAATTTGTCAAAAATATCATGTTTGCATCGTCGAACTTTTTTTTTAAGTATTGTAACTTTTTTTTTTCAAATTGTTTATCACTAATAAAGTTGTAATAAATATAAATTCAAAAAAACTAAAAAAAAAAAATAAAGTATATGTGTTTTTTTAGCCTAGAAGATGTATGAAAATGTTAGAAGACTCTAGTCCACATCTGCGCCAAGAAGAGAGCGTGTAGACATTTTTAGGTCTGCAATCTTCAAAAAAACAAACAGTCTGCGAAGGCTAATGTCTGCACGTGGTCTGTGCCGCGCAGACAGAAGAGGCCAGGAATATCTATGGAGAAAAAACAAACACCAGCTAAATGTGAAAAAAGTCGAAAGTTTGTTACCCTTTGAAGTCATTATCCCTTTTTTTTACACACCAACCTATTTTTACCACATACCTGTCTAATTTTACACATTTCTCATGTAGTCAAATTTAAATTTTCAAGAAGTTTTTATGAGCTGTCAAATTTAAATTTCCAAGAAAAATACCAAAAACCACATAAAAATTAAGTTTATATTACGATAAATTTTACCATTCAATTACATAAAAAAAATCATTCACAAAAAAAAAAAAAAAAAAAAAAAAAAAAAAAAACTATAAACTAAATACATCTCCGGAAAATACTTTGCGAGCCAGAAAATGTCGTCGAAGTAGTCATTGTAAGTTCTTTCTCATTCTCTCATAAAAATCAATCTAAATAGTTATCATCGGAGCCAATCACTATAACTAACTACGTCGTCAGAGCCACCTCTACCTCCACCAGTGGCTGCCTCTCTGTGCCGATGTAACTCCGCCAAGTCAATGTATATATATGCCTGGAAAAGATGGAGAGGGGAAGAGGGAAAGATAGCTAAAGACAGATTGGAAGAACGACGACAGTCAGTGACTTGGTGGTTAGGGTGGTCCGACGGCGGCGACTCGGTGGTTTCTATGGCCCGGTGAGTCGGTGACTTGGTACGCGTGAGAAAAATGGAGAGATAGTCGGAGATAAATCGAAAGAACGAGGCAAGTCAGAGAGAGAGAGATGGATTTAGTTGGAATGAGGCAAGTCGCTGGCTGGGGTGGTCCGACGATGGCGACTCGGTGGTCCGGCGGCGGCGATGTTCTTATGGGCGGCCGTTGTAATGAACAAACGAGAGAGAGAGAGAGAGAGAGATGAAACTGAAAAATGGGTCTCCAAAAAAAGGGATAATGACTTAAAAGGGTAACTTATTTTTCGATTCGTACATATTTAGTCACTGGGTTTTTTTTGTCCATATTTCCCCATTGAAGTTGTTGAACCGTTTAAAAAACATCATTATGACCTTCAATCGTAGGTTTAGCCGGTTTCCGACGTGTTTGACAACTCCGACGATGCTCCGGTTATCTTCTCCGGCAAGACTCCGACTTTGATGATTTTTCCGGTGAACTCAAGAACTCGGGTCTATTATCTCCTGTCTCTTTCTTAGATCTGAACAAATTTCGAACATAAACTCATATGGGTATTAGATTTTCAGAGTCAAGAACTCAAACTCAAAAATCAACTCTTCATCTTCTTCCATTCAAACTCAAGAACTCACATAAGATCTTCTAATGTGTTTGGTCATCGTGTTCTTGAGATCTTTATCTGATTCATCAGTTGTTCATCATGTGTGTGTTAGATCAGAACACGAAGAATACGAAGAACATGAAGAACACGAAGAACATGAAGAACACAAAGAACACAAAGAGCACAAGGGCTTCAGATTTGAGTGTGTTTGTTAGATCAGAACACGAAAAACACAGACCAGATCAAAAAACGAACCTAGATCAGAACACAAACCCATATCTTCAAACTCGATTTCTGGGTTTGAAAACCCTAACTCGAGCTCATCTTCAAGCTCGATTTTGGAAAACCATCTTCAAGGAACCCACAAAATCAATTTCTTCTTTGTTCTTGGAGATCATTTGATTTCAGATCCGATGTAAGATCTGGGTTGAAGACGATGAAGAGGTTGAAGATGATGAACATCAGATTTCGATTTTTTCTAAGTGTGTGTTAATGTTTATCTTTTTTGAGTGTGTGTTCATGTTCGTCTTTTTCTGGGTATATATTCTTGAAAATCGAATGAAGATATATGAAGATCTGAAAATCGAATGAAGATATCTGAAGATCTGAAAGTCGATGTGTGTGTTCTTGAACAAAAATCATGTGCGTGTTCTTGAACGATGTGTGTTCTTAAACAAAAATTGTGTTCATCTTCTTCACAAAAATCAAAAATCAATGTGTGTGTTCATCTTTTTCACATAAATCAAACAATCTCCAGAAGTGTTTGTGTGTATGTGTTCATGCTTGAACATCAGATATGCGTTTATTGGAACGATTTTCAGATGTGTTGATGCTTGATTTTGGAACAACACACATACACTTATCTGATGTGTATGTATGTGTGTTCATCACATATCTTGAGTTCATGAGAAAATATAAGAAAAAGAGAGGGGAGAATAGAAGCTGAAACAAATCTGAAGTATGTATATTCATCTTCGCCGGAAAAATCATGAACGTCAGAGACTCTCCGGAGAAGATGACCGGAGCATCGTCAGAGTTGTCAAATACGCCGGAAACCGGCTAAACCTCGAATAGCAGGTCATAAGGATGTTATTTGAACAATTCAACAAGTTCAATGGGAAAATGTGGACAAAAAAAAGTCAGTGACTAAATGTGTACAAATCAAAAAATATGTTACCCTTTTAAGTCATTATCTCCAAAAAACGGGTTTTACTAATACATATGGACAAAACGGACTAGGCTTGTAATGTGCTCTTGGGCTAAAAAAAATCAAAATTTAGGCTACTTAAACTCTAAATATTTAATCAAATTTTTTAATGTCGTGTTTTTAATTAAACTTTTTAATCACTTTTAATTATTATTAATTGTCTAATTCAAGTTTGCAGGAAAAAAATGACGAATATTTCGGAATTTTCTACCGATGAAGTAAGATTTCTAATCTTATATTTATATGTGTATAAGTATTTGATGTATTTATCGATTTTTTTAACATTAGATGTTTCTCTTAATTTTTATAGATTTTAGATCTTGTGAAGATTTGAAGAATTGGGTGCAAAATGTAGCGCGTTCTCAAGGCTTCGTTACCGTCACTAAACGATCAAAGGAAGTAACTTTTGGATTCACCTCTAAAGTATTTCTTTGTTGTGATCATGGTGGTATACCCAGTAGTAAAGATGTGGAAACAAAAATAATAATTGTCCATTCGAATTGGTAGGAAGGTATTTGAAGGCGTATGATGGTTAGACGTTAAGGGTCGTACATGATAAGCACAATCACGAACCATCAATATATATATGGAGGGTCGTCAGTTTGCAATGTGATTATCAGATAAAGAGACTTGTTTGGTGCAAGATTAGACAAAGCTAAATGTGAAACCACTAGATATTTTGTCAAAAATAAAGCAACAAAATGAAAATAATGTGCCTTCACTGAGAACTATATACAATTTCCCCCAAGATATCTCAGCGCGAGAAGTTAGAACCCTGATATAAAATGTTATGTGCATACTAAAGGGTACAGTTTTGAGTAACGTTTTAACGAAAATAATAACAAGTTAGAAGAGTTATTTTTATGCACCCAATATC